>NC_058095.1:105480833-105783863 GCF_020171115.1 Neogale vison | reverse complement strand
CTGGGATTTTTAGGGGTGAGTGAACAGACCAGGGTGAATTTCCCTATTGCTTATATAGGAAGGAATCTTGTCCATTTTCATGGGTTAATGAGTATTGATGTTTTGTGTTGACTGAAGGAGGAGGAGGATTATTCTTGTGTTCCATTTTCTATGATAGAAGGATAAATTGAGAGAATGGAAAGAGGAAGTTGTTTATTTTTCCTGGAATTCATTACATTCAGTTATTGACTCTATTGAGAGAAAGGTTAAGGCCAGAAAATGACTGAGTTTGTCTCATGAGAGACTTTGAGGTCACCTGTCTTTTGTGCACAGGTGACATTACTATGAGATTCATGTGACAAAGAACAATGCTTGACAGAGAGGCAGCTTCACCACTCTTCAGGGAATTAACACTCCACTGGCTTCTTGGTGGCTTTGGGCCTTTTGAGAGACAGCAGCTTGTGAACATTAGTATTTTCTTGATGGTTGCATCAGCAAAGCCAACAGTTTCATTGCATTCAAGTCTATACAAGCCAGGGACTTGAACAAGGAGCTGCTAGAGAGGAAGAGGGAGACAATGGCAGAAGGTATATAGAAAACATAGTTGACAGGCCCATGAGAACATTTAAAGCACTCTCAAGTCTTCTAGAGACAGGGAAGATTTTGTCTTATCCATGGATGATCAACACAATCATATCTCTGGTGCAGCTCTTTACATCAATAAGTGTTAACAAGTGTCCCTCTTTGAGCTTCTGTGTCATGTATCTTACCTTTTGGTCTTTCTCCCATTAGTAAGAGTATTTGCATGAAGCAGTTGGTTGGCCCAGCTGAGTATTTCATTGTGTATTTTTTTTAAAGCTTTTTTATTTTATTTATTTGACAGAGAGACATCACAAGTAGGCAGAGAGGCAGGCAGAGAGAGAGAGAGAGGAAGAAGCAGGCTCCCTGCTGAGCAGAGAGCCCGATGCAGGACTCGATCCCAGGATCCTGAGATCATGACCTGAGCCAAAGGCAGCAGCTTAACCCACTGAGCCACCCAGGCGCCCCCAGCTGAGTATTTCAAACCCCACCTGGAGTCAGAATCTTTGGTTGATAGAGCAATTGATTACCGAGGTGCTTATATGATGTTCCACACCAGACTGGATGTTCCACACACAAACCACCTTCATCTATATCCACCATCTGTAGTTCAGGTTTATCCACAGAAGGCTGACAACAGCTTAGAGGGCTTCCTTTTGGGAACTTTTGGTCAAATAAAGTCACCTACTAAAGAGAAGAGAGTCGGTAACTTTTTGAAATTACTAATACATATCCTTCTCATTGAATAGAAGCTACCCAGTATGGTTGCTAATCCACCATACAAGAACAGCCTGAAAGAAACAATGACCCCTCCCAGATTCCCATGGAGAGAGTTCATGGTGTTTAGCCTATCTGACTTTCTTACTACCATAACCACCAAGAATTTACCTTTAGTTGAAACTTGGCTTTAGAGCAGATAATTGACAATAGTACTAGGTGTGTATGTAGGGGGTTGCCTCATTTCCTAAACTTTTTGTTCCATTGGAAGTGGTGGTTCTACTCAGAATGAATAACCCCTAAAAAAAAAAAAAAAAAAAAAAAAGAATGAATAACCCCTCACTCTAAAAGAAATTTGAGGTTTGTAATTTTTGTTTTCCGAGGATACCTTAGAGGTTTGGGACAGAACAATATACTGTTGAGGGAAAAAAGGAAATGAGAAGGCGATTGGTCCAAACATCTCCTTCCATACATAAGTAAATGAGCCCTCGGGAGCTGGCTTTTCTCAAGGCTGTGCAGCCATTTCAGTCCCAAATCATGTCACTAATTAAGTCTCCTGATACACGGTTATGTGCCCCATTTTCCCCCAGCTAGCTCCAGATCAAACTGAGTCTTGTGCATAAGAATTTGTGTAAGAAGCACACAGATACCACGCGCACACACACACACACACACACACCCCAGAGAGAGAAATACAGCACACCCACTATTAGGCAATCCAAATCAATCCTTCTGTTGGTATTGTCTACAGAAGTTAAGTAGTACAAAAGTCTTCGCAGCACAGGATCTGGAGGGAGACTATCGGAATACTACATAATATAAAACTCTCTGTGCCCCAGTTTCCTCATTTGTACACTTGGGATCATATGATTGTTACAGGTATTTAGTTAGCTACTAAATGTTAAATACTTAGAGTAAATCCTGGCACAGAGTAAGCAATTGATAGAAATTCACTCTGACTCTCTGCACCGGCCTGAGCTCCAGCATTACAGCTTGCGGCTGTTCTCATACCACACTGCCCCAACTCCTGCAGACACTTTCTCTGTGGCCCTGTTCCATTAGGTCAAAGTGACATCAGATAATGTTCTAGAAGACAGGCGTCCTATTGAAAGAAACGTCCCTACTGTAAATAGCTTTCCTTCCGTGTAAGATTAGTGCTGTAATTTTTCAAAATGCCTGCAGATTTCACTGAGAATAATCATATTTTTTTCCTGAAGGAAATGCAATGGCTGTTATAGAATGAGATTAAGCATCTGTTTGTTGGGGTCCCTAGGCAAGGTGCATAGATTTTGCCCAGCTGTCCTCAAACATGCAGGGGTCTACCTGTCCTCAGTTGGCTCTCCCAGACATGGCCCTGGTGGAGACTTGTTACCTCAGGTATTTTCCTTTAGTCAATGAAATTCAGCTTTTTTCTGTCTTTTCCAAGGGGCTCTGGGCTCATTTCAGGTTGTCTCTGGAAAACCAGAAGATTGGGTCATTGTTTAAGCTGTGCTGAGTGATCAATGGGCCGGAGCCTTTGGAGACTGAACCTTACTGTTTTCTTTGGGTTTCATCTGATCCCATGGTTTTCATTGGTTGTTGGCTTGATCTCAGTGGTAAGCATTTGCATTTGTGACCTCTACATAGGCTAAAAATTTTAACAGCCCAGAGCAGAAGGGAAGAATACGATCTGTTTATGGTTTCTCTCTATAAGTGCCTTAGGAATGGAGTGTGGTAAATTCTGGAAGGTGCTGGAAGTTTAACTAGTAAGGGCTGAGGGGAGACAAATAAGGCATTGATATCATCTGTACTGGCTCTGCTCAATCCACTCACATCCCATTTATGTTCAGTCTGTTTTGCCACTGTTTCTTTTGCTCTGAACACATGTATTTGCCACCGCTGGTACTTTCTCTGCTCTTGAAAACATAGCCTGTATTAATACAATACTGAAACTTGTGAACATTTAAATAAAAATAATTTGACCAGTTAAACCAGATACATTGATTTATTCAATGACACAAATAAACATTTAGCTTTGGCCTCATATCTTCATGTTTGGCTTCACACGCATTCAAGACACCAATGTCTGTTATTTTTGAGAGCAGCGTCTGGTCCTCATATATCTATCACTTTCAGTAGATCTTGACTTTGGTATGAAACTTGTCCATGTTTTCAGATGTATAAAGGACAGATTTTAACCATTATTCTGAAAATGATTTCCTTTCCATAAGAAAATGAAGGGGGGTGGAAAAAAGGTGGAGAGAAGGAAAGACTGCTTTACATTAAACTGCTTATTTTAGCCATGAAGATAAGCCTTAGCCATTCTCAGATGCAGAAATATGCTGCTTTGGAACATCTTCACTGCTTGGTTCTTGGCCTGAAACCTCATCACGCTAAAGAACTGATTTGAATTTTCTGTTTTTCAAATTGTTTGCAAAATCTAATCTGGATGTGGAACTAATATTATTATTAATGACCTTTTATATTTAAGGCTTGTGCCAGACATTTAACAGTATCTCATTTAATCCTTACAACAATCCAGTGAGGTGAGTGTGAGAAAACAGACTTGGGAATAAGGATCAGACTTATAGTTAGATTTCAGGTCAGGTAACTTCAGTATTCACAGATTTTCTTCAGCAGCAAAGAAAAGTGGTGGGAGAAAGGAAAAGAGGAATTCATTGTGAAACTAGGTAATTCGAAGTTAAACTTCAAGAAATCATTTATGAAACTACCCTTGAACCATAAATCTTGTTGCACATTAAACTTGAGAGAGATCTGAGTACAAAAATCTGCTGATTAGCCTAAAAATAAACCTGTGGAGTAGAAAGTAACTGAGTCCTTGTATTACAGGTTGTCCCAGTTACTGGCTTTGACTTTCAACTATTCGATTGTTCCCTAGCAAATAATTTCTGGGACCTGTGTTCCCATTGGTTTTGAGTAAACTTTGGGATTTTCTTTTCCCTGATTTACATAACCTGTGTATGCTTTCTCTGGTAACCTGTACGAGCGCTCCAAGTATGCCCACCCTAAGGCTGATGATATCCTATTTCTGTATTTATTTTTCCCTTGATGTTTAAGCAGTATGTTGAATCAACATTTCCTCGGGAGTTTTTTAGTGCGTTCAACTAAAAAGTTCTTAGTGAGAGTCATTTTCAGTTCAACTTCTGTCTCTGTTCCTTTCCCTTCCCTGGTTTAGTGCGCTGAAAAATCCATTCGCATCAGCATTTATGCAGCATATAATATTTTTTACTCTCATCCAACAGGCACATTTGGATTTACTATTTTACTTGAACAGTTGGTGTTTACTGGCAGCAACAAGAACAAAATTTATAGCAGCAAATGGAAGCTGAACTTGCATGCTGGCTTTGCACTGGAGAACTTTGTGTTTGCCATTTCCTAATTGTGAAAACAATATGTCCAAGATTTTGCAGTCATCAGCATTCTAATGTAACGATTTCCATCTGCTCAAAGGAAGAAATTCAGGTCCTCTATCTCCTTAAATTTAATTCTGCTCAAATGCAGAGGTAACTGGCTTCGGAGAATGTTGGAAGGCCAGAGAAATTCAGACTAAATACATTCTGAAAAGTGTCTGTAACATCCACTTATCCTAAGGATAATTTTCCTGAAGAGCAAACAGGGGTAGGGAGAGAATTTGCTGCGATCTTCTTAATGGGAAACGGCCCTAACCGGAGCAAGATGGCAGGATTACTTTGAGGTGAGAGAGGATAAAGGAAGCAGGATGATTTGTGGGGCGTTCCAATTGGAGGTAATAAGGAGTCAGAGATCCATAGAGACGAAGCAATTGGAGAATAATGCCGAGGCAATCGAGGCCAACAACGTGGTAATAAGAAGCGGTTTAACATCCCATCTTGTCCCATCTGGCATAAAGGATTTGGCACTGGTTGTTGAAATATGAAACCCACGATGGCCCTCACACTCTTCCAATGACCTCCCTCACTCATTAGTGCAGAGTCAGAGCTGAAAGAAATGTAGCATAATATTTCAAATGCTTCGTTTCATTTTTCCATATTCATTGAGTCAACAAATATTTATTAGGCACTACGTTGCCTATTGTGTGTCAGGAATGGCATTAAGTGCTGGGGATATGGATCGTAAGCATCTCTTGGCTGTCTATTGTAAATAATTAAATGTGAAACCTAAAATGCATAGGATGGTCCTAATTTGAGATGTTTCAGCTCAAGCAACCCACAAGGAAGACTCTGATTAATCTTTATCCTTCGTATTCCTCTTTTGCTTCCTGAAATGAGTATGGAAAAGAGACAGAATTCTAGAAGTTAGCACAGAGCTGAACTTTACTCTGTGGAATAGTGATTCCTTGACAGCAAGAAGATTCTATCCATGATCTCAAAATTCCTAAACAGCAACAACACTGTAAATAGATCAGCCTCCAAAGTGGAGGAGGTCATAGCCCTACACAAGATAGGCATTCAGTGAGTAGGTATCAATTGGACAAACAGAGAGGGAGCTAATTTCTTAGAGGCTGTGAAATAATGGCACTAAAATGTTCTTTAAGGGCTGAAACATGGGATGGAAACTCTAAGGATGTTACCTCCCACTTGCCTCCCTCCTCAGGTCCATATCAATCTGTAGGTGTGAAAACAACCCCAACTCTGGCCAGCCTGTGGTTTTCATATTGGGCGGTAGGGTCTTGCTGGTCCTGCTCCCTGCCCTTCACAGACTATGGGTCCTACCACATAACTGCCTCTTCATCCCTTGCTTCCCTCATTGCCATGCTCTGTTGGAAATTCAAGAAATTTGAAATCCTAAAACCCAGAAAGGAAAGGGTCAATTATTGTACCTACTCTAGCTACATAGTTACAGTTTTTCCCTTCCTGCAGAGACTCTTATAGAAAGACATAAGAATTATACTTACTTGTGAGCCATTCTCCACTAGGAATCATCATACACTAACTCCTTGTCCATGCCCAAATTCTAGGACTAAAAGCACTGTTTCATCTACACTAACTCATGTCTAGGGCAAATTTGGGTTTTCGGTTTTTTTGTTTTTTGTTTTCTAAATTGTCTATAATCCCCTCCTGGCAGTGATCTGGGATCTGGGATCTCATTGTGACCTCTCCTGTGACCTTTCTTTATCAGAGCAACCCCAGTCTATCTGACGTATTTTAAGAACATTAAACCTGAAAGGGAAAGCAACTCTGTTGACATGTACATGTTACAGGATACTAGAACAAGCATTTCCTGTTATCTCAATGTCAGCTGAGGCCCTAGAACTGGGAACAAATGTTGTTAAAAGCCTATCTATTCTAAAGAGAAGTAACTAGTGGGGGGGGGGGTGTGACTGAAAAATGGTCCAGGAACACTTAGTCTTTTTCCAAATCTCAGATATATAAGGGGCAGCCCGTGAATTGAAGAGGAAAGCAAGGATTTCATCAGTGACCATTTTTAAGCTATTGAAATGTTTTCTCTCCCCTTTTCCCCAGTGTTTTTCCCTCATCCTAAGTAAGTGAGAGGAGGCTTCAGAGACCCACTTGAAAAGCTGACCTGTGTAAGAGTGTATTAGTTTCCTATTGCTGCTAAAGCAAATTATCACAAATTTAATGACTTCAAACAACAAATTCATTATCTCAAAGTTTCATGGATCAGAAGGTTAGTTGGTGCAGCTGGTTTCTCTGTTCGAGCCTTGCAAGGTTGAAATCAAGGTGTTGGCTGGGCTGCATTCCCTTCCTTCAGGAGGCTCTAGGGGAGAATCTGTTTTCAGGCTCATTCAGGTTATTGGCAGAATTCAATTCCCTTCAGCTGTTGGACTGAGGTCCCTCTTTCCTTGCTGGTTTTCAGCTGGAGACTGCCTTGGCTCCTAGTGGCCTCCCTCTGGTTCTTGCACAAGGTCCCCCACATCTCAGAGCCAACCAGAGCATGTGGAATCCTTCTTACACTGCCTTTATCTTTATGATTCAGCCAGGAGATTTTATCTGTTTTTAAAGGCTCATGTCATTATATTGAGTTCACCCTTATAATCCAGGATAATCTCCTCATCTCAAAATCTATAACTTTAATCACATCTGCAAATCCCTTTGCCACATAATATAAACTAGTCACAGGACCTGAGGATTAGAGTGTGGACATCTTTGAGGAGGCTGTTATTCAGCCTAACACACAGAGGATGGTACCTGAAAAAGTCAGCAGGTGAGAAGCTTGACAGAGCAGCCTGTGACAGAGAAATGGCCAATAGCTGCAGCAGGTTGCCGTTAACTAATGATACAGCCAACTGAGGAATAGGGCTCCACCCAAGAGGATCACCAGGAGCCACAGGTAAGCCTAACAGAACGAAACTAGAACTATAAGAAGCCAGGGGCTCAGAGGAAGTGATCTCAGCCAGCTGGAGGAGAATCCTGTATTGGGATACCACAGTGGGAATTTCCCAGTGCCCAGTAGAGGTGTTTCTGAGAAATTCTGAAGGCACTTCATGAAAGAAAGCATCAACCTTCAGAGAACTCCACACCCAGAAAACTCAGATTACAACCTTGCCTTTCCTTCCTACTGCTGTTCCAATACTGGATGCAAAAGCAGCAAGAGAATTAAAGAAGAGTAGTAGGAAAGCAAGGTGGGGAGAAATGAGCCTACCCATGCTCTGTTTTCTCCCTGCAGGTCTACATCTGAGGCAGGTCTGAGCTGGGGGAGGGAGGAGACTTTGAATTGAGTGTGCTTTCCAGTTTTCGTATTAGACTGAACTGGACTTTCAAGAACTCGCATACAGAATATTTGTTAATACCTGAGAATGGCATAAAAGTTACGGAGCTGCCTAGGATCCCCGAATGGGAAAACAAGTTCAACAGTCAGTTGTAATAAAGAATAATGTTGCTTTCGGTTTGCCCTTTTTTCTTTTTCTTTTTTTTTTTTATTTATTTATTAGAGAGAGAGAAGGAGAGAGAGCAAGCACAGGCAGACAAAGGCAGAGGCAAAGGCAGAGGGAGAAGCAGACTCCCTGTCAAGCAAGGAGCCCAATGTGGGACTCGATCCCAGGACGCTGGGATCATGACCTGAGCCGAAAGCAGCTGCTTAACCAGCTGAGCCACCCAGGCGTCCCTGCCCTTTTTTCTTAAATGAACAGACCTCATAAATTACCCAGCCCTTCCCTAGCAGCCTCTAAATTCTGATATCCAACAGCTATCTGAGGAGAAGCACCATGCATCTCCATTAGCAGGAACTTAGACACTTGTTGAGTTAAAATGTTGGATTACAATTTAAGGATTACAATTGCAACACCAGAATATTGAATTTTTAAAAGATATATTATTTATGTGAAATTATGCCATGTTGCTGCCATATTAAACAGTAAATTCACAGAGAACTGACATGTAAAGAATATTTGGAGTGGTCAAGAAGGGCTACCATTTTTTGAACTATGATCCTTGAATTCTCCTCTTCAAGATCTTACAGAAAAGCATTGCCCTAGTTGTTCCAGAACTGGATTTTCTGCTAACTATATATGTATGGACAGATCATTTCACCTCTGTGAACCTCAGTTTCTTCATGCGTAAAATGGTTAGCAGAAATGTCTGTCCTGTATCTCACAGCGTTGTCAGGAAAATCAAAGGTCACAAGGGCAATGAAAATAATATTTCTCAATTGTAA
Source organism: Neogale vison (assembly GCF_020171115.1). Classification (NCBI taxonomy): domain Eukaryota; kingdom Metazoa; phylum Chordata; class Mammalia; order Carnivora; family Mustelidae; genus Neogale; species Neogale vison. The sequence continues at coordinate 105,774,995 of NC_058095.1, read as the reverse complement.
CTGTATATATAATAAATTATTATTGGCAATTGAGCATTTCTATATGTTCCAAAGGTAGGTTAAAAATTTTTAAAGAAATCTAAGATTACTCACTGGATTATTACTAGCCCATTGTTTAATAGCCCATGCTTAATAGACTAATTCTGAAAGGACCCATAAGAAACTGATAACTGTGGGGGCAGGCACCTGGGTGGCTCAGTCGGTTAAAGCCTCTGCCTTCAGCTCAGGTCATGATCCCAGAGTCCTGGGATCAAGCCCCGCATTCGGGTTTCCTGCTCAGCAGGGAGCCTGCTGCCCTTCCTCTCTCTCTGCTTGCCTCTCTGCCTACCTGCCTACGATCTCTGTCTGTCAAATAAGTAAATGAAATCTTTAAAAAAAAAAAAAGAAAAGAAACTGATAACTGCGTTCAAGTAGAGACTTGATGAGAGCAATGGGGAGGAGACTCATTTTTCACTCTATTTTTATATCTTTTGAATTAATATCATGTGTATACATTATGTATTCAAATAAAATTTAACAATAATTTGAGAAATTGAAGAAAGAGGATGTTTATCCTTAATGATAATAAGTTGAATATAATATAGTCTTTCTGTACAAGGACTTTTTAGGATCTTTAATGCTTCAAGATTAAAGGAGATGATTTAGCTGATGCAACAAGAGCAGATCTTGGCACACAGTAGGTGTTCACAAAGTGGCAGTTCCCTTTCTCTTGAGGTCATCATTATGACTATCAACTCCCAGTGAATTAGACATATATAAGGATATAGCTAATGGGTTGTATTAGAAAGTTTATTGGATTTTACTGGGATGTTGGATACAGACGGTAACTGGAAATGCCAGCAAGTTGATGAGTCATCTGATAAACCAATAGAAAAGGTGAGTGGAGCCAGAAACAGGCCAGAGAGGACGAGGAAACAAACAGGTCTGGAGAAAGGCAACTACACTCATTATATCATGTAACCTGCTTTTCAGTTGCTGGTGTTCCCAAAATGTTGAGTGCATTTTACAATTGCAGTTATTCTGATTTTCATGGTATTAAATGCTCATTAAATAACGAATAGCTTGAAATCTCATTAGACTGTGGAACTTTTTTTTCTAATTTATGATTTCTCCTTATTTTATGGTAAGGAACAGCGAGTCTATAAATCAGAATGCTTTATGGGAAACTGTAACACCTAGCCCTAATGCCAAGACTGAGAATCTGATAGCATAGCTATTAAAAATTAAGACCCCTGAAAGATTGTAATTCCTGCTAACAGGAATGCCCAAAGCAGCCAGACACTATGTCTCCCTTTTTGTTTTAATGTAGTTTTATCAATTCTGCTATTCTGTTATAGAGCAAGCATCCAGAAAAACACTTAGAAAGCAAGCAAAATGAAAACAAAACAAAACTGGGAAGAACTTTCCCATGCAGGAATCATCACTAATGTTAGACATTATTGGTATTGCTGAGATACCCCTGGGACAGTTTAGAATCTTGCTGCTCCAAGTGTGGTTCCCAAAAAGCAGCACCAGCATCACATGGGAGATCACTCCCAGAGCAGAATCTCAGGCCCTTCCCCAAGATCTACCAAATCAGAGCCTCTAGATTTACAAGATCCCTAGGTGACTTTTATGAACATCAAAATTTGAGAAGCAGGCGCCTGGGTGGCTCAGTGGGTTAAGCCGCTGCCCTCGGCTCAGGTCATGATCTCAGGGTCCTGGGATCGAGTCCCGCATCGGGCTCTCTGCTCAGCAGGGAACCTGCTTCCTCCTCTCTCTCTCTGCCTGCCTCTCTGCCTACTTGTAATCTCTCTCTGTCAAATAAATAAATAAAATCTTTAAAAAAAAATAAAAAATAAATAAAAATTTGAGAAGCACTAGTTTAAGTGTATCAAGGTGCTTTAGGTAAAAATATACCAATTGAAAGGCAGCATTCATTTTATCCTAGTAGGAGAAATGGTCAGCTTTGGATTGTTCCTTGAGGATAAATAATTAGTAAAAAAAATTTAAGCTAAAAATATAACATGGAGACAATTTTCCAGGCTTTGGGATTATGAAGTCATTTGGGGGCCATGGCAATTGAAAGAAGGAAATAGATTGGAAAATAATAAGCTAAAAGATGAGGGTTTTAAGTTTTGGCAACCAATTGATTGTAGAGTCTAGAGAAGACTGAAGTCTCCCCATTCTCGTGACAAGGTGAGTGAAGAGACTATTAGTTGAATAAGGAAATCTACTAACTAGTAGGGCACTAATGAATGAAGCCTGCATTTACAATCCGGAACACTTAAAACCTAAGACCTTTTCTTGATGGGGTTGTCTTTTCTTTGAACAAGTGATTCTGTTTGACACTAAGGATTGCTTTTATTATTTTTCCCTCCATGGATTCTTGATTTAAAAGACTTCATATTTCCATTTGTTAATTAAGAATACTTTTCCATTTTTATTCACAAAAGTGCTATTGACCAGTGAGAGGTAATGTTATCTCTGTGTGTTACCACTGGGGTTGCTATGATTCCAGACAAAACTAGATAAACCTCATAGTTTAATTAGTATATGAAGTTTTCCATATTTGCCTTTCATGAAGAAATAACTCAAGGACTTACCATAAGTGTGAAAGTGAAGAAGAATCCAGGGCTGACCTGAGTGAAAGTTCCTAGGGCTGTAGGGGAAGAAGAACTGAGGACAACAATAAAGGCAAATTTAAGAAGCTTTACCATGAAAACTTCCAGTTACAGGACTCAGTGAAAGGAAACAGGAATAAACATATATACATGGACATGCTCAGACCCGGAACACATGAAAACAAATCACACAAATGATAGATACCAGCAATCAGCTGGTAACTCTCTTTTGTCTCTTGGTAACAATAAGTTAATGGGAAAAAGTTCTGAAATATCACTTCCAATGTGGAAGACCCTCATCATTCTAATTGTAGGGGACCAAGTTATAATCCATTACAATGAATACCTTCTCTTGAAAAGTCGCCGTGTAATCAACCAGACTCTCAGGACAGTAGCCAGCTTTATGTTACATTTTTGCTGATGGGAGGAATTTGGTACAACAGATGACACTTCTGATAGTGGAAATTTACTTCCATGGCACTAAAATCTTAATCCCTTGAGTGATTTTCAGTTGGCAGAGGTGGAAAGTCTTCCCTAGCATTTAGTTATGCAAATCTTTAATGAGGTTTTCAATTAACAAAAATTTAAAAACTAGTAATGGGGTAACTTTTATATGTATGTAAACTAAATAAAAGATAGTTCTGTGTTGGTAAGTTTGGAGAACAATGTTGCAGCTGTTACATGTGGGTGAATATTTGGGTTGCAGCTTGAACAGAGAACGGCTCGTTAAATGTGTATTATATGTGCCCGTTCTAGGGTGTGGTCACCTCACATTTGAGTCATGCTTATGGGTTTCCATGTGTACAGTGACTGGGGGAATACGCTACTGTGGTTCCATGTTAATAGGAATTAATATGTGGTTTGGTTAGCAAGTTAGAACTGTTTCACATTAGATACGACTTTATAGCAGACAGTTTTATAAGGAGAATGAAATGGATTGAATGTAGTCACTTGAATTAAAATATCTTTTATATACTCTGTGTTCCCTCGGAGCTGATGACAAACTTAGAGAAGCATGCTAGAACAAGCAGACCAGAAAATTAAATTCTTCTCATTCTCACTTTGTGCAGTAGGCGCAATTCAAAGTGTTAGCCTCAAAATCTTTTGTGTTTTTTCTGTTTTCTTCCTTTCCTTCATTATAAGTCAGCCAAATTTGGTAAGATCATTATAAATGGGACTTTTGCAAACCTAATGACTAAATCAGGGAAAAATTGGGCTGGAAAGATCCTTTGAGTGAGTCAGGGTTTAGTGCTTTGTCTCCGGCTGCCTGACATCTCAGGACTCATGGGAATCAAATGTGATGATGTGTGTGAGAACACCACAAAAATGTAACAGACAAACTTGTGTAAAGGTACACATTGTTATTTCTATGAGTATGGCACTAGACCATCCATATTATTAGAAAGTTTGGTTATTTGGTTATTTTTTTTCAGTCTCATACAAAGGAATTACCTAGTTTCTTTAGTAGCTTAACAAATTTTTAAAATAAATTCTATGCCAATATGCACCCTAAATTCATTCTCTAAATATATTAGACCATTCCCTCATTCATTTCTTAATAGAGAAGAGATGATCACTGTGCTTTCTATATAAGGAAACCAATCTAATTTGACACAAGGAATTTTTTAAGATGAAAAAAAACTAGCTTCCTGGGGCACCTGGTTGGCTCAGTTGGTTAAGCATCTGCCTTCAGCTTGGGTCATGATCCCAGAGTGATGGGAGTGAGTCTTGCATCAGGCTTCCTGCTCAGTGGGGTGCCTACTTCTCCCTCTCCCTCTTCCTGCAGCTTCCTCTGCGAGTGCTCTCTCTCTCTGCCAAAAAAAGTAAATAAAATTTTTAAAAAGAGAGTAACTCCTAAAAAAAGTTTAGAAAGAAAATGAGCAATCAGTTGCATGAATCAGGATAGGGAAGAAGTTTCCTTTCTTTTTTCTTTTTCACAATTTTTTAAAATTTATTAATTATTTTTATTAACATATAATGTATTCTTGCCCCAGGGGTACAAGTCTGTGAATCGTCAGGCTTACATACTTCACAGCACTCACTGTTTCACATACCCTCCCCAATGTCCATAACCCAACAACCTGCTCAATTTCCCGCTCCCCCAGCAACCCTCTGTTTTGTGAGATTAAGAGTCTGTTATGGGTTGTCTCTCTCCTGATCTTGTATCATTTTTTCCTTCCCTACCCACCAAACTCCCCACTCTGCCTCTCAAATTCCTCATATCGGAGAGAGCATATGATAGTCTTTCTCTGATTGACTTATTCACTCAGCATAATACCCTCTGGTTCCAACCACATCGTTGCAAATTGCAAGATTTCATTTCTTTTGATGGCTGCATAGTATTCCATTGTATATATACACCACATCCTTCTTATCCATTCATCTGTTGATGGACATCTAGGTTCTTTCCATAGTTTGGTTATTGTGGACATTGCTGCTATAAACATTCGCTGTACATACCCCTTTGGATCGCTACATTTGTTTCTTTAGGGTAAATACCCAGTAGTGCGATTGCTGGGTCATAGGGTAGCTCTATTTTCAACTTTTTGAGGAACATTCATACTGTTTTCCAGAGTGGCTGCACCAGCTTGGCACCAACACTATAGGAGGGTTCCCCTTTCTCTACATCCTCTCCAACATCTGTCATTTCCTGACTTGTTAAATTTAAGCATTCTGACTGATGTGAGGGGGTATCTCAGTGTACTTTTGATTTGTATTTCCCTGATGCTGAGTGATGTGGAGCACTTTTTCATGTATCTGTTAGCCATCTGGATGTCTTCTTTACAGAAATGTTTGTTCATGTCTTCTGCCCATTTCTTGATTGGATTATTTGTTCTTTGGGTGTTGAGTTTGTTAAGTTCTTTCTAGATTTTGGATACTAGCCTTTTATCTGATATATCATTTGCAAATGTCTTCTCCCATTCTATCAACTGTCTTTTGGTTTTGTTGACTGTTTCCTTTGCTGTGCAAATGCTTTTGATCTTAAAAAAATAAAATAAAATAAAATAAAATAAAATAAAAATTAAAAAAAAAGTTTTTGATTTTGATGAAATCCCAATAGTTCATTTTTGCCCTTGTTTCCCTTGCCTTTGGCAATGTTTCTAGGAAGAAGTTGCTGTGGCTAAGGTCGAAGAGGTTGCTGCCTGTGTTCTCCTCAGGGATTTTGGTGGATTCCTGTCTCACATTGAGGTCTTTCATCCATTTTGAGTCTATTATTGTACATGGTGTAAGGCAATGGTCCAGTTTCATTTTTCTGCATGTGGTTGTCCAATTTTCCCAACACCATGTGTTGAAGAGACTTTTTTCCATTGGACGTCTTTTCTGCTTTGTCAAAGATTAGTTGACCACAGAGTTGAGGGTCTATTTCTGGGCTCTCTATTCTGTTCCATTGATTTATGTGTCTGTTTTTGTGCCAGTACCATACTGTCTTGATGATGACAGCTTTGCCATAGAGCTTGAAGTCTGGAATTGTGATGCTACCAACTTTGGCTTTCCATTTCAATATTCCTCTGGCTATTTGGGGATCTTTTCTGGTTCCATATAAATTTTAGGATTATTTGTTCCATGTCTTTGAAAAAATTGATGATATTTTGATAGAGATTGCATTAAATGTGTAGATTGCTTTAGGTAGCATAGATATTTTCACAATATTTGTTCTTCGAATCCATGAGCATGGAATGTTTTTCCATTTGTGTTTTCCTCAATTTCTTTCATGAGTACTTTGTAGTTGTCTGAGTACAGCTTCTTTGCCTCTTTGGCTAGGATTATCCCTAGGTATCTTATTGTTTTGGGTGTAGTTGTAAATGGGATTGACTCCTTAATTTCTCTTTCTTCTATCTTGCTGTTGGTGAGTAGAAATGCAACAGATTTCTGTGCATTGATTTTATATCCTGACACTTTACTGAATTCCTGTACAAGTTCAGCAGTTTTGGAGTGGAGTCTTTGGGTTTGCCTCATAAAATATCATATCATCTGCAAAGAGTGAGAGTTTGATTTCCACTTTCCCAATTCACATGCCTTTAATTTCTTCTTGTTGTCTGATTGCTGAGACTAGGACTTCTCGTACTATGTTGAATAGCAGTGGTGATAGTGGACATCCCTGCTGTGCTCCGATCCTAGCAGGAAAGCTCTCAGTTTTTCTCCATTGAGAATGATATTTGCTGTGGGTTTTTCATAGGTGGTTTTGATGATATTGAGGAAGTTACCTTCTATTCTACACTTTGAAGAGTTTTGATCAAGAAAGGATGCTGTACTTTGTCAAATGCTTTCTCATATTATTGAGAGTATCATATGGTTCTTGTTCTTTCTTTTATTAATGTATTGTATCACATTGATTGATTTGCAGATGTTGAGCCAACCTTGCAGCCCAGGAATAAATCCCACTTGGTCATGGTGAATAATCTTTCTAATGTACTGTTGGATCCTATTGGCTAGTATTTTGGTGAGAATTTTCACATTTGTGTTCATCAAGGATATTGGTCTGTAATTCTCTTTTTTTGATGGGGTCTTTATCTGGTTTTGGGATCAAGGTAATGCTGGCCTCATAAAATGAGTTTGGTGGTTTTTCTTCCATTTCTATTTTTTGGAACAGTTTCAGGAGAATAGGTATCAATTCTTCTTTAAATGTTTGGTATAATTCCCCTGGGAAGCCATCTGGTCCTGGGCTCTTGTTTCTTGGGAGATTTTTGATGACTGCTTCAATCTTCTTACTGGTTATGGGTCTGTTCAGGTTTTCTATTTATTCCTGGTTCAGTTGTGGTAGTTTATATGTCCCTAGGAATGCATCCATTTCTTACAGATTGTCAAATTTGCTGGCATATAGCTGCTCGTAATATGTTCTTATAATTGTTTGTATTTCTTTGGTGTTGATTGTGATCTCTCCTCTATCATTCATAATTTTATTTATTTGGGTCCTTTTTCTTTTCTTTTTGATAAGTCTGGCCAGGGGCTTATCAATCTTATTAATTCTTTCAAAGAACCAGCTCCTAGTTTCATTGATTTGTTCTACTGTTCCTTTGGTTTCTATTTCATTGATTTCTGCTCTGATCTTTATGATTTCTCTTCTCCTGCTGGGGTTAGGCTTTCTTTACTGTTCTTTCTCCAGTTCCTTTAGGTATAGGGTTAGGTTGTGTACTTGAGACCTTTCTTGTGTCTTGAAAAAGGCTTGTATGGCTATATATTTTCCTCTCAGGATCACCTTTGCTGTGTCCTACAGATTTTGAACCTTTGTGTTTTCATTATCATTTGTTTCCCTGAATTTTTTCACTTATTCTTTAATTTCCTGGTTGACCCATTGATTCTTTAGTAGGATGCTCTTTAGCCTTCATGTATTTGAGTTCTTTCCAATTTTCCTCTTGTGATTGAGTTCTAGCTTCAGAGCACTGTGGTCTGAAAATATGCAGGGAATGATCCCAATCTTTTGGTACCAGTTGAGACCTGATTTGTGACCCAGGATGCAATCTTTTATGGAGAATGTTCCATGTGCACTAGAGAAGAATGTGTGTTCTGTTGCTTTTGGATGGAATGTTTTGAGTATATCTGTGATGTCCATCTTGGTCCAGTGTGTCATTTAAGGCCTTTATTCCCTTGTTGATCTTTTGCTTGGATGATCTGTTCATTTCAGTGATGGGGGGTGTTAAAGTCCCCTACTATTACTGTATTATTGTCAATGTGTTTCTTTGATTTTGTTATTAATTGATTTATATAGTTGGCTGCTCCCATGTTAGGGGCATAGATGTTCAAAATTGTTAGATCTTCTTTTTGGACACTTTGAGTATGATTTAGTGTCCTTCTTCATCTCTTACTATAGTCTTTGGCTTAAAATCTAATTTATCTGATAGAAGGATTGCCATCCCAGCTTTCTTTTGATGTCCATTAGCATGGTAAATTGTTTTTCACCCCACTCACTTTAAATTTAGGGGTGTCTTTGGGTCTAAAATGAGTTTCTTGAAAACAGCATGTTGATGGGTTTATTTTTTATCCATTCTGATACCCTTTTGATTGGGGCATTTAGCCCATTTACATTCAGGGTAACTATTGAAAGATATGAATTTAGTGCCATTGTATTGCCTATAAGGTGACTGTTACTGTATATTGTTTCTGTTTTTTCTGGTCTATTACTTTTAGGCTCTGTCTTTGCTTAAAGGACCCTTTTCAATATTTCCTGTAGAGCTAGTTTGGTGTTTACAGATTCTTTTAGGTTTTGTTTTGTTTTGTTTTGTCCTGGAAGCTTTTTATCTCTCCTTCTATTTTCAATGATAGCCTAGCTGGATATAGTATTCTTGACTGCATGTTTTTCTCATTTAGTGCTCTAAATATATCATTCCAGTTCTTTCTGGCCTGCAAGGTCTCTGTGGATAAGTCTGCTGCCATTCTAGTATTTCTACCTTTGTATGTTACAGACTTCTTGTCCCAAGCTGCTTTCAGGATTTGCTCTTTTTCACTAAGACTAGTAAGTTTTACTATTAGATGACGGGGTGTGGACCTATTTTTATTGATTTTGTGGGGGGTTCTCTGTGCCTCCTCGATTCTGATGCTTGTCCTTTTTGCCATATAAGGGAAATTCTCTATTATAATTTGCTCCAATATACCTTCTGCAATTCTTTGTCTTTCTTCTTCTTCTGGAATTCCAATTATTCAAATATTGTTTCACCTTATGTTATCACTAATCTCTTGAATTCTCCCCTTGTGGTCCAGTAGTTATTTGTCTCTTTTTTGCTCAGGTTCTTTATTCTCCATCATTTCATCTTCTATGTCACTAATGCTCTCTTCTGCCTCATTTATCCTAGCAGTAAGAGCCTCCATTCTTGATTGCACCTCATCAATTCCTTTTTTTTATTTCAGCTTGGTTAGATTTTAGTTCTTTTATTTCTCCAGAATGAGATTTTATTTCTCCAGACAGCATTTCTCTAATATCCTCCATGCCTTTTTTTGAGCCCAGCTGTCACCTTGAAAATTATCATTCTGAACTCTAGATCTGACATATTACCAATGTCTGTGTTGATTAGGTCCCTAGCCATCAGTAGTGCCTCTCGTTCTTTCTTTTGTTGTGAGTTTTTCCTCCTTGCATTTTATCCAGGTAAGAATATATGGATGAGATAATAAAATACTAAAAGGGTGGCGAAGACCCCAGAATAATATATGCTAACCAAATCAGAGGAGACCCCAAACCAGGGGTGGGGGGAAAGAGGTAAAAGAAATACACACACACACACACACACACACACATCTATTAGACTGGTTAATAGTACAGAGCCACCCACTTGCTTTTGGGTGTATTTTGCTCTCTTAGAAAAAACTACCTCCCAAAATCTTAAAGAAAAACATATATATATATATATATATATATACACACAAAAATAAGGATAAACACAAAGGGATGAAATATGACTATAAAGATGAAAATTTTAAAAAATTCTAAAAAAGGAATTGATAAGTTGGTTGGAAAAAGAAAGAGGAAAAAAAGGAGGGGGTAGAGAATGTGCTTAGGCTGGAGACTAGAACAAAGCCCTGTGCTAGATTTAGGGTACATTTTGATCTATTAGAAGAAATTAAATCCCAATTTTTTTTAGGAAAAAATAAACCCAATATGTGTACTTAAATACAATGAAGGATAAAATATGAGTATAATAATAATGAAGGTTTAAAAAGATTTTCTTTTTAGAAAGGTATTATTAAGATAAACTAGTTAAAAAACGTTAAAAGAAGAAAGGCTAGAAAGTTAGAATAAGAAAAAGGTAAAATTAAAAAATTAAAATTAACTTTGCAGACTAAAGGATCATGGGGAGAAAGCCATGAATTCCATGCATTTCTTTCCCCTATCTCTGGAGTTCCACTGTTCTCATTGATCGATGAGCTTGGTCTTGGCTGGATGTTCTTGCTGATCTTCTGGGGGACAGGCCTGTTGTAGTGATTCCTAAATGTCTTTGCCTGAGGTGGAATTGCACTGCCCTTGCCAGGGGCCAGGCTAAGAAATCTGCTTGAGTTTGCTCTTGGGAGCTTTTGTTCCCTGAACGCTTTCCGTGGAGCTTTGGAGGATGGAAATGAAAATGGCAGCCTCCCAATCTCCACCCCAGAGGAGTCTAGAGCTCAGGGCCCCACTCCTCAGTGTGCCCTCAGAGAAAAGGGTCAATCACTCCCTCTCCCTGGTCCCCGGCTGCTCTATGGGCTCACCTGGCCTGCGACCAAGCATTTCTGTCTCTGATGCATAGCCACATTTGGAGTCTCCAAACCCAGCAGGTTCCTGCCTCCAGAGGAGGAAGGTGAGTCTCCCTGGATCTGCCACTTGTGGGGTCCCTGTTCGAAGACAAGTGGTCTGACTATGCCGCGGATCATAGTTTAAGGTAACCCCAACCTGAGAGCTCACTCCTCAGCTCTGTCTCAGGAGTCAGCTTCCCCACTCTGAAACCTGGGAGCTCTGCCACACTCAGACACCCCTGATCTTTCAATGACCCCACAGGTCCTGTCCCTGCAAGGGCCCCACCCCTGCTTAGCCTCTGGAGTGATGTCCCTCAGTGAAGCAACTTCTAAAAGTTCTGATTTTGTGCTCCACTGCTCCGCCACTTGCCGGGAGCCGGCCCCTCCCACCGCATTCTATCTTCCCGTTGCTTTGGATTCACTTCTCTACATGTCCTACCTTTCAGAAAATGGTCGATTTTCTGTTCCTAGAATTGCTGCTCTTCTTCTCTTCGATCTCCTGTTGAGTTTGTAGGTGTTACGGAATGGTTTGATAACTATCTAGCTGAACTCTTCTGACCTTAGTCATTTCAGTCTGCTACCCCTCTGCAATCTAGCCTGTCTCCACAGGAAAGAAGTTTCTAAATGACATAATGCCAAAGGAAGGAATCCTAAAAGAAAAGATTCATAGGTGGGCTATTTATAAATTTTACATATCTATATATTAAAGACCACCAGAAAGAAAGCAAAATGCAAATTATATACTGGAAAATAATATTTGTAACTCATGGCATAAAAAATCATGCCACTTATTTACTATATTTATTTTGGTATTTACTATGAAAATGTCACTAAAATGAGGTTAAAGGAATAAAAATAATATAAAATTACCAAAAGAACAGAAGAGACAAGAACAGACAAGAGATAACAAACTTTCAAAAGATGGAGAGCAGATGGAAAATCAGCAGAGATGAAAAATCTGAGCATCTAATATCTGTAAAGGAAATGCCAATGAGAAATGAGCTAGTCCCTATAAAGCAATACGAAAAAGTTCTTGGGAATGGGAAGTACCATCTCAACTGAAATGAAAGACAAAATATTTTACAAGAAAAATGTAATATCCAATAATATGATCAATGATTCAAAACTGCTAGGAAAGAAATACAAATGAAGAAAAAGGGGGGGATTGGGGCACTTGTGTGGCTCAGTTGTTAAGCATCTGCCTTCGGCTCAGGTCATGACTCCAGGGTCCTAGGATGGAGCCCCACATTGGGCTCCCTGCTGGGTGGGAAGTCTGCATCTCCCTCTCTCACTCCCCCTGCTGTGTTCCCTCTCCCACTGTTTCTCTCTCTGTCAATAAATAAAATCTTTTTTAAAAAGGATCAGAAAGCAAAGGTTTAAAATATAACATTCAACATTTTTAAATTTAATTTTTTTCAGTGTTCTAATATTCGTTGTTTATCCACACCCAATGCTCCAATGCAATATGTGCCCTCCTTAATACCCACCACCAGGCTCACCCATCCCCCACTCTCCTCCCCCCCAAAACCCTGTCTGTTTCTCAGAATCTATAGTCTCTCATGGTTCATCTCCCCTTCCAATTTCCCCCAATTCACTTTTCCTTTCCTTCTCCTCATGTCCTCCATGCTGTTCCTTATGCTCCACAAGTAAGTGAAACCATATGATAATTGACTTTCTCTGCTTGACTTATTTCACTGAGTATAATCTCCTCCATCCTGTCCATGTTGATACAAAGGTTGGGTATTCATCCTTTCGTATGGCTGAGTAATATTCCATGGTATATATGGACCACATCTTTATTCACTCGTCTGCTGAAGGGCATCTTGGCTCTTTCCACAGTTTGGTGATTGTGGACCTTGCTGCTTTGAACACTGGGGTACATATGGCCTTTCTTTTCACTAGATCTGTATCTTTGGGGTAGATATCCAGTAATGCAATTGCAGGGTCATAGGGTAGCTTTATTTTTAAATTATAAGGAATCTCCACACTGTTTCCCAAAGTGGCTGCACCAACTTGCACCTGGTAAGAGGGTTCCCCTTTCTCCACATCCTCTCCAACATTTGTTGTTTCCTGTCTTGTTAATCTTTGCCATTCTAACTGGTGTAAGGTGGTATCTCAATGTGGTTTTGATTTGAGTTTCAGTGGCTGCTGATGATGAACTTTTTTCGTGTGTCTATTAGACATTTGTATGTCTTCTTTAGAGAAGTATCTGTCTTCTGTCCATTTTTTGACATGATTATCTGTTTTTTGGGTGTTGAGTTTGAGTAGTTCTTTATAGATCTTGGATATCAGCCCTTTGTCTGTAGTGTCATTTGCGAATATCTTCTTTCATTCCTTGGGTTGCCTCTTTGTTTTGTTGACTATTTCCTTTGGTGTGCAGATGCTTTTCATCTTTATGAAGCCCCAAAGTTCATTTTCGCTTTTGTTTCCTTTGCCTTTGGAGACATGTCTTGAAAGACGTTGCTATGGCTGATGTTGAAGAGGTTACTGCCTATGTTCTTCTCCAGGATTTTGGTAGATTCCTATCTCATGTTGAAGTCTTTAATCCATTATGAGTTTATCCTTGTGTATGGTGTAATAGAATGGTTGAGTTTCATTCTTCTATACATAGCTGTCCAATTTTCCCAGCACCATATTTTCCCTGTCCAACTTTCTCAGAGAAAAGAGACTGTCTTTTTTCCACTGGATATTTTCTCCTGCTAACATTCAGCATTTTTTCATTCATTTACCAAATATACACCAGGATCTAAACTATACCCCTGGTAGTCTTCTGGGTCTTTCAGATAAAGTAACAAATAAAATAATATCCCACTGCAGGATAGCAGATCCATACTGCAAGGTAATTGTGAGTGACCATGTCTCCTGGTGGGGTGAGGGGAAAGACCAGCAGGATCTAGACTTTCTTTATCTTTCACTGTTGGTTTTGGTGAGACTCCCTTCTCAGTAATGAATTATATCACTCATCCCTTACTGTGTGACAATGCAGGCTATGCCTCACACCTTGACACCCAATGGCCAGTGAGCCAGATGGGACTGATCTGACACATGAAAACTCGAATAATAGTAGTGTATGGTGCCATGACTAGGCATTTTGAATACAGTATTAGTGAGCTTATTCAAGAGTAGGCTTTAATTAAAGATAAAATGAGAAGAAAATAGAACTTTTATCTGAGTAGGAGGAGAGAGAAAACAAATACATCATATGTCAGATAGCTGTAAGTGCTAGTTAAGGAAAGAGCAGAAGAGTCCTATTTTCTGTTCTGTGGTCATGGAAGTACTCTTCATTCAAACAGAAGAGAGTTGAGAAAGTAGGGAGTTTACTCCACTGCTCTCTAGGAGAAGAGCACTCCAGGCAGAAGGACTAGCAAGTGCAAAGACAAGGAACAAGAAGAGTGTTGGCATTTCCAAGAACAGAAAGTGGGCCACAGTCACTATAGCCATGAGTTGTGGGAAAGAGTGGTAGGAGGTGAGATCAGAGAGGCAGCCAAGGGGCCAGGTCATGTGCATCCTTACAGATCATGATAAATACTTTGACTTTTATTTAGTGGGAGACCAGAAACACACAGTGTTTTGAGGAGGGAAATGATGGAATCTGACTTGTGTTCGGGGATCACTGTCTTCTGTTATGGGACATAGATTTGGGAGAGCAAGAACAAGAGCAGGGAGACCAGTTTAGAAACTTGAAATAATCCAGGCAAAATACCATGGTAAGGAGTATAAAATGAAGGAGGTAGTGAAGGAAGAAGTGGTCAGTTTCCAGATATATTTTAAAGGTTGAGCCAATAGGACCTGAGAATAGATTGGATGTGGTCTGGAAGAGAAAGATTGGAATCAAGGATAGTCACAAGATTTTGGGCCTGAGTCACTGGAAGAATAGAGTTGCCACATATTCATATAGAAAGACTTTGGAAGGAGTGTCTAAAGTTATGTTGTTGTGGCCATGGTTATGATTATGATTGGGAGGGGATTAGAAATATAGAAGCAGGGCGCCTGGGTGGCTCAGTGGGTTAAAGCCTCTGCCTTCAGCTCAGGTCATGATCCCAGGGTCCTGGGATCGAGCCCCGCATCGGGCTCTCTGCTCAGCAGGGAGCCTGCTTCCCTTCCTCTCTCTGCCTGCCTCTCTGCCTACTTGTGATCTCTCTCTCTGTGTCAAATAAATAAAAACCTTAAAAAAAAAAAAAGAAATATAGAAGCAAGTTTGGTTTTGGACTTACTGAGTTTGAGATCTTTATTAGACACCTAAGAAAAGATTCTGGGTAGGCAGTCTGGGATTCAGAGGATAGGTCAGGATTAGAAAAAAAAATTTGCTCATCAGCAGCAGAAGATGCTCTTTTTGAGCCATGGTACTGCATGTGTTTACTCAGGAGTGAGGGCGTATTGAGGTCTGAACTCATGGGTACTCAAGTGCTTAAAAGTTCCCACAAGTGAAGAATATGAAGAGGATATACCTGAGGAGACTGGAAAGGACTAATCATTAGAATTAAGGGTGAAGGCAGAGCCAGCCAGAGAAGAGAAATCAAGAGAGGATTGTGTTCCAAAGGCAAGGTGATGAGTGTTCTGAGATAGGTGGAGTAAACATCCATGTCAAGAGCTGGTAGCTCAGGTAAGACAAGGACCAGGACTTGATCACTGGATTGGCCATTGTGAAGGTCTTTGAAAGAGTGAGTTCAGTGCAGTATTATGGGGAAATAAGCCTGACAGCAGTGGGTTCAAAAAAATATGGGATTCCTGGGTGGCTTAGTCAGATCAGGTCAAGATCCTGGGGTCCCGGGATAGAGTTCAGCATGAGGCTCCTTGCTCAGTGGGGAGACTTGCTTCTCCTTCTGCTGGCAACTCCCCTGCTTGTACTCTCATGCACTCTCTCTCCCTATCTGGCCAATAAATAAATAAAATCTTTAAAAAAGAAAAATATGAAGGGAAGAAATAAAACAAGCAAGTGGAAACAACCAGTTGGAATTTTGCTCTGAAGGCCCATTTATATTTCTTTCATAGAAAATGAATATTCTAACTTATAAGGTAAATATGGCTGATTGATAGGTTTAATCAAAAGTTGGGGTGGAAGACAGTGTATTACTAGTTAAAGAAATAGCTTTGAATCATACATTCTTTCAAACAAACTAATAAAAAAAATAATGAATTCTACCATATAGGATGATGGTCTCTATTATTCTTCATCTGTTTTGTTTTGTTTTTGTTTTTGTTTTTTCAAAATAATTATCAAAGTTCTAATTCTTTTCCACCAGTGTCCTATTTATTAATCCATATTATAATTATCTTTGCTCTTTTCTTAATGCATGCCATACTCATATTTTGTCTGTGGGGCTCCACGGTGAAATCAGATTGGATTTTTTCCATTTACTCTCAGGATTGTCAAAGAGGAAGCCATTAGTGGGACAGTGGGAGCACACAGTATCACACCTCCTCTTCCTGTTCTCCTCCTGGTGGAATCTGGTTGGAAAAGGGAAAAAACAAAACAACAAGAACTTAAAGGACTACCTTAATGGGGTGAAAGTACATAAAAGGGAAAGTTGGTATAGATCAAGGGAAGAGAGATGCAGAGAGAGTCGATTATCTGGACAATCACTGAAGGTTCAATCAACCTGAAAATGTTAAGTTTTGCTGCAATAACAAATAACCCTCAAATCTTAGCAGCAGTTTACTCTACACTCTCTCCTGCTGTGTGCTGTATTCACATAATCACTCAGGAACCCGAACTGTGGGACCAAGCATCATCTTAAACATTGTTGGTTGCCATGCCAGAAGGAAACCAGGAGAAACTCTTGGGGGTCCCATGTCAACAATTAAATGCTGTGGTTTAAAAATGACATACATCATTTCTATTTGTAACCTATTGACCATATGCACCCCACTCAACAACAAGAGAATGCAGGAAGTCTTCCTACCACAGACCTAAAAAAGGAGAAGACCTGAAAATATTTTCCAAACAGCACTAATATCTGCAACAGGGATAGTCTGAGTTAATTGGATGTATGTAAGCCTAAATCCACCTAAGGCAATTCTCAACTCCAGTATTTACAATGACCTTGAGTCACTGCCTGGCACCAGCACTGAGATACCCTGCCTCCAGTGCCTGCAGGTGTGAAGTATATGCAAAGGGAAGCGCTATGAACTAGGGAGGAGGGGACCCTTAGCTAGCTAGCTGCAGGGCCTTGAGCAAGTCACCTAGCACCAAGAGGCTGTGATGAGCTCACCTGTAAAATGAGGAAATCCCTCCCATCTCTTCTTGCTCTACCTTGCTTTGATTCACACAGATATGCACCTGTGGACCAGGTTGCAAGATTCAAAGGAGGGAGAGAAGCTGGGTACTACTTCAGATCCAAGGTATGGTTTTTTTCCCTCCTTTAGCCAAGATGAGCTGAAGGAAGAGGAGCACTGCTTCCCTGAGGCTGGGCCTTGGCCTCTTGCCCAAGAAGGGGCTGCTCCAACCCCAGGGCTGTGAAGTACAAAGGAATTAGCCATCCATGAGACTCAGAGTAAAAGGTTAGCCCATGTAGCACAATTTAACGTTTTTGGATATTTAAAAAGCAACAGAGAGAAGGAAGGGAATCCAGCAGTTCTCAGAAGGAGGGGGAAGTGAGGGAGCAAAGAGTCACTGCCTGGCACCTATGCTTAATCTACTCAGAGCTCCTGGTTCAGCTGACTGGTTCTAGTCTGACCAGACTGAAGTGAACAGAATCTGACTAATCTTTGTAATTATTTTTATATTGTTTTCTGTACTTCAGCAACTGGTAGATTTTATTTTAATTTATCAGGTCAAATAATTATTTTACCAGTTTGGGATGTTGCCTACAAATATTAACAAGTAACCGTAATCATTAAGGTCTTTGTCTAGGCATGTTCCTTTGGGGTGCTTTGGGTTGAAAATGCATTCTTCTTCTCATTTATTTATCATATATTTTCTAAGCATTTTTCTAGCATCCAGTATGTGCTATTCTAAGCATTATGTATTACATAAGGGCCCAGGGACACAAATATCAACACAGTGTGATTCCTAACTTCAAGGAGGCCATTGTCGTCCAGGAGGAGGAACTGAAAAGAGTAGTCAACAAGCAGCCCCACAGCCAGTCCTCTCTCCATTCCTGTCCTATGGCCTGCAATGAGGTGACTTGGCCCTGCCAACTTCGCGGGTGCTGCTAAACCTGTGAGGTCTCCAGCTCAGCCCACCCTCCCCACCGCTCAGCACTCTTTTTTTTTTTTTTTTTTTTTTGCCTCCTTTTACCATCCCATGGGCAACATTCCCAACCTTTTTCCTACTCTTCTAACACCCCCACCCACCTCCTCTGTAGACAATTCACCTCTCCAACAGCTTTTCCAGAATCTCGCTGGGAACCAGCCAGTAGAAGCATCAGTAACTTCTCCTGCCCTGTTTGTACATAACAAAGGCTTCCATTTAACTAGAAAGACATGTTTTTTTACTTAGATTTCCCTTGAAAATACACAAGGGTTTAAATTAAGGGTAAAAATTGCGTTTTCAAATCACAAACGCTTTTGCCAAAATCCAAAATGTTTGAAAAAAAAAATAGGTCAAGAGGCTTTCTTAAAGCATCAGGTTTTCCCATCTGTGGTTAGATTTGTAGATCACATGTTAGACCCTTTCATGTGTGGATGTCATCGTTTCAAGAGCCTGCTGGCTGTCCCTTTTACCTCTCCAGGCTAGGGTAGAGCACCATGGGGATGTGCTGAGTACCTGTGAGTCTGGGCAGCAGTTCCTAATTAGGGCTGTGATCATGAATGTATTCCCTAACTCCCTGGGTCTCAGGAAATGAGGATGGCACCAGATTAACCCACAACCGAACCTGGAAACTCCATATCCTAGGGCACACCGAGATTCTTGGATAATACATGGACATCCCAGTTACTCTTCCTTATCAGTAAGGAAGACAGGTGTGGGAGGTGAAAGTATCCATATCCTTAATTTTATAGGCAAAATCAAACACTGATATCTGAAGGAGAGTAAGTTCTGTGTACATGTGTGTACACTTGCAGGTGCGTGTGTGTAAGTGTGAGCACCAGGGTTTGTGTATTTATAAAGATGGAGAGATTAAGAAATAATTCTGTGATATTCACAAATATGAGGTCTAAGGTTTTTTTCTGTCTTTTTTTTAATTGAGTATGTAGGTATGTACAGGTGTATGAGAACTGACGAATTAACAAAACCTTCAACTAAACACTAAGTCAGCTTGAGAGTAGTTCAGAATGGGGCCCAATTCCACAGCTGTGTGGACTCACAGTATTTTCTTTTCCACTGAGTTGTTCATCTGGGAGACTGTGGTCATTGATGCCCAGCTGTTCTTGGGTTCCACACTAGTGAAGAGTTGCTTAAATGTTCTTGCCAGACTCACAAGCAGCTGCTGCTGAGGTCTGGGCTCCTGGTACCCCCCAGGGCTCCTGTTGTCTGTTGGTCTCACTTCCCTGGGCCAGTCTTCTTTCATTCATCTGAAGAAATTTTAAGTTATATTCCTGGCTTTTCTCCAGCTCCACCCCTAACCTGATCACCTCCCACCCACCCCAACCCACCCTCTCCAAAGTACTCAGAGCCATGCTCTACCCTGGGCTCTGGTTAGGGAACTATCTCAGTGTCAAAGCCGGCCAAGTTGGCTGGATGACTTTGCCATGCCCTACTTTATTCTAGGACCGGGGACTCTCTTCTAGGACCAGAGGTCTTCTCCCTGCTTTAAGCCTCCTGAGCTCTGGCTTACTGCCCTGTGCTTTCCACCAAGCTCATGTAGGTCTGTCATAGAGCCTGAGATCCTGAATTTCCAGGAAGCTCCCAGGTGAGACATTTGCCTTCTGGCCTGGGACCACACTTTGATCAAGCCTTCCAAGTATACCAGGGGCTGCAGCTGTTGGTACCTGGCAAGGCTGTCCCATTGGCCTCCAGGCAGCTCCGGTGACAGGCACACCTCTCAGGAGATGGGAAGATTCTAGTCCTTAGGCTGAAGAGGATTCACATTAGGCTGGGCTTTAGAAGAAAAAAAGAAACAAAACAGGAAAACACAGCTTTTTTAAATTACAGATAAGAAGCTAGTTATTTTAAAGAGAAAAAAGAAATGTAATAGACTAAAATTGCAGTACCCTAGGTGTATTCTAAGAAATGCCAGTCCTGTGGGATGTTAAAAGGAATTGTGAGCAAAAGAGGTTTCTCTGCTCACATGAGTTCTAGAATCTAGAATCTAAACACCCACCAGGTTCAACAAAGTTTAATAAGTTTCTTTACTTTTCAGAGGCTTTTATAAGTTATGTGCATTGTGGATCTCCAAAAAGGACATAAAATATGCACTGTTTCCCCAAAGTGTTTTCCAAGGAAATCCCTAATTTTTTTCAGGGAGGCTAATAACACCAAAACTCCATGAATTGCCCTTTGGGAAGGGGTAGCATGAGCTCAAGCCAGCGTCAACTTCATCAGCCCTCTTCTTCCTTCTCTTGCCCTACAGATTACAGAATGGAAAAGTGTTTGTTTTCTCAGGTTCATTTGCTGAGATCTTTGTTGTTTCTTAGGCTATTCATGGGTCCATAAGCATCTGGCTATTATTATTTAATTTTTCGAGCAAATGTCACACATTTAAGTGCTAAGGCCAGAATATAAAAATCATGACATCTGATCATCTCCATGTTACATAAAGGCTGAAAGATGTGCATTCCCCACTACTCACATTTTAGTTAGAAGGTTTAAGGATGGGAGCAGAAGAAGGGTAAGAGGAAGAATGTTTAAGATGATGAGAGGAATACATTTCTCTCATTGTATACCACAATAATTTAAAAAGTACAGGAGTCTCTGGGGCGCCTGGGTGGCTCAGTGGGTTAAAGCCTCTGCCTTTGGCTCAGGTCATATCTCAGGGTCCTGGGTTTGAGCCCCACATCTGGCTCTCTGCTCAGCGGGGAGCCTGCTTCCTCCTCTTTCTCTGCTTGCCTCTCTGCCAACTTGTGATCTCTGTCTGTCAAATAAATAAATAAAATCTTTTTTTAAAAAAAAAGTATAGGAGTCTCAAACTTAAAGATGTTTGAGTAAGCTTCAGAATTTCTCTTTGAGATTCAAGAGTTTGAGCAGATATCAGGTAAACATAGAATACATGGATCCAGAGAGCAATCCCTCCTTCAGATTTTGCTGAGGGGTCTACACCCTGCTGAGCATTTAGTGAAATGGAAAAGTCAAGATAACTTCTGGGGCATCTCTTTTTTTTTTTTTTTTTTTTGAGTGAAACATGCGAATGGAATTTCTGTGGTTCTGTTGCAAGCAGGCAAGGAGAGGCAATTCATATGGTCACAGCCACAGCAGTACGCAGAGGGAGCAATCAGTTCACTTAATAGCTACATTCTCAACCAAAACTCTGTTCTAATCCTTGGGAGAAATTAGATAGAAGATATGGAGCAAATGAAGTGGGGTATGTTTGTGTGTGTGTGTGTGTGTGTGTGTGTGTGCATCTGTGTATGTGTGTCTGAGGTGGTAGGTAGCTGTGATTGGAGATGGACGGATTTACAAATTGAATAAAACAATAAATAGTGTACTTAAAAATAGTAGAAGGTGAAAGTCATCCCTCCACTGTGATAGCATTTTCTAGCCCCCTGGGACTATGTTGGACATATCAGAGCTGGCAGAAGAGGGCCTATAGTGTGGAAGTTGCCAAGGCAGCCACAGTAAGTGAGCCTTCCTCTAAAAACTTCACTGG
This sequence comes from Neogale vison, assembly GCF_020171115.1. Lineage (NCBI taxonomy): Eukaryota > Metazoa > Chordata > Mammalia > Carnivora > Mustelidae > Neogale > Neogale vison. Next base: position 105,753,508 of record NC_058095.1, on the reverse strand, counting down.
CCCAATAACAAGCCCAAGCAAGTCCACAGTTCAGTGGCATATGAGCACTTTCTTATTCTAAAATATTGCAATGATAATTGCTAAGAATCATAAATAGAAGAAAAGGAGGGTATTTGTACTTACCTTTTCTTTCCCCCTTTCTCTGATTATTTCCACAGCACGAACACAAGGCACTCCCCATTACAAAGTCAATATCCATTTCCCAAAATATAAAATTAAGAAAAAAAATTATTTTGCTGACTTGAACACGTAAACTTTCAAACATTTAAGTGAAATAATCAAAAATCTATTTATAATATTTAATTTATTAATTTACATATATGTGGAGTAATTGCATAAAACTGAAATAAAAGTATATATACTCATTAATTTGGAAATACTGCTTTATTCTACACTGACATTTCATGAAGCAATCTGATTTAAATGCATTGTGTGTGTCTTGGTTGTCAGCAACTTTGCCATCATTAGAAATGCTTTTTGATTTTTTAACAATTTTCCCAAACACACTGTCTGCTCTGCCACCCAAGCTTTAACAACACAGTTATTTTAAGTCCAGATGTGATGTTATCACAGAAAATTTTATTCCAGACCACAAATACCCATTTCCACAATGTTAGGACAGGTTTTGTTTTTGCAAGTCATTATTTATGGTTTAGAAATGATATGACCACTTACTGTATTGCCTTTTTAAACAGCCTATTTACAAGGACATGCAAGACTAGAAAGGATGAGGTTGAACCACCCAAAGACAGAGGATTACACCCTGTTAATTTTCTTTGACTCCTTTTTATTAATTTAAACTTATATTAGATGACCCAACAAAACAGTTTTAGTACCCACAATAATACTTTTCTGAGCCCTTATCATGTTCCACTCACTGCTTAAACATGTTGCACAGTAAGGGTCTCAGAGGATGGCAGTTGAGGCTTCCTGATCAGGTAGAGCTGTGGACGAAGCAGAAGCAGCACCCTGGTCTACTGAGAGTATCGAATGGTTTCCACTTGTGTGTGCATTACTGCTGTTTCATCATCTGGTTACCAAACATGCGTGCACACTCGCAAACACACACACACACACACACACACACACAGAAAAAGTCCAACCTCTCATTTTCTCAGAGGGAAATACAAAGACAAGATCTTAACAACAGCATGTCATTGTTTTAGATTAGTAGTTCTCTGCTCTGTCTGCACATTAGAATCCTCTAAGAAACTTTTCAAAGATACTGATGATACCCAGGCCTCACCCCAGAATGACCAAGGCAGAATCTCTGGGGTGGAGTCAGAGCATCAAAGTTTTTAAAGTTCCACAGGTGATTCTAATTTATAGACAGATTGAGAACCAAAGTTTGAGATTATCAGACATAAGCCAAATGTCCTCATATCTTGACCTGGATAAAACAAATGTCCTAATATCTCGAAGTAGGAAGGTGGGAAGTTCTCATTATGTTCTTCCAGTTTTCTGCAGATTTTCAGAAGTTCTCTTTATATGAATGCCTGGTTGGCACCTTGTTTTTCCTTTTTATGCTTCCAATCTTTCTTTGCCCCATCCTTTAACACCTAAGTGTAACACCTGTACACTTAGAATGTAACCGAGTTCTCCTAGACTAACAGCACCACCCAGAGATTGGTGCAGGGAATTTATTTCCTTACCACCCTCCTCACTAGGGCAAGCACCCCCAACTCCTCAACTCTGTAGCTGCCTGCCTACACTCACAGGCATATTTCTTATCTCGTATCTTCCAGTCTTTAGTTGATAACACTAGAGATATTCTCTTTCTGATGCAGCCAATTTCCTTCCAATAAAGTCCATATAACAAAATAAAGCTTACCTTTTTTTAACCATATTCTGTATCATACATTGTACTTGGCACTTCACATAGCTATCTATTATGTATGCCTGATGATGAACCTAGGCAAGACTCACTTTGCAGGTAAGGACAGAAGAGTTAGAGAGAAAAAGCAACCTCCCCAAGATTACTCAGGTAACAAGTGATAGATCTGGGATTCAAGTTCCGATATATGTGACTAGAAGTTCTGAAATCTACTATTGCCATACACTTTAGTTCCACTGCATGCAACTTACAGTTACACATAGCCCCTTATGCCTGGTTTAGTGCTCTCTGTTACTGTCCTGAAGTTGTTAATAATTTTTTAGCAAGAACCCCCACATTTTCATTTTGCCCTGGGCCACACAAACTAGGTAGCCAGTCCTTTTCCTCCACTCCTAGCGAAAATGAAGACCAGTCATCCCATTTCCTTTGGTAATCAAATCTCAAATTATGATTACTTAAGAAAAAAAGAGAATTCAAATTTAAGATAAATTTGTGAACTTGGAGATAGATCAAAATTACCCCATCTGAAGAATAGAGAGAAAGAAGAAGACCAAAAAAAAAAAAAAAAAAGGAAGAAAAAGATGAAGAACAACAACACAAAGACAGCAACAATGTCTCAGGGAACTATGGTCCAAATGAAAAAGTCCAGAAGTGAAGAGAATGGAATAGACGAATTACTTGAAGAAATAATGTGCAAAAATGTCTAAAATTTGGTAAAACGCACACACTTACAATTTAAATAAGTTCAATAAACTTTACACAAGATAAATGAAAAGAATGCTATATTCCTATCTATAAGAGATAAACTTTATATCTAAATATTGTAAATTGAAAGTAAGTGGATAGGAAAATATATACCATGCAAATAGGAAAACTAAGAAAGCTGGAATAGCTATACTAATATCAGATGAATTAAAATTTGAGACAAAGACAGTTGCCAAAGCAAAGAGGTACATTTCATACTGATAATATATCCAATTCATCAGTAAGATTTCTACTTATAAATATGTATATGTCTAAATAACAACTTCAGAATACATGGAACAATATTGACAACAACACTGAAGTTCTAGAATAGGCAAAACTAATCTGTTGTAAGGAAAATCAGAACAGAGGTTTCCTTGGGATAGATGGGAGGGAGATTGCCTGCGAAGGGGCCTAAGCAGCATTTATTGAGATAAGGATAATTTTCTGTATCTTAGTGGTGTTTTGGTTTACACAGGTGTATACTCTCTGTCAAAAGTCACCAAATGGAATCGAAGAGGCTCAAGATAGCAGTGTAGGAAGATGCTGAATACACCTTCACAAATAGCAACACTATAGTTACATAAGGAATAATTTCATCTGAAAAAATCCTGAAAACTAAATGAATAGTGTCTCTACAACAAATAACAAAAGGTTAACACTGAGAAGGGTGGGAGCGGCAGAGACAGGCTCTTGCCAAAAATCCCTCCCCAGGCACACGGACTCACAACTGGGAAGGTTTCAAAAATATGGAATTTCCCTGAAGAATGAGGAGTTTTTGCTGCATAATGGGCAGTGCACCCTTGGGTTCAGCACCAGAGAGACAACAATCAAAGCATAAAACTAACAGGAATTATGTCCAGAAGAATCAGAAAACCGTTGGGAACAAAAAACCCGCTCTTAAAGGGCCCACACACAGACTCACTACCCCCAGGGCTGAGTACAAAAATAACAGTTTGAAGCACCCATATCCTACATGCAGGAAACCTACTTACTAATCCTAGAGTAACTGCTGAAAGGCAGGAACCTGTTAGATTGGAGGTCTGGCAGGTACCATTTTTGTAATCTCATTCTACCTTGCTAATGCTGGCATTGGAAGACACTATTTTGGCAATCTCCTTCTAACTTGCTAGCGTAGGTGAGTATCCCCTATCTTCCTATGCAACAGCCAGATAGGTGAGAACACCCCCTCCCATCCATACCACATCCATGGCTCTGCCTCAGCCAGCAGGCATGTGCAACCGAGAGATGTTCCTTGAGCACCTAGTCAGGAGGATTGCATTTCTGGGCCCCCTAGGTCATCTTTACATAAGGCCACTCCTTCAAGACTGGGACAGTAGCTATTTTACCCAATACTTAGAAACAAATTTCAGCAAAATGGGGAAAGAGAGAAATATGTTCCAAAAGAAAAAACAAGACAATACCTCAGAAAAAGACTTACTGATATAAAGAGAGTAATCTACCTGATAAAGAGTTTAAAGTAATGGTCATAAAGATGCTTATCCAACTCGGAAGAAGAATAGATGAACATGGTAAGAAGGTCAATGAAGAGATAGAAAATACAAAAAAGTATCAAAAAGAAGTCAAAAAATATCAAAAAGAGTTAAAGAATACAATAGCTGTCTTGGAAAATATACTAGAGGAAAGCAAGAGCAGACCAAATGAAGCAGAACAGATCAGTGAGCTAGAAGAAAAAGCAATGGAAGTCACAGAGTGGAAGACAGAGCAGTGGACTTTAATATGCCACTTACAGCAATGGATAGATCATCCAGACAGAAAATCAATAAGGAAACATCGCCTTAAGTGATATGTTACACCAGATGAGCCTTAAGGGACATTAACAGAACATTCCATTCAAAAGTGACGGAATATACTCTTCTCAAGGGTACATGGAACATTCTCCAAGACAGATTACATTAGGCCACAAAACAAGACCCAATAAATTCAAGATGATTGAATTTATAGCAAACTTCTTTTCTGACCACAATGAAAAGAAACTAGAAAATCAATTACAAAAAGGAAACTGGATAAACCACAAAAATGTAGGGATTAAACAACATACTACCAAACAACCAATGGGTCATCAAAGAAATCAGAAAAGAAATTAAAAAAAAAAAAAAAACTAGAGATAAATGGAAACAAATACAGCATACCAGAATCTGTAGGATGCAGCAAACACATTTATAAGACGGAAGTGCATAGCAATTGAGACCTCCCACAAGAAACAAGAAAAATCTAGCAGAGGAGGAGTCAAGATGGCGGAGAAGTAGCAGGCTGAGACTACCTCAGCTAGCAGGAGATCAGCTAGAGAGATTATCTAAAGATTGCAAACACCTGCAAATCCATCGGCAGATCGAAGAGAAGAAGAACAGCAATTCTAGAAACAGAAAAACAACCACTTTCTGAAAGGTAGGACTGGCGGAGAAGTGAATCCAAAGCGACGGGAAGATAGACCCCGGGGGGGAGGGGCCGGCTCCCGGCAAGCGGCGGAGCAACGGAGCACAGAATCAGGACTTTTAAAAGTCTGTTCCGCTGAGGGACATCGCTCCGGAGGCTAAACCGGGGCGAAGCCCACACGGGGTCGGCGTGACCTCAGGTCCCGCGGGGTCACAGAAGGATCGGGGGTGTCTGAGTGTAGCAAAGCTTGTGGATATTGGAACGGGAAAGCCGGCTGCAGAGACAGAGCCGACAGTAAGCTCGCAGCTCGGAGTTGCCTTGAACCGGTCGCAAGCTTGGTGAGCTCGGAGCGCGGCCGGAGGTTAGGCAGACGCGAGTTACCAGGAGCAGTTCGCTGAGGGCGCACAGGGGAGCGGGGCCCTGGGCTCTCGGCTCCTCCGGGCCGGAGACCAGGAGGCCGCCATTTGTATTCCCGTCCTCCGGAACTCTACGGAAAGCGCTCAGGGAACAAAAGCTCCTGAAAGCAAAGCCGAGCAGATCACTCAGCCCCGGCCCCTGGTAAGGGCGGTGTAATTCCGCCTAGGGCAAAGACACTTGAGAGTCACTACACCAGGCCCCTCCCCCAGAAGATCAACAAGAAATCCAGGCAAGACCAAGTTCACCTACCAAGGAGTGCAGTTTCAATACCAAGGAGAGAGCAGCAGAATTCCAGAGGAGGAGAAAACAAACCACGGAACTCATGGCTTTCTGCCGGTGATTTTTTTGTCTTGCAGTTAATTTATTTTTTTTTTTCTTTTTCATTTTTTTCTCTTCTTCTGCTAAAATTTTTTATAATTTTACCCTTTTCTTTTTTAACGTTTTTAAACTAGATTATCTAATATACATATATTTTGCTTTTTTATACTTTTCTTTATTCATTTTCTTTTTTTTTTAATTCTTTTTTTTTCTTTCTTTCTTTTTGAACCTCTTTTTATCCCCAAATCAGAAGAGATCCTAATCTCTTCAATCTTTTTTTTTCTTAACTCTTTTTTAAATTCTTGATTGAATTTTTAATTCAATCTCTTTTTTTTAATTCTTTTTTTCTTTTTTTCTTTCTTTCTTTTTGAACCTCTTTTTATCCCCAAATCAGAAGAGATCCCAAACAGAAGAGATTGGGAGATCCCAATCAGAAGAGATTGGGAGATCCCAATCAAAGGAGATCCCAATCAGAGGAGATCCCTCACCCAATCGTGAGGGGGGAGAAATCCCCCCGCATGATTTGGGATCTCTTCTGATTTGGTTAAAGCATATTTTCCTGGGATTGTTGCCACCCTTTTAGTATTTTACTTGCTCCCTCATATACTCTTAGCTGGACAAAATGACAAGGCGGAAAAATTCACAACAAAAAAAAGAACAAGAGGCAGTACCGAAGGCTAGGGACATAATCAATACAGACATTGGTAATATGTCAGATCTAGAGTTCAAAATGACAATTCTCAAGGTTATAGCCGGGCTTGAAAAAGGCATGGAAGATATTAGAGAAACCCTCTCCAGAGATATAAAAGCCCTTTCTGGAGAAATAAAAGAACTAAAATCTAACCAAGTTGAAATCAAAAAGGCTATTAATGAAGTCCAATCAAAAATGGAGGCTCTCACTGCTAGGATAAATGAGGCAGAAGAAAGAATTAGCGATATAGAAGACCAAATGACAGAGAATAAAGAAGCTGAGCAAAAGAGGGACAAACAGCTACTGGACCATGAGGGGAGAATTCGAGAGATAAGTGACACCATAAGACGAAACAACATTAGAATAATTGGGATTCCAGAAGAAGAAGAAAGAGAGAGGGGAGCAGAAGGTATACTGGAGAGAATTATTGGGGAGAATTTCCCCAATATGGCAAAGGGAACGAGCATCAAAATTCAGGAGGTTCAGAGAACGCCCCTCAAAATCAATAAGAATAGGCCCACACCCCGTCACCTAATAGTAAAACTTACAAGCCTTAGTGACAAAGAGAAAATCTTGAAAGCAGCCCGGGAAAAGAAGTCTGTAACATACAATGGTAAAAGTATTAGATTGGCAGCTGACTTATCCACAGAGACCTGGCAGGCCAGAAAGAGCTGGCATGACATTTTCAGAGCACTAAACGAGAAAAACATGCAGCCAAGAATACTATATCCAGCTAGGCTATCATTGAAAATAGAAGGAGAGATTAAAAGCTTCCAGGACAAACAAAAACTGAAAGAATTTGCAAACACCAAACCAGCTCTACAGGAAATACTGAAAGGGGTCCTCTAAGCAAAGAGAGAGCCTACAAGTGGTAGATCAGAAAGGAACAGAGACAATATACAGTAACAGTCACCTTACAGGCAATACAATGGCACTAAAATCATATCTCTCAATAGTTACCCTGAATGTTAATGGGCTAAATGCCCCAATCAAAAGACACAGGGTATCAGAATGGATAAAAAAAACAAAACCCATCTATATGTTGCCTCCAAGAAACTCATTTTAAACCCGAAGACACCTCCAGACTTAAAGTGAGGGGGTGGAAAAGAATTTACCATGCTAATGGACATCAGAAAAAAGCAGGAGTGGCAATCCTTATATCAGATCAATTAGATTTTAAGCCAAAGACTATAATAAGAGATGAGGAAGGACACTATATCATACTCAAAGGGTCTGTCCAACAAGAAGATCTAACAATTTTAAATATCTATGCCCCCAACGTGGGCGCAGCCAACTATATAAACCAATTAATAACAAAATCAAAGAAACACATCAACAATAATACAATAATAGTAGGGGACTTTAACACTCCCCTCACTGAAATGGACAGATCATCCAAGCAAAAGATCAACAGGGAAATAAAGGCCTTAAATGATACACTGGATGAGATGGACATCACAGATATATTCAGAACATTTCATCCCAAAGCAACAGAATACACATTCTTCTCTAGTGCACATGGAACATTCTCCAGAATAGATCACATCCTCGGTCCTAAATCAGGACTCAACCGGTATCAAAAGATTGGGATCATTCCCTGCATATTTTCAGACCACAATGCTCTGAAGCTAGAACTCAACCACAAGAGGAAGTTTGGAAAGAACCCAAATACATGGAGACTAAACAGCATCCTTCTAAAGAATGAATGGGTCAACCGGGAAATTAAAGAAGAATTGAAAAAAATCATGGAAACAAATGATAATGAAAATACAACGGTTCAAAATCTGTGGGACACAACAAAGGCAGTCCTGAGAGGAAAATATATAGCGGTACAAGCTTTTCTCAAGAAACAAGAAAGGTCTCAGGTACACAACCTAACCCTACACCTAAAGGAGCTGGAGAAAGAACAAGAAAGAAACCCTAAGCCCAGCAGGAGAAGAGAAATCATAAAGATCAGAGCAGAAATCAATGAAATAGAAACCAAAAAAACAATAGAACAAATCAACCAAACTAGGAGCTGGTTCTTTGAAAGAATTAATAAAATTGATAAACCCTTGGCCAGACTTATCAAAAAGAAAAGAGAAAGGACCCAAATAAATAAAATCATGAATGAAAGAGGAGAGATCACAACTAACACCAAAGACATACAAACTATTATAAGAACATACTATGAGCAACTCTACGCCAACAAATTTGACAATCTGGAAGAAATGGATGCATTCCTAGAAACATATAAACTACCAAAATTGAACCAGGAAGAAATAGAAAGCCTGAACAGACCCATAACCAGTAAGGAGATTGAAACAGTCATTAAAAATCTCCAAACAAACAAAAGCCCAGGGCCAGATGGCTTCCCGGGGGAATTCTACCAAACATTTAAAGAAGAACTAATTCCTATTCTCCTGAAACTGTTCCAAAAAATAGAAATGGAAGGAAAACTCCCAAACTCATTTTATGAGGCCAGCATCACCTTGATCCCCAAACCAGACAAGGATCCCATCAAAAAAGAGAGCTATAGACCAATATCCTTGATGAACACAGATGTGAAAATTCTCACCAAAATACTAGCCAATAGGATTCAACAGTACATTAAAAGGATTATTCACCATGACCAAGTGGGATTTATCCCAGGGCTGCAAGGTTGGTTCAACATCCGCAAATCAGTCAATGTGATACAACACATCAATAAAAGAAAGAACAAGAACCATATGATACTCTCAATAGATGCTGAAAAAGCATTTGACAAAGTACAGCATCCCTTCCTGATCAAAACCCTTCAAAGTGTAGGGATAGAGGGCACATACCTCAATATCATCAAAGCCATCTATGAAAAACCCACTGCAAATATCATTCTCAATGGAGAAAAACTGAAAGCTTTTCCACTAAGGTCAGGAACACGGCAGGGATGTCCATTATCACCACTGCTATTCAACATAGTACTAGAAGTCCTAGCCTCAGCAATCAGACAACAAAAGGAAATTAAAGGCATCCAAATCGGCAAAGAAGAAGTCAAATTATCACTCTTCGCGGATGATATGATACTCTATGTGGAAAACCCAAAAGACTCCACTCCAAAACTGCTAGAACTTATACAGGAATTCAGTAAAGTGTCAGGATATAAGATCAATGCACAGAAATCAGTTGCATTTCTCTACACCAACAACAAGACAGAAGAAAGAGAAATTAAGGAGTCAATCCCATTTACAATTGCACCCCAAACCATAAGATACCTAGGAATAAACCTAACCAAAGAGCCTAAGAATCTATACTCAGAAAACTATAAAGTACTCATGAAAGAAATTGAGGAAGACACAAAGAAATGGAAAAATGTTCCATGCTCCTGGATTGGAAGAATAAATATTGTGAAAATGTCTATGTTACCTAGAGCAATCTACACATTTAATGCAATTCCTATCAAAGTACCATCCATCTTCTTCAAAGAAATGGAACAAATAATTTTAAAATTTATATGGAACCAGAAAAGACCTCGAATAGCCAAAGGGATATTGAAAAACAAAGCCAAAGTTGGTGGCATCACAATTCCGGACTTCAAGCTTTATTACAAAGCTGTCATCATCAAGACAGCATGGTACTGGCACAAAAACAGACACATAGACCAATGGAACAGAATAGAGAGCCCAGAAATAGACCCTCAACTCTATGGTCAACTAATCTTCGACAAAGCAGGAAAGAATGTCCAATGGAAAAAAGACAGCCTCTTCAATAAATGGTGTTGGGAAAATTGGACAGCCACGTGCAGAAAAATGAAATTGGACCATTTCCTTACACCACACACAAAAATAGATTCAAAATGGATGAAGGACCTCAATGTTGGAAAGGAATCCATCAAAATCCTTGAGGAGAACACAGGCAGCAACCTCTTCGACCTCAGCCGCAGCAACATCTTCCTAGGAACATCGCCAAAGGCAAGGGAAGCAAGGGCAAAAATGAACTTTTGGGATTTCATCAAAATCAAAAGCTTTTGCACAGCAAAGGAAACAGTTAACAAAACCAAAAGACAACTGACAGAATGGGAGAAGATATTTGCAAACGACATATCAGATAAAGGACTAGTGTCCAAAATCTATAAAGAACTTAACAAACTCAACACCCAAAGAACAAATAATCCAATCAAGAAATGGGCAGAGGACATGAACAGACGTTTCTGCAAAGAAGACATCCAGATGGCCAACAGACACATGAAAAAGTGCTCCATATCACTCGGCATCAGGGAAATACAAATCAAAACCACAATGAGATATCACCTCACACCAGTCAGAATGGCTAAAATCAACAAGTCAGGAAATGACAGATGCTGGCGAGGATGCGGAGAAAGGGGAACCCTCCTACACTGTTGGTGGGAATGCAAGCTGGTGCAACCACTCTGGAAAACAGCATGGAGGTTCCTCAAAATGTTGAAAATAGAACTGCCCTATGACCCAGCAATTGCACTACTGGGAATTTACCCTAAAGATACAAACGTAGTGATCCAAAGGGGCACGTGCACCCGAATGTTTATAGCAGCAATGTCCACAATAGCCAAACTATGGAAAGAAGCTAGATGTCCATCAACAGATGAATGGATCAAGAAGATGTGGTATATATACACAATGGAATACTATGCAGCCATCAAAAGAAACGAAATCTTGCCATTTGCGACAACATGGATGGAACTAGAGCGTATCATGCTTAGCGAAATAAGTCAAGCGGAGAAAGACAACTATCATATGATCTCCCTGATATGAGGGAGTGGTGATGCAACATGGGGGCTTAAGTGGGTAGGAGAAGAATCCATGAAACAAGATGGGATAGGGAGGGAGAGAAACCATAAGTGACTCTTAATCTCACGAAACAAACTGTGGGTTGCTGGGGGGAGGGGGGTTGGGAGAAGGGGGGTAGGGTTATGGACATTGGGGAGGGTATGTGCTTTTGGGTAAATTGGAAGGGGAGATGAACCATGAGAGACTATGGACTCTGAAAAACAATCTGAGGGGTTTGAAGTGGCGGGGGGGTGGGAGGTTGGGGTACCAGGTGGTGGGTATTATAGAGGGCACAGCTTGCATGGAGCACTGGGTGTGGTGAAAAAATAATGAATACTGTTTTTCTGAAAATAAATAAATTGGAAAAAAAAAAAAGAAAAAAAAAAAAAAAAAAAAGAAACTCAGTCATTCACAGTAGGGGTGTCACTTGACTAGGCATACTGGAATGTCAGACATGAGAAAAGGACTTAAGGCAAACTATGACTACCTTGGTTTTTATTGGGGAAGTAAACCCTCTAACAATCAAGGGATAAAAACCAATCTTTCAGGAAAGCAGAATAAAATTTCTATGTTATTAAAAAAAAAAAAAAAAAAAAAAGAAACAAGAAAAATCTCAAATAAACAATCTATCTTTACAAGTCAGGGAACTAGGAAAAGGAAAAATGAAATCCAAAGTTAGTAGAAGGAAGGAAATAATAAAAATCAGAGCAGAAATACATGAAATAGAGATGAAAAGGACAATACAAAAAAAATCAATGAAACTAAGAGGAGACTCCTGGAAAAGATAAAGAAAATAGACAAAAGTTCAGCTAGACTCACCAAGATAAAAAGAAGGGGCACAAACACATAAAGTCAGAAATCAGAAATGAAAGAGAAGTTTCAACTGATATCACAGAAACACAAAGTGTCATAAGAGATTACTATGAATAAGTATATGCCAACAAACTGACAACCTAGAAGAAATGGGTAAATTCCTAGATATATATAGTCTTCCAAGACTGAATCATGAAGAAATAGAAAATCTAAATTGACCAATTACTAGTAAAGACATTGAATCTGTAATCAAAAACAAACAAAAGTCCAGGAACAGATAGCTTCACTGATGAATTCTACCCAAAATTCAAAGATTTAGTATTTATCTCTCTCAACTCTTTAAAAAAATTGAAGAGGGAATGCATCCAAATTCATTTTTCAAAGAAAGCATTATGCTACCACTAAAATCTAATATACACTGCAAAACAAAACAAAAAACAATGGAAGACAAACCTAAAACAAACAAACAAAAAATTATAGGCCAATATCCCTGTGAACATTGATGCAAAAATCCTGAACAAAATATTAGTAAACTTAATTCAACGGTACATTTAAAGGATCATACACCATGATGAAGAGATTTATTCCAGAGATGCAAGGGTAGTTCAACATCTACAAATCAGTCAATGTGATAAACCACATTAGCGAAATGAAAGATAACAATCATATGATCATTTCTGTAGATGCAGAAAAAGCATTTGACAAAATTCAACGTCCATTAATGATAAAAATTCTCAATAAAATGGGTATAGAGAGAATGTATTTCAACATAATAAAGGCCATATATGACAAACTCACAGCTAATACCATACTCAATGGTGAAAAGCTAAAAATGTTTTTTCTAAGATCAGGAACAAGATAAGGATGCACACTATCCACACTTTTATTCAGTATGGTATTTAAAGTCCTACCCATGGCAGGGAGCCAGGGTGGCTCAGTGGGTTAAAGCCTCTGCCTTCGACTCAGGTCATGATCCCAGGGTCCTGGGATCGAGCCCCACATCAGGGTCTCTGTTCAGCAAGGAGCCTCCTTCCTCCTCTGTCTCTCTGCCTGCCTCTCTGCCTACTTATGATCGTTGTCTGTCAAATAAATAAATAAAATCTTAAGAAAAAAAAAAGGAAAGAAAAAAAGTCCTAGCCACAGCAATTAGGCAAGAAAAGTAAAGAAAAGGCATCCAAATTAGAAAGAAAGAAGTAAAACTATTACTATTTGCAGATTACATGATTACTATACATAAGAAACCCAAAAGACTCCACAAAAAACCCCAAGCCTGTTAGATCTAATAAATGAATTCAGTAAAGCTGAAGGATGCAAAAATAATAGACTAAAATCCATTGTATTTCCATACACTAATAACAAACTATAAGAGAAATCAAGAAAACAATCCCACTTACATTTGTGTCAAAAAGAATAAAATACCTCAGAATAAATTTAACAAAGAGGATGGAAGACCTATACTCCAAAAACTATAAAATCCTGTTGGGAGAAGTTGAAGAAGACACAAATAATGGAAAGATATTCCATGGTTATGGATAAGAAGAATTAATATTGTTGAAATGTCCTTACTACCCAAAGCAATCTAGAGATTCAGTATGGTATTTAAATTTCATAAATTTTCCAATTCCTAACAAAACTCCAATGGCATTTTTCACAGAACTACAACAAATAGTACTAAAATTTGTATGGAACCACAAAATATCCCAAAATAATCAAAATAACCTTGAGAAAGAAAAACAAAGCCAGAAATACCAAAGTCCCTAATTGCAAACTATACTAATCAATACAGTATGGTATTTGCAAAAAAGAGAGACATATAGGCCAAAAGAACAGAATAGATACCCCAGAAATAAACCCATGCATATATGGTCAATTAATTTATAAGAAAGGAGGCAAGAATATACAATGGGGAAAGGACAGCCTTTTTGATAAATGGTTTTGGAAAAACTGGACAGGTACATGCAAAAGAATGAAACCAGATCACTTTTTTGCACCATATACAAAATTGAATTCAAAATGTATTAAAGATTTAATGTAAGACCTGAAACAATAAAACTCCTAGAAGAAAACGTAAGTGGTAAGCTTCTTTAAAAAAAAAAAAAAAAGATTTTATTTATTTATTTGACAGACAGAGATCACAAGTAGGCAGAGAGGCAGGCAGAGAGAGAGAGAGAGAGGAGGAAGCAGGCTCCCTGCAGAGCAGAGAGCCCGATGGAGAGCTCAATCCCAGGACCCCGGGACCATGACCTGAGCAGAAGGCAGAGGCCTCAACACACCGACCCACCCAGGCACCCCAGTAAGCTTCTTGATAACAGTCTTACTGATGGTTTTTGGATCCTACTCTAGAGGCAAGGGCACAAAAGCAAAAATAAACAAGTAGGACTACATCAAACCAAAAAAGCTTCTGCACAGTGAAGGAAACCATCAGCAAAAGAAAAAAGCAACCTAGGATGGCAGGATGGGAGAAGATATTTGAGAATCATATATCTAATTATGGGTTAATATCCAAAACATATAAAGAACTCCTATAACTCAGTAACAACAACAAAATCTGATTTAAAATGGAAAGAGGAGCTGAACAGATATTTTTTTTCAAAGAAAACATACAGATATCCAACAAGTATATGAAAAGATAGATACTCAACGTCACTCATCAGGAAAATGCTAATCAAAACTACAATGAGATAGCACATTACACCTGTCAGAGTGGCTAAAATCAAAAAGACAAAATAACAAGTGTTGACAAGGATGTGAAGAAAAAGGAGCCCTCATACACTGCTGGAAATGTGAACTGGTACAGTCACTATGGAAAACAATATGAAGGTTTCTCAAAAAATTAAAAATAGAATTACTGTTTGATCCAGTAATTCTACTATTAGTCATTTACACAAAGAAAACAAAAACACTAATTTCAAAAGATATATGCACTCCTATGAGTATCACAGCATTCTTTACTATAGCCAAGATATGGAAGCAATTTCCAAGTGTCCATTAATAGATGGATGGCTAAAGAAGATGTGAGATATATATATATCTATATCTATATATATATATATATATATAATGAAATATAACTCAGCCATGAAAGAGGATGATATCTTGCCATATGCAACAACATAGATGGACATTGAGGGTATTATACTAAGTAAAACAAGTCAGCAGAAAAAGACAAATACCAAATGATTTCACATATATGTATAATCTAAAAAACAAAACAAACAAACAAAACAAAACAAAATTCAGACTCATAGATAGAGTGGTGTTTGCCACAGAGGAGAATGTTGGTAAGGCGCTAAATGGATGAAAGGGATCAAGAGGTACAAACATCCAGTTATAAAATAAATAAGTCATGAGATGTAATGTACAACATGTGGAATATTGCACTGTTTGTATGGTGACATGGTAACTATACTTGTGATCAGTGCACAATGTTTATAAATGTCAAATCACTGTGTTGTACACATGAAATTAATATAATATGGTATGTCAATTATCCTTCAATTTTTTAAAAAGAATCCACTTAGTGGAAGAACATTAGCAAAAAAAGAAAACTCATTAAATGGTGTCATTGGGATTTATGTATTTCATGCTATGCAAAGTTTACCTGAGTAGGAAAAAATAGCCTTAAACAAATATGGAACTTTTTATAAATAAATAATAACTCCAGTTAATGAAATATTTAGGGGGCAATTTACTCATCAATGCATCTTAGTTGGGAATGTGTCCAACAAACTGATTGATAGATGAATCAAAAGATTGATAGAGTAGGGAATTTGGGTAAATTGGAAGGGGAGGTGAACAATGAGAGACTATGGACTCTGAAAAACAGTCTGAGGGGTTTGAAGTGGCGGGGGGGGGTGGGAGGTTGGGGTACCAGGTGGTGGGTATTATAGAGGGCACGGCTTGCATGGAGCACTGGGTGTGGTGAAAAAAATAATGAATACTGTTTTTCTGAAAATAAATAAATTGGAAAAAAAAAAGACTGATAGATGGATAAGTATATATTTTGAGGAAACAAAAAATGTTAATTTTGGAATCTAGAGAGTGAGTTTTCACCACAAAATTGTTTCAACTTTTCTATATGTCTGACATTTTTCATAATAAAATGTTGGGAAAAGCCTCAGTGGTAACCACTCTAATTGTTTAGAACCTAGACCCACAAAAGATTCTTTTAGGGAGGAGTATTTTATCACTGACATTGTTTGAAATTGCCAGCACATGGTGATAATAAAAAGCAGATTGACTTTCAATCAGGTTTATTATTGTTTTTAAATTCTCAACAGCAACGCATACCCTTATTGCCTGCACCCAGGGTGGGCCCTCCTGCCAGACTGCCCTGGGTACATGGTTAGTGTCATAGAGTTAGAATAGCATCGTGACAGGAATCAAAGCCAGATCTGCCTGATTCCAAAGCTCCTTCCATGCCAATAACTCCTTTCCACATTATCCTGCTAGCTATGCAGCAAATTAGGCAAAGATGAAAAAGAGATAAAATTCTTGCCTTTAAGGAGTACCATGGAGACAGATCCATACTTACAAGTTTCTTTCCTTTTTTTTTTTTCTTTTTAAGATTTAGCTATTTGAGGGGTGGGGTTATGGACATTGGGGAGGGTATGTGCTATGGTGAGTGCTGTGAAGTGTGTAAACCTGGTGATTCAGGGGTACAGACCTGTACCCCTGGGGATAAAAATGTATTACATGTTTATTAAAAAAAAAAAAAGATTTAGTTATTTGAGAGAGAGAGAGAGAGAGCCACAAGCAGGGTGGAGGAGAAGAGGGAGAGAAAGCAGCAGACTCCCCGCTGAGCAGGGAGTCAGACACAGGGGTCAATCCCAGGCCCCTAAGACCATGCATGACCTGAGCCAAAGGCAGACATTTAACCAACTGAGCCACCCATGTGTCCCCAAACTTATATGTTTTTAATACAAATTAGTATTACAGATTTTCAAATAACATGTTGGAGGAAAATGGGAAAGCCTCTTAGAAGGACAGGTATCTGAAGTATACTTTCTTCCCTACTTACATTTATCCTTGTGGCATCCTATAGTTCATAAGCTCAAGTCCAAAATCCTTAACATGGCCTATAAGATCCTACATCATCTGGCCCCTTTCTTATTTCTCTATCCTCATTTTGGGCATCTCTCAGAGGTCAGCCCTCCAAAATTCACACACACACACACACACACACACACACACACACACACACACTGCATTCTGTCCTCTTCACCATGTTCCTTCTTGCCTTGGGGCCTTATCCAGGCTGCTGGATATCCTATTCTGCCTGCTTCCAGAAATATTATTCCCTTATTTCCTCCCTTTCTCCCACCTTCCTTGTCACCTAGCCCAAGCTAATTCCTTCTTTAAGGCTCAGATAAAAGGCTGCCTCCTCAGTGAAGCCTTCCCTGACTCTCAGGCCAGATTGTCTCGCCTTTTTTCCTGAGGCACTGGACAGTTGGAATTAAATAATTTCTTCTGTAAATTTGGATGTTTTATAGATGTTAAGATTGGTGTGATCTGGAACCATATTTAACTTGTTTCAGCAAATGTTTGTTAAGTGATTAGAACTGAATAACCCAGTAAATGAATCCATGAATGAATGAAGAGCAGGACCTTAATATGCAGTTGTAGAGTGGGGATGGAAGTTCCAGAGAGAGGCAAAATCTTGAACCAAATTCCAGAAGGAGGAGGAATGAGAAGAGATGTCAGGACATGAGTGTTAGGTAATTTCCGGGTTTGAATTAAAAAAGAAAACCAGCTCTCAAAAGCCTCTTGTGCTTGCTTGTCCTACCTAGGGACCAGATATGAATTACATTTTATAAGAAACAGATTAGAGGAACTCAGGAAAGTCTGAAAAAATTCTCTTCAGCCTTTAGAGTTTCTGAGGCATGCTCCTTTTTCACTCTATCTCACAACCTCAAAGAGACCCAAATAGGAATCTACTCAGATTCCTGGAAATCGTCACTTTTTTAATAGCATAGTCCTATCTTGCCTAGTCTCTTTTGGCCAAATGCTCAGACAACTGGGAGAACTAGACTCCCTCTTTAGGGCATATGAAGCTTCTCAATGAAAAGCTTCTAGATGACTAGAAGTTTGTATTTGGTCAGCAACTGGCCAGTGGTTATGGTGTGGAGAGAGATCATCTTAATTTATTACTGATTTCTGATCCTTGTCTTGACAGGAACACAGAGGCACACTCAGCAATTTAAATGTTTCTAAAAGAGCTTGAAAATATATGAAGAGTTTTATTTCAAAAAAAGGTGTCACATATTTTTTTCCTGAATTATTTAGGCTTTGATTTATTGATACCTTGATCCCTGTGTAATGATGCAGAGATAAGAAAAGGTTGGAAACCAAGTAGTATGCACAATAATCCCAGACCATAATAATGTAACAGTAAACCTTTCTTTGAACATCTGAACTTCTATGTGCAACTTTACTAATAAAGGAAACCATGTCATTTTAGACCCATATCAATACAAAGATTTATAAACCATAGACTTAATTCTCTTAATCTTTTCTGAAGTTTCTCTGTGACTAAATCTGAATTTCAGTTTCCTGGTGTAGGTAAAATTAGGATATTAGACTAATGGAGTTTTGTCTACTCCCAGGGCAGAACAGACATTGCAAATCACCCACATAGTGATTTGCAAACTATATTTGCAACATAGCATACCAGGAAGTCATTACCAACCAGAGAGTACACATAAGGTGAAATCTATGAACTGCCTTGGAATTAGAAGGCTTCTTATACTTAATGTCTGAAATCTATGATTCTAAAATATGCCTACACAAAATAAAAGTCCCAAATACAGAAGCAAACAAATTTCCTACATTCAACTTAAAAAATTTCATATATACAAACAAATGAACCAGAGCAAAAATACATCAATGCTACTGAGAACCCTACAGCATTACTTTAATCTTGTGAGTAAATGGACATCCCCAACCTCTTTGGACCTAACCTGCTTAAAAAGGGAGAGACTTATGTATACCACATTTTTCCTTTCTGTTTTCTTCCCCATTTCCTCAATTCTTCCTGAAATCATAGAAACATTTAGAATAGCCTTGTCCACTTTAGGCTCCTTCCCTTTCTGCACTCTGGGCCTAGCACTACCTGCTCTCCCATCAAAATCTATCTCAGGGAGGAGCTAATAAAATGAGTCAAAGTGAGGTATAGGTAATGGCTAAGATCCAAATGATCTTCTCCTTTTAATGTGATTGTACTTTATTAAGAACAGTATTCCAAGGAACATTAGGAAGTTATTTAGGAGGAACAACAAGGGGAAGCACCCTCTCACTCCCTGTAAATTATCTAAGGAGGATGCCTAATCTTCCTACTCAAGTACCAGCTTTACTTCCCCTACAATAGTTCTTGAAAATACCTTGAATATCTTTTCTGAAGATGTGGCTTATGAACCACCCAAATAAGAAAGCCATGGGTGTTTATTAATTATGTAGACAATTGAGATCTACCCCCAAACTAAAAATCAGAATCTTTTGGGGTGAGTTCCAGAAATGTTCAGATCATCAAGTTCCCCTATACCACAAGAGAAATTCCTATCCACAAATGAATTAGAGGACAACTATTTCAAAGCAAAGACTCAGTAAATCTGGCTTTACCATCATTTACACTTTTCCTGTTTTACCACTATCTCTCAGCAAAATTATATGCCTGAGAGCAAAGACCATATCCCACACTCTTAAGAATTCCCCAAAGCTGCTCTTAACTAAATTTTTAATGATTTTATATTTTGAGCATTAGTTCCCCAATTACTATCATAAGAGACAAAGCATTATCTCATTAGAAACCTTAAGAATTCAATGAAATGGGCATTAATTAGATATTCAAATTATATGTGAAGCAAGAAAGCATCCAAAAACACAGTAATTCATTGTCCTTTGTCCATGTCATGAACTTTTCTTCATGTGTTTTCGTGGGAGAGCCAAATGTACAGTACATGCAAATTGTCAAACATAGTAAGTTTTTTGGTGCATTACTGTGGTTTCATTATATATTGGAGCCAAAATTATTCTCTCCAAAATTGGAAATCATGATCTCACATATAGATGTTTACTTTCCACATAATTTCATGAGTACATCCACTTAGTTAAGTAAATTTAAGCGGTATTTACTTTGCACTAAGAAGTTAAAAAAAAAAAAAGGTACTTCATATGCTTAAAAATTATTTATTTTCTTAGAGGTTCCATTTTTCTATATTTTCTGTATTGGTAATATGTGTAAAATAATGCTTTGGAGGATTGGCAGGGAAGTTAAGGTTTAGGGATTTTTAATGTTTTAGAACAGGAATGCAGATATATTTGTGTTTTTAAGATCATCTGGAAGAAAAAAAAGAAATGCAATCAATGAACTCAAAACAGAGCAAGAACTTAATGATTTGCCTCTTTTGTGTGTGTAAAAGCATTTGGTGAAAAGTTTATTGTTTTCCTGTGTGAATGATCTTCTTTGAAACTAAAGACTTTGGCCCTTCTTTCTTTCTTTTTTTTTTTTTAATTTTAAAGAAAGCCTAAAATGACTTAAATAATTACCCCAGATGCTTTAACGATCAGGCAACACTTTCCACTTGCCCTAGGAGTGCGTATTTCTTGGAGAGGGGAACACTATTTTAAGGCTAACACAGGAAGCCACACTCAAGATTCAAAGTCTAGGGTTTGTATTTAGTGTGGTTTGCAGCCCTGTTTTCCTTATGTGGGTGATGACTGAAGAAACACTCCCAACCCCAAGGCACGGAGGTGAAGCAGTTGCAAACACTGATGAGGTGGGTGGGAGATCAACTGGGTCATTGGTCCATACAGATCAGGGGCCAGCAAATTCTCTGTAAAGGGCCAGATGGGAACTATATTGGGCTTTGTGGGTCATGGTCTCTGCGCAACTAGTGAATCCTGCTGTTTTGTGGAAGCAGCCATAGACAATGCATAAAACAATGAATCAAGCTGTGTCCCAATAAAGTGTTACTTACAAAATGTTACTTACAGGCAATTCACAGACTGAAGTTGGCCAATCATCACCTCCACTATGAAACCTTCTGGCCAGGTGAGAAAGAACGCCAGCACTGGTAAACCTGTGTTGGAGGTCCACGATAGTCCAGGATGCACCCCTCTGTAGTAGAGTCATTCCATAAATGATGGCAGAAAAGTCCTACATACAGGACTGCAGAGTGACTGGTTCAGTCATTTTTCATAGTGTCAAGTTTGCCTATAGGAACTGTCAAATAAATAAATAAAATCTTTAAAAAAAAAAAAAAAAGAAAGAAAAGGAGGCCAGGGGCGCCTGGGTGGCTCAGTGGGTTAAAGCCTCTGCCTTCGGCTCAGGTCATGATCCCAGCATCCTGGGATCGAGCCCCGCATTGGGCTCTCTGCTCTGCAGGGAGCCTGCTTCCTCCTCTCTCTCTGCCTGCCTCTCTGCCTAATTGTGATCTCTGTCTGTCAAATAAATAAAATCTTTAAAAAAAGAAAAAAGAAATGGAGGCCAAATTGTTGTTCAAAGAGTATCTTTAAAAACGGTGGTCAAGGGGCGCCTAGGTGGCTCAGTGGGTTAAGCCGCTGCCTTCGGCTCAAGTCATGATCTCAGGGTCCTGGGATCGAGTCCTGCATCGGGCTCTCTGCTCAGCGGGGAGCCTGCTTCCCTCTCTCTCTCTGCCTGCATCTCCATCTACTTGTGATTTCTCTCTGTCCAATAAATAAATAAAATCTTTAAAAAAACAAAAACAAGAAAACGGTGGTCAATATTATGTGAGACTGAGCATGTGAGTTTAGTCACTAAGAGTATAGTCTCTGGAAATGTTTTAAATCCTGGTTCCATTAATTAGCTGGCTAAGCTTGAGCATATTGTTTAACCTTTAAGACTCAGTTTTATTATCTGTAAAATGGGAATAAAGATACCTTAACTTGTAGGATGTTTGAAAGGAACAAAATGTATGTTGGACTTTTAACACAACAAAATTGCCCAGCAAATGGAAATCACTATAATAAATGAGGTTGTAAGCAGGAAATTTTCACTGAGAGCAACTAAAAATTAAAATATGATTAAAGTTCTAGTAAACTCAAGCATTGTATTTCCTTTCTAGAGATCTGTTTTCTAGATTCATACATTTTTCATTTGGCAAATGCTTTTCAATACTTATATTCCTGGCACTGTGCTAGCTTCTGGGATTACAAACATGAACAAAGATTTCTCACTTCTAATGATAGAAAATTGAAAAGGTTTTGGTAGCTATGACATGTTATCAAGCGATTTTCTTTGAACTCTAAATCCACTCTTCTGTACTCTGCTAGGGATCCTAGGAGAGGCACTCAGGAAATAACTTTTCTCCTTTGCTGGTAGCTTCTGTTTAGGCTCTGCCAGTGGGTGTGCTAGAGGGTGATTGGAAGGCTATAGGAAGGAGAAGGCTTATATGATTTTTTTCCTACTTGCTTCTTGTCACACAAGCATCACCACCTCAAGACTTCTTTACCTAAGCAGCAGCAATTTTTTTGCAATGTCCCCACGCTCCTAGATCCAACTTCATCACTGCCTCTCCGAGATACCAACAGAGGTCTGAGTCAACCACCTGCCCTAAGCTTCTTCCTGCAGTTACTATTTTAGTATTTTCTCAGTTTCCCCCCTTTTGCCTTGTCAGTTTTCCAACACCCATGTAATGATTCTTATATTAGATTTACTCTGTTTTAATCATTGATTTGGTTTCTGTCTCTTGACTAGACCCCAACTCTGTATGGTAATTGAAGCCTAGCTCACAAAGGTCTATTAACAATTTCACAAATTGTGCATTACATCCAGAGAATAGGCTCAGTAAACATACTTCCAGGTGAAAACCCTCAAACGAGGAAGGAAACTGTTTAAAATATGACACTGTAAAAATAAAAAGTCAGTTTAAAGACAACTACAAACAGAGTAAAAAGGCAATCCCTGGAATGCGTGAAAATCCCATTGCTAATAGGGGATTAATATCCAAAATATATAAAGAACTCCTACAACTCAATCAAGAACAACAGCAAACTGATTAGAAAATGAGAAAAGGATTTGAATAGACATTTCTCCAGAGAAGCTATAAAAATGGCTAATAAGCACGTGTAAAGATGCTCAACATCAGTAATCATTAGGAAAATGCAAATCAAAACTATAATGAGATAACTTCTTCACATCTAATTGAATGGCTACTTATCCAAAAGTAGAAAAAACACAAGTGTTGGTGAGGGTGTGGAGAAATTGGAATTCTTACGTATTGCTGGTGATAATGTAAAGTAGCACAGCTGCTATGGAAAACAGTATGGAGGTTTTTCAAAAAGGTAAAAATAGAATTATCAAATGATCAGCCATTCCACTTACGGGTATATACCCCATAGAATTGAAAGCAGGGACTCAAAGATATTTCTACACTCATATTTATGGCAACAGTGTTCATAATAGCTGAAAGGTGGAAATAATTCAAGTGTCTGATGACAGATAAATGGGTAAATAAAATATGGTCTATGCATACAATGGAATATTATTCAGCCATAAAAGGAAGGAACTTCTGACACATACTATAATAGGGATTAACCTTGAGGACATTATACTAAGTGAAAAAAAGCCAAAAAGACAAATAATATATGACTTAATTCAGCTGGGGTATCTATAGTATCAGATATGTAGAGACAGAAAGTTAAATAATGGTTGTCAAGGGTGGGTATTTATCAACATCTGCTTGTTGCTCTTTTAACTGCAAGAGATTTCCTGTTTTCTTCAGTCAAATTCATAGGAAACAGAGTACATGGAATTGAAAGGAATTAGAAGAGAAAGGAAATAAAAATTTTAATTGTAGTTACAACAAGGCAAATTGTACAGAGGAAATAAAACTAAGGCAATTTATTAAGGATTTTGGAACCCATTATGAAGTCAACTGTACTGTGTATTAAGGATCTATAACACTTAATAACAGTTTTCTGCACCAAGTTCATAGAGCATTATGCTCTATCGAGTTATTGCTGGCCTGTAGGCTTCAGTCTCCTTATTTACAACATATTATAATAGCAATAAGGACCTCTTAGTGTCCTTAGGAGAATCAAGCTTTAGAATAGTACCTGGCGGGTCGCCTGGGTGGCTCAGTGGGTTTAGCCTCTGCCTTCAGCTCAGGTCATGATCTCAGGGTCCTGGGATCGAGCCCCACATCGGGCTCTCTGCTCAGCGGGGAGCCTGCTTCCTCCTCTCTCTCTGCCTGCCTCTCTGCCTACTTGTAATCTCTGTCAAATAAAATGAATGAAATCTTTAAAAAAAAAAAAAGTAACTGCCACATACTACTATATAAACATTTATTAAAACAAATGAATAAATATTTGTTTTATAGCAATTAACACTGATATTTCATGCTATAACCCAATTTCATATCCATTAAAGCATTTGATTCTTAAGTAATCCTACAATGAAAGAAAATTAAATCCCCAAGTACTAAAAATAAGTCATGCCATTCAGTTGAAGCAGTGTAACTTTGTTGGCCTCAATTAACCTTAACTTCTTTTTATTCCAAATTAGCTATAATGTGTTTTTATTCCTTCATTACAGATATCAATGAATAAATATAGTTTCCTAATACAATAGGCAAGCTTTCAAAATTTAGGAGTTTTCTTAGAATAATTAGCTTAATCAGTAAAATGCAAACAAAAATTAACAACCTTTTGGCATGTCTTTCCCTTTATAGGTATTAGTCACTCGTCAGTATATACACATCCATACTAGACCTCTTTAATAAGTGTAACTTTACCTTTTTTGGAAAAATTTTATTAGGCCCTACTAAATGTTCACTGGATTCATTCCTTTACGGTAAACCTCTCTGTTCTCACCCTGATTTCCAGAGCCTTTTAAGTGAAAATTGGCAGGAAGGGGAAAAGAGGCAACCTAGGAGATAAGAAAAGAATGAGTTTTGACATCAAAAGGAACTATACCCAAACCCAAGCTTTGTCACTTAGCTGTGAGACTTTGGGAAAATTACCTAGTCTTCCATCTCCTGATACATACATAAAATTTATATGATTATAATTTATATGAAGGATCTACTCATAGAGTATAAACTTTAGAATTACCCCAGACGTTACTTTTTATGTAACATAACCAAAAGAAAAGGATAGGAAGAATCAGAATGCATTATAGGTAGCATTTTGATTATTGCAGGGAGGATTCTAATCATTGCTAAGGAAAATAATCCTAGGTGATTAAATTGATGCTTTCTGAGGTTAGTTCTTAAGCTACTGTAGGTAGTCTGTTTGCAGACTGGACAACTGTATTGGGGGAGGGGATTGATTTTGAAAACATATCTCATACGAAAATAAAAGGCATCCCACTTATACTCTCAAACCATTAAGCATTAGGAAAAAAATAAACAAGTAAAGCTACCTGAGCATATAGGATGAATGTATCAGCATAGAGAGTGTGTTTTCTTTTTCTTTTTTATTTTTATCATGTTATGTTAGTCACCATATGGTAAATAATTAGTTGTTTTGTTTTGTTTTGTTTTTATCATTAGTTTTTGATGTAGTGTCCCATGATTCATTGTGATAGTGTGTTTTAGAATCACAGAAGTTGGAAGATGAGAGGGACCCTACAGATGCTCTCTCCCACTCACTTCATTTTATCCATGAAGAAAACCCAAGCTGTCACAAGCCTGGGTCAAACATCTAATTGGCTCTAGATGGTCTCAGAACACAGGCTGCCATTGCTTTCCAGTCCACCACCCATCCGTCCCCTCTCTTCTGTGCTTGCAAGTCACCAGAACAGGTCGGCTTGTGCTTCTGTAAGTGCTCACAAAGCCTGTGCTTCTCTAAGTGGTGATATTCCATTCATACTCCCCAGGCCTATTCCAGCGGGGAAGATGGGAGTTGTAAACTTTGACTTATGCAGTTGAATGAGACATTGTTTGATGAAAGTGTGTGGGTGGGGAGGCTAACAAACCCCAATTGCCAACTCTTGAAACAAACATGTTCTCTTTATCCCCCAATGTAGTTTTTGACGTAATGAGCATGGCTTCCAAGTTCCCTTGCAAATCAGCACACTGGTGACCATGGCAACTGGCATGATCAAAAGATGCCCTGTCAAGGGGCTTTGAAAGGCCTGAAGACATTTGTATTAGAGGGGCACAGCCACTCTGGCCAGTGCTTAACAAACACCCAACTGGACCGTGCTCCTCGAAATGAAGCACCCATACATTTGTGTTTCATTAAACAACGATTAATAAGACTCCAATAGGAAGAAGCAAAGGGGACTTTTTTGTGTGTATACAGCTGTGTTATGAAGTAATACAGAGAATGCGCATATGAATAATGATTAGACATGTGTGTTTAATTTATTTCTTTTCCTTCTTACATGGTGTCCTTTAATTTTTTTTTCTTCCTTTTTTGGGAGGGTATAGTTTTTTTAGGAACCAATCACAGGTTTCACAGCTGGCAGGACAGGTGTCTTGGCTGTTCCTCTCACACAACAGGGCCCTAAGAGCACTTCTATATTTAAAAACTGCCTTGGGTTCTTAGAATTATACTTTCAGCAAACGTAAATGTTCTCTTTCTTGATAATGGACGCCATGAATTTATTGGTTTGACTCTACTGGAGGAAAGTAAGTTTTGAAACCACCATGTCTAGAAATAATGAGCTCCTAAATTAAAAAAAGAAAAAATAGTAGAGAGATGGTTTTAGTGCAGCTAAAAACAGAAGGACTCACAAGAGCTGCAGAATGTTCTCTGGTGACAGTCCTTCCTCAGGTCCCACCCCCACATTTTGGAGGTTGTTTGCTTTCCTGTTATAAAGCCAAAGGGGCTGGTGCAAGAAGCTAGCAAAACTTTTGAAGGGAAAACAGAGGAGAGAGAGAGAAAGGAGGAAGGAGAAGCAGCAGAAAGAAGAGAAGGAGATGAGAGAAGAAAGGGAAGAACAACAGGGAAGGAGGTACTGAGAGATGCTGACTGTATATGCTTCATGAGGCTGTGGAAGTCTCTTTCATTTCTTTGGGCTGCTTCATCTAAATGCTTTTCTTAAAAGGAATTAGCAACAAAAAAGTGGGGGAGGGGGAGCTAGCTGGGCTTCTAGCCCAGTACTCAGATACAAGCGAGCTGTTCTTTACTCATAGGAACTTTGAATTCAATTAGTCTTCATTGGTCACAACTCTTCTCGACTTCTCCCCTAATCCGCCATTCTGGGCTTATTGACAGACATCTAAAATGATCGCAGTTCCCTTTCATTTCAGCTACATGGCACTTTGGAATTTCCCCACCTGCCAACCTTCCACAGAGTTTTACTTTCTAAACTTAAGAGATCACGCCTTTAGGCCAGGTCTGTTTCTTCTGGCATGAGATTTGACATTCTTGTTACTGCAAGCGACTTCTATTTTCCTCTAAACCTCCGTTTTTCTGGCTGGTAGGTTGGAGGTAGAGCATGGATATATTTCTCTTTCTAGATGTGATTATAAACTAGGAATTTTTATGCCTTTTTCAGGCATATCTTCAGCCCTGAAAATAAGAAGCACGATGTCAGCAGAAGTGTAGAAGCTCCTTGACTAGTTTTTGAGAAGGGGCACCTGGAAAAAGAGAAGTACTCTGGCCCAGACAGTGATTCACACCTCAAAATACCAACTCAACCATGTCTGTAAAAACACTTCTAGACCTGGCACCCAAAATACGATAAGTTGCTGAAATAATTTATGGCTGACTTGGTCCCTGAGTATTTTCCTCATTACCAAGAAGTACGCTTTTTATCTTTTTGCTATTTAAGAATAATTAGCATACAATGTTATATTAGTTTCAGGTGTTCAGTGTAATGATTCAACAATTCTATACATTACTCAGTGCCCATTAAGATAACAGTACTCTTTTTTTTTTAACATAGCTGAAAACATTTTTTTATTTTTTTATAAACATATAATGTATTTTTATCCCCAAGGGTACAGGTCTGTAAATCGCCAGGTTTACACACTTCACAGCACTCACCATAGCACATACACTCCCCAGTGTCCATAACCCCAAGATAACAGTACCCTTAATTCCCTTTATCTATTTCACCCACCCCCATACCCACCTCCCCTCTGGCAACCTTCAGTTTTTACTCTGTATTTAAGAGTCTTTTTGGTTTGTCTTTTTCCTTTGTTTGTTCATTTGTTTTGTTTCTTAAATTCCACATAGGAGTGAAATCATGAAGTATTTGTCTTTCTCTGACTGGCTTTTTCACTTACTATTATAGCCTCTAGATCCATCCATGTTGCTGCAAATGGCAAAATCTCATTCTTTTTTATGGATGAGTGATTATACACACACACACACACACACACACACACACACAATCTTCAGCTATTCATCTATGGAAAGACACTTGAGTTGTGTCCATATCTTGGCTATTATAAATAATGCTACAATAAACACAGCGATGCATACATCTTTTCAAATTAGTGTTTTCATTTTTGGAAGGTAAATACCCAGTAGGGGAATTACTGGATCATATGGTAATTCTATTTTTAATTTTTTGAGGAACCTCCATATGGTTTTCCACAGTGACTGTACCAATTTACATTCCTACCAATGGTGCGTGAGTGTTTCCTTTTTTCCACATCTTCAATACTCGTTCTTTCTTGTGTTTTTTGATTTTAACCGTTCTAACAGGTGTAAGATGATATCTCATTGTGGTTATTATTTGCATTTACCTGGTGATAAGTGATATTGAGCATCTTTTTATGTGTCTGTTGGCCATTTGTATGTCTTCTCTGACAAAATATCTATTCAGATCCTCTGCCCATTTTTAAATAGGATATATTTTTTTTTGGTGTTGATTCATAAAAGATTTTTTAAATATATTTTGGATATTAACCCTTTATCAGATGTATCATTTGCAAATATCTTCTCCTATTCAGGAAATTGCTTGTTTTGTTGATGGTTTCCTTCACTGTGAAAAATCTTTTTTTATTTTATTTTATTTTTTTATTTTATTTTAATGTACTCCCAACAGTTTAATTTTGCTTTTGTTTCCCTTGCCTGAGGAGACGTACATAGAGAAATGTTTCTATGGCTGACGTCCAAAAAATGTGTGTCTATATTTTCTTCTAGGAGGCTTATGGTTTGTGGTTTTAAAACCACATTTGGGTCTTAAATTTATTTTTAATTCATTTTTGTGTATGATATAAGAAGGTAGCCCAGTTTCATTCTTTCACATGTAGTTCTCCATCTCTCCCAGTACCATTTGTTGAAGAGAACATCTTTTGCCCATTGTATATTCTTGCTTCTTTTGTCATAGACTAATTGACCGTATAAGCATAAATTTATTTCTGACCTCTCTATCCTGTTCCATTGATCTATGTGTCTGTTTTTGTGCCAGCACCATAATGTTTTGATTGCTGTAACTTTATAGTGTATCTTGAAATCTCTGGGATTGTGACACCTCCAACTTTGTCCGTTCTCAATTGCTTTGGCTATTTAGGTTATTTTGTGGTTCCATACAAATTTTAGTATCATTTCTAATTCTGTGAAAAATGTTGTTGATTTTTTGGTAGGGATTGCATTAAATCTGTAGATTGCTTTGGGCAGTATGGACATTTGAACAATATTGGTTCTTCCAATTCATGAGCATAGAATATCTTTCCATTATTTGTGTCTTCTTCGATTTCTTCCATTCATTTCAGAATACAAGACTTTCACCTTCTTGGATGAATTTATTGGTAGGTATTTTATTCTTTTTGGTGAAATTGTAAGTGGGGGTTGTTTTCTTAATTTCTCTTTCTGCTACTTCATTATTATGTATAGCAATGCAACAGATTGCTGTATATTGATTTTACATACTGTGAATTTATTGAATTCACTTATTCTAGTAGTTTTTTGGTGGAATCTTTTGGGTTTTCTATGTATAGTGTCATGCCTTCAGCAAATAGTAAAAGTTTTACATTTTCCTTACCAATTTTCTTGCCTTTTATCTTTTTGTTGTCTGACTGCTATGGCTAGGACTTCCAGTACTATGTTGAATAAAAATGATGACAGTGGACACTGTTGTCTTATTCCTGTTCTAAGAGGACCATTGAGTATGATGTTAGCTATGGGTTTGTCATATGTGGCCTTTATTATGTTGAGGTATGTTCTTTCTAAACCTACTTTGTTGAGAATATTTATCATGAATGAATGCATACTTTGGCAAATGCTTTTTCTGCATATATTGAGATGATCACATAGTTTTTATTCTTTTTCTTGTTAATGTGATGTGTCATGTTGATTGACTTGTGAATATTGTATCAACCTGGCATCCCTGGGATAAATCCCACTTGATCATGGTGAATGTTTTCTTCAATGTATTGCTGGATAGTTTGCTAATATTTTGTTGAGGGTTTTTGCATCTATGTTCATCAGAGATATTGGCCTGCAGTTTCCTCCCTTCCTTCCTTCCTTCCTTCCTCTACTTATCTATCTATCTATCTATCTATCTCTCATCTATATCAAGTCTTAGTATTAGGATAATGCTGGCTGGCCATGTAGAATGAATTTGGAAACTTTCCTTTCTCTTCTATTTTGTGTAATAGTTTGAGAAGAATAGGTATTACCTCTTCTTTAGATGTTTGGTAGGGGTTTTTTGTTGTTTGTTGGGGTTTTTTGATTACTGATTCAATTTCTTGCTAGTAATCCATCTGCTCAATTTTTCTATTTCTTGCTGATTCAGTTTTAGACAATTATATTTTTAGGAATTTATTTATTTCTTCTATGTTGTCCAACCAAGATGTATTTTCAACCACAATTTGGGGTAATGCATTTAAGGGGATAAATAGATAAGCTTTTCAGTTTTGTGATTTGCAAGCTTATTGTTAACAGCATCAAAGGAACGTTAAAAACAATCCAAAGTTTGTTTATAAGACTGTGATGCACAATGATCAAAGGGAGAAAATAATCAATTAACTAAGATTTCTTTCTTTCTTTCTTTCTTTCTTTTTTAAGATTTCTTTTGTCCTTAGTTCACCTTGTGGTGGTTACCTACTGTTGAAAACAAATTACCCAAAACTCAGCAGTTTAAAACAATGATTGTGCCACAGTTTCTATGAGTCAAGAATCTTGGTGCCACTATTTTGGAGACTTCAGCTCACAGGCTTTTATGAGGCTACAGCCAAGCTGTCAATGAGACTATAGTTTCATCTGCAGACTCCAGTGAGGAGGGTCCAGTTCCAAGGCCATTCACTTGGTTGTTGTCAGGTCTCAATTCCTTGTGGGCAATTGCTAAAGGGCCTCTATTTCCTACTGGCTATTAGCTGAAGGCCTCCCTCAGTTCCCTGCCACATGAATTCCTCCATAGGACTAACTAAAACATAGCAGCTAACTTCCTCCAGAGTGAGTGATGAGAGAAAGAGACAGAGAAAGAGGGACAGACAGACAGAATACTCAAGACAGAAGCCATTGCCTTTTTGTAACTTAATCACAGAAGTAAAACTCCATTACTTTTGTTGTTTTCTATTCATTAGAAGTGAGTCACTAAATCCAATCCATACTCGTGGGGATAAGATTGCACAAGGAAGCAGGGATAACTGAAGATGATCTTAGAGGCCTCTTCCCAGAAGCTCTTATTTCTGATATTATAATGTGAAATCCATGATGGAGAATGTCTTATACTAGAGCACTGAAACTTATGCAGTAATTAGATGCCACAAGCAAATCTGAGTTCCTATGGAAACTTATTATATCAGAGTTGCTCAACTTGCAAACACATGATTTTAGACAAGGGTTCATTTACTCCCCATTCTCTCTTTCTTCCTTCCTCACTTTCCCCCATTTACATACCTTCCATTTAAAACCCAGTCTTTTAACTAAGTTTAGCATTGTTAGGAATTAAAAAAACAACAAATCAACCAAACAGAAAACCTGACCAACTTTATCCCAAATAGCTGTATGGCTTTAGCAAAATCCTTTAACTCTTATAGGTCTCAGTCTCTTTATTAGCTGACAGAATGGTCTGAACCCACTGATCTCTCAGATGTCTTAAAGCTTTAGAAGTACATCAGATTATGTATGCAACCTTGGGATGAAATAATCCCATCCATGTTGATACAACAGTTGGGTATTCATCCTTTCTGATGGAGGCATAATACTCCATTGTATATATGGACCACATCTTCTTTATCCATTCGTCTGTTGAGGGCTTCTTGGCTCTTTCCACAGTGTGACAACTCTGGTCATTGCTGCTATAAACATTAGGGTACAGATGGCCCTTCTTTTCACTACATCTGTATCTTTGGGGAAAATACCCAGTAGTGTATTTGCAGGGTCATAGGAAAGCTCTATTTTTAATTTCTTAAGAATCTCCACACTGTTTTCCAAAGTGGCTGCACCAACTTGCATTCCCACCCACAGTGTAAGAGAGTTCCCCTTTCTCCACATCCTCTCCAACACGTGTTGTTTACTATCTTGTTAATTTTGGCCATTCTAACTGGCGTAAGGTGGTATCTCAATGTGGTTTTGATTTGAATCCCCCTGATGGCGAATGATGATGAACATTTTTTCATGTGTCTGTTAGCTGTTTGTTTGTCTTCTTTGGAGAAGTGTCTGTTCATGTCTTCTGCCCATTTTTTGATGTGATTAACTGTTTTGTGTGTGTTGAGCTTATGCTGAGTGAAATAAGTCAAGCAGAGAGAGTCAATTATCATATGGTTTCACTTACTTGTGGAGCATAAAGAATAACACAGAAATCATTGGGAAATGGGGAGAAGTGAGTGGGGGAAATCGGAGGGGGAGACAAACAATGAGAGACTAGACTCTGAGAAACAAACTGAGGGTTTGGGGGGAAGGTGGGGGTTGAGTGATCCTGGTGGTGGGTATAATGGAGGGCATGTAGAACTGGGTGTGGTGTATAAACAATGAATTTTGGAACACTAAAATAAAATAAAATTAAAAAAAATAAAATTCATACCAAAATAAAGATTTCAGAGGTCTACAGTGAAAGTTAAATGGGTGAGGTTCGGGGATTTTTATAAAGCACTTTGTACACTTTAAAGTGCCATACACATGTAAGGGCTTATTGTTGAGCCTTTATCATGAAGCAGTCAGAGTATGACAGACAGTAATGAAAACAGTCTTACTATTCAGCCAGTCAGTTTCCTCCTAGATCCATTTCTTTCACAATGAAACATCAACATTAATAAGGGAGTTTAAACAGGAAAAAACTGACTTGCCTCCTTCCCTATACTAAATTTGCAGTGTGCTTGCTGGGCACACAGGAGGGTTCTCTGACTTACCTGTTTTGTCCCTGACTTCTATTCATGTTTCTCTGACTGCACCCTCCACACCAAGAGCTTTACTCCTGAACCCTCCCCTGTAGATTCTCTTTTCTCTCTACTATCTCTTTATTCTGCTTTCTGTCCTTTGGACTCCTTCTCTGTGAGATCTCACTCTCCCCTAGGTAGTGACTCCGATGTGGGTCATTAGTCAGTGTCAGCTACACTTAATCCCACAGTAAACTGCTAAATATGAAAGCATTTAAATATCTTTGAATGTGGATTTTATGCACAAAAAAGATCATTCAAGGTTTGGGCTGTTTATAAAAGGCACTATTAGATTTATTAAAGTCATATTTAAAAATGCAATTCATCCCAAATCTTTTGAGTGCATCTTATAAATCATTATTTTATTGATAAGTCTAGCAAATTTTAGCAATCATAGTTAAGGGCCCCTTGAATAGTATTTGGTCTCATTTTATAAACCAAATTACATTAAACACCTTTGACTGTTTTTAATTCATTTATGAATGTCCATAATTTTAAGTACTTGAGTTGTCTGATGACAAACTGTCCCATACATTTAAGTATTTCCTTATTTGTAAATATAGTAAGGCTAGGCTATGATGTGATAACAAATGAAACCTGCATTCTTGATGACCTGAAACTCTGAAAAACTATCAGCCAGACATCACCAGCAGAAGTCTTGATTCAAAAATTCCAGACATAAGAAGTTTCCAAACAGGATTTCTAACTTGGAGGAGGACAGAATGTTTTATAGGGCTTTAACAAGAGGAGATCTGCTGAAATTCAGTCAGTTTCAGGAATCATTAAATTAAGGAGAGTTCTCAGAAGAGAGAAGAATTAGCAGCCATGGTTTAGGCAATTTGAATTTTATCGAAAGGGATAGAGAGAACAGTTGAGGGCTAGGTTATGTGCGAGAAAGGGGTAGGGAACAGCTATTGGAAACAAGGATATGTGAGAGTCACAGTGGACAATTCTCTCTCCTGGTCTCACAACACAATATAGGTTTATTTCTCCTTCAAGTGCGGTTGGTATAATTTGTGTAGTCCTCCTCCATCTGGTACCAGCCAGGTCATGTGCTTCCAAGGTCACCTCCACAATGAAAGGAAGAGGGAGAGGACATGCCTAATTTGACAGCTTCTACACGGAAGTAAATATCAAATAGGCAGAGGTTTTTTAAGTGTGAAATGATAAAATTTGATTCCTTAAAATATTTCTCCATTTCATTCTGCATCTTCCTAGGGTTTCTGACCACCTAGTGCCAGGAATTTGAAGGGTTACTTTCTGAGAATGTATCACAACTGGAAATTTTAGCCAGGGAGCAAACTGTAGGAACTCATGCTTATAGCTGAAGCATTATAATTTAAAAACAGACTTGTCACATGCAAAGTCTACATAGTGCATATCCGTGTGGTGCTCCTGGAACATGGCAGAACCTGGGTCATAACCTCTCCTGGCTGCTACATCACTTACTTGAACTTAGCATTTCTTCAACTCTTAACACGTCTTTTTCATCTAATTTGAATGTGAACCTTTGAACCAAATGGAAATCTGCATCCTGCAAGCCTTTATAAGTATTAAAATATTAAATGTAGGAAAATGGTGTATTCATCTCCAAGGTGGAGGATATAGAGGCAAGATTCTCCCAAGGTGGTTTAAGAATGCCCACCACCCACAAAACAAACAAACAAAAAAAAAACACTTCACACTGTAGAGTTTAACCCCTCCCCATCTCTTATTATGCTTTAAAAAAGAAAAAAGCATCACTTGCTTCCCCACTTCCCCACCATTACAAAAAGTCCCCCTATCCTTGGAAAGATCCCCATCCTAGAAAGGACATTGGATAGGGGATAGCAATAGATCAAAGGTGAAAATGTAAAGTCCTTCCCACAAATGTATCTTGGACTGGTAAGAGCAGAGAGATGTGCAGACCAACTATTACATATGTGATGGGAGCATGGGCTAGGGAACCCCAAGTCTTCTCAGGCATATACGAAAGGACATAGTGCTAGGTGAGGAGAAGTAAGGTGGCATCTTCTTGGAAATTAACTGGGTAGAGTGGGAGAGAGAGCCACTGCAGGCAGGACAGTGATATGGAAAGACATAGGTGTGTGAGAACAGGCAGCAGTTCAACACCACTGTGAAATGGTCCTGGAGGGATGGGTAGAGGTCAAGTTATGAAGGATATCATGTGTTGTAATAAGGAGTCTGGATTTAGTCCCAAAGGTGATTGGGAGGCACTAACAGATGTTAAATAGAGAAATAACATGATTAAAGTTTCATTTAAAGGAAATCAGTCTAGTGATAACTGCTGGGTAGGGGGAACTGGCCAAAGACAGGGAAACAAATCAGAAAGTTGTCCATGGAGATGGGGTGAGGTCTTGCATCAGAAATTATGCATGTACAGATGGAAGAGGAACATGAATAATGCTTTTAGAAGATGAATATCAAGAGAAAACAATTCTTTGGGTGAAGCAAGAACTTTCAGAGTCAGGAGTTACAGGAATATGCAAGTGCTCTAAACAGCAACAGGGGAAATAGAACTATCAGAAAATTCTGTAATTCCCAGCAAACACAATTCAGCCTCTCTAGTGAAATGCTCATCTGCCCATATTTCCCTGCCTGCCCCATTCCCTTTGACCTGCCTTTCATCAATCCTAGCTCCCTGATCTGCCCTGAGGGCTCCCCAGTGACCAGGTCCACAGCCCATCTTCTTCCAGAATCTGCTCAAATGCTGACTTGCTCTCTGACAAAGAACCAATTCCGTCATCCCTCTAAGATCCCAGGTTCCACATCTATAAACTGCAAACCATAATGATCCTGCTTCCCAGGATTGCTGTGAAAACACCTGATAAATATCTGTAAAGCACCATACAAATATGATGTATTATGATGAAAGAAGAAAGGTTATTAGGAAGGGATGCAGGAGGAGAGGCAGAAGGGTGCATGGAGAAATTTCTGGAGCTGGTCACTGTGCACAGTTATCAAGAAGAGTGACGTACAGACATACTCACAGTCCTGCAGTAAGATTAAAGCACCACTGGAAAGCATATGGGCTTTGGACTTGGCCAGCATTGGGTTTGAATCCTAGCTTAAGCACTCTGTAATTCTGTGGTCATTCACAAGTGACCTAAACTCTCTGAGCTCTCAATTCCTTCATCTGTGATATAAAGACAATAAGTCCTCCCTTGTGTTTGGTGTTTTGAGTTTTTGTTTTGTTTTGTTTTGTTTTAGAATTAAATGAGCTAACACTTAGATGTTGGGGAGTATTTAGAAGGGGTTCAAAAATGCAGGTTTCCTTCTTCCACTTCTAATCTCTTTCTTCATGAAAAGTAATAAATAAAGTTCCAAGCAGAAGCTCAGTTTTTCTGAGAGCTGCTTTCAGAAAGGAAAATATGCTGGCCTGAATTTTAATCCTCTCCCTGCTGTTGCCAGGAGTGGTTAGCTATCAACCAGCACAATCTCCAGATGGCCCAACGGTAGAGATTATTCAGAAACATGTGAATGGCTGGTGAGAACACAGTGAGTCAAAAGAATAATGGGCTCGAGCAAGTCAAGCATCTTTAAGTGTAGCTTTATATACACGTACATAAACCCGTAATCTCAGTAGTCTCTGGCACAGAGCTTGTCCATAAGCATTTATCCATTGTTCAGTAGACAATCTGGCAAATCTAGCCTATGGGGAGGGGGACTTTGGTCAAATGTCCTGAGTGCTCAGGACATCAGACAGTCTTCCAAATGTGGATGGGGATATAATAATTTTTAGTGCCTTGACTAAAATACTGAAAGATTATTTGGATTATTAAATGGATCTTGCTGCAGCATTCTAGAATGAAGTATGTTTCCTGCTGGTCATGAATTTTTCACTCAAAACTAAGAATCACTAAAGGGATGAATAGGAAATGAGAATTAGTTTTAATTCCTCTTCCTTGAATAGCACTGTGTTCTTCACATTCATGCTTCAACATGGAGGACTGGGTGCAGAGAGGAGAAGGAAAAAGAAAGAGCTGGAAGACAAAGGGTGGGACTGGAGGAATTCACCTTCCTCACACGCCAGCTGCACACGAAGTCGTCTTCTGGCAATGTTGGGGTACTGGAGGAGAGAGGAGGGAGACAAAGGAGAGAAAGAAGAAGGAAAAGGGAAGAACAAGACAGAAAAGAAGAAAAATCTGGGAGGAGGGAAAAAGAAATGTAGAAGACATTAGGAAGAACACATGGCACTTGGATGCTAAACTCGTAAGTGAAGCTTTGGAAGTTTAAAGACACCCCTAGTGTGTGTCAGACACTGTGCTGGCATCTGGGAATATGGAGCTGGGGACGCATGGCTGCAGCTGTGAAGCACTTGCAGGAAAGAATCAAGGCTGGGAACAACTCAAGTGAAGTTCAAGAAAATTTGGCATTGTATGGAATATTAGGAAGCACTGAGAAGAGGTCAAACGCTCTCAGTGGTGAATTCCCTTCCATCGAATGGGGTTTCTATTGACATTAACCTTTGGTCTTTTTCACAAGATTTCTTAAATGTCCTGTTCAGTAGACAGGCTGGAGGAAAAACTGATGTGTGTGACTTTGCATCTCAGCAAGTTCCATTTCCCCTATCCAAACACATGTTGTTTGGCCAGAGCAGTACAGAAGAAAACACGACTACTGGATTTGGCATAAAATGGACCCATGAACCTATGCCAACTGAGTCATGTAAAAGTAAGAGGACTATATCCTCGGATACTCTTTGAAGAAAGACAGTGTCACTTGACACTGTTGGCTCACCTGTCACCTTCATCATCACACTCACTGCAGCTGTGTGGCTTCCTGTGGCTCCCAGTAAGCTAGTGCTGGGCTTGCAGAGGGCCTCCAACACAAAACTCTCAAGATGGGCCCCACCCAGCTGCTCCAAGAGCTCAGCCTTGAGTTTCGAAGGATGAGAGTAAAAGGTTTCTGTCCTCCATCTCCTTCTCCCACCTCACCTACCAAACTTGGGCAATCTCTCTCTTTCCCTTCTCCCTCATTTCTCTTCCCTTTCTCCCGGCTCAGAGCCTTGTCTTCATGCTGGTGACAGACACAGAGGTTCCCGTGTTCTTTAGGCCTTGGGCCCTGATTCTCTAACTCTTCATAAGAAATCCCTGGAAAGCTAATTAAAAACTCAGGCAGGCAGGTCCCACTGCTTATGATGCTAATTAAGTGAGTTTGGCGTATGCTGAGAATCAACATGTTTAACACTCTCCCCATCCGCCCAGGTGATGGGGACACAGGTAGAGATGGTCAAAACACCGGGAACATTGGAAACTGGGATGGTTTGCACTGTAGAGGAGAGAGCAGGTTGGAGATGTGACAGAAGCCCTTTGGCTGTGTACAGCCCACTGGACCCCTCTGCTACTCATCTCTCTGATGCCAATGGTCCCAGGGCTCTATTCCCGGTTCCATTTGGCTTATTCTGTACTTTTTCCTGATTTCTCTTCTCCAGTCCCATACCTGCAGGCATCTATAGATTGAAGACTGGAATACCTATTTCTAGCCCAGATCTCCCTTCAAAGCTTCAGACATATTTTCACCCAGTTGTCCCATGAGTACCCCAGGTTTAGTGTGCTCAAAACTTAATTCTTGGGTTTTGATTCTGGGTAAGATGAATGTTGCTTTGCAACCTCGGGTGTTTCTTGGTGAACTTTGAAACTGTTCCCCTTACACAAAGGGCAAGGAGAGACTGAAGAAGGCAGAACATTCTAGCTTGTTAAATAAGCAAGGAAACTTATATACGAGGCTTATGTTGGGCATCTGGTAGAACACTGCACCTACCAGCCAGAATCCTTAAAGTTTATGCAGAGACCTTAACAGGGCTCAGTCCTATATATGTCCAGATGGTCTCAAAACACCTTGCTTTCTCAAGGCTGCGTCCTTGAAGTGGTTCCTAGTGCCATCTAAAGTCAACCAGCAGTCACGTTGTCCTCTTGGTGACCTCCTCCAGCAATGGGTCAGCACGCTCCATCTACACTGTCTTTCTCACTTGAATGCAGCTCCAAATGCTGGGCCAGCTATTTGAGGACTCTGAACAGCAAGCAGCAGGTGGATTGGGGAAGGAGATCAGAATTCACTGAACTGCTGGTGAGTTTCCCTTCCATCCTTCTGTGTCCCCCAACCTAGATGCAAGATAGCCTGAAATCTAGAGGCAGGAACCACGATACATAGAGAGTTACAAGGACACCCTTTACCCTGGCCCAAAGAGTGGGAAAAATAGTTCCTGAGAGAAAAATCACCCATGGTTT
Source organism: Neogale vison (assembly GCF_020171115.1). Classification (NCBI taxonomy): domain Eukaryota; kingdom Metazoa; phylum Chordata; class Mammalia; order Carnivora; family Mustelidae; genus Neogale; species Neogale vison. The sequence continues at coordinate 105,714,062 of NC_058095.1, read as the reverse complement.
TTCTTCATGCTGTTCTAACACCCAGTCCCAAGCCATCCTTCCAAATGGTGACAGTAAGATTGGCAGCGGCCATTTCCACAGAGCCAAATGCTTTCTTCCATTCTGTGAGCTGCTTCAGTTTTCCCAATGGTGTGTTTTGGAGGACAAGAGTTAATTATGACAAAACGCTATATGTCCTGTATATGTACGCAAATATTTATCATTTTTAATGTTCTTCATTTCTTCCTGTAGATCTGAATTTCCATCTGGTACTATTTTTCTTTAGCCTGAAGAACATCTTTGAGAATTTCTTATAGTGTGGGGTCTGCTGGCAACAAACTCTTTCAGCTTTTGTTTATCTAAAAATGTCTTTATTTCACTTGCACTTAAGAAAAATATTTTTGCTATGTATAGAATGTCAAGTTGGCAATGTTTTTCTTTCATCGTTTTAAAAAGATATAGTTCTATTTCTTCTAGGCCCATTTTTTTCTTATAGGAAGTTAGGCATCATAAATATAATTATTCTCTCTTATGTAATGTAACTTCTTTATTTGGATGCTTTTAAGATTTTTTTCTTCTTTCGGTTTTCAGCAGTTTGACTATGATGTACTTAGGCATGGTTTTATTTGCACTTACCTGTTTGGGATTTGCTGGGACCCACAGATGTCTAGGTTGCTGTTTTGAGTCAAATTTTGAAAATTTTCAACCAATATAGTTGCAGTTTTTTTCCTGCCCCATTCTCTCTCTCCTCTCCTTCTTAAATATGTGTTTGATTAACTGAGACAGTCCCAGAGCTTAATGAAGATCTGCCCATTTAAAAAAGTCTCTCTCTGTCCTTCAGCTTAGATGATCTCTATTGGACAGTCTTCTGGTCATTACTACTTTCTTTTGTTATGTTTAATATACTGTCAATCCCAGGAAATGAATTTTTTTTTCAGGTACTGTATTTTTCTGTTTTAGTATTTAACTTTGATTCCTTTTTCAATTTACATATCATTGCTGACAATTGCCCCTCTCTTCACCCATTATAACCATGCGGTCTTGAAATTCATTAACATATTTACCATAATAATGCTAAAATTCTTGTCTGTTAATTTCAACATTTAGTTATTCTGTCAATCTCACTTTTCTATTGATTCTGTGTCACATTTCCCTGTATCTTTGCATGACTAGTAAATTTTTATTTTATAGTAGGTGAAGTGGATGATACCTTATAGAGACTTTGGATTCATTTTCCTCTGAGAAGTGTTGACTTTCATCTTAGAAAGCAGTTAAATTGGGACACCTCGGTGGCTCAGTGGGTTAAAGCCTCTGCCTTCAGGTCATGATCTCAGGGTCCTAGGATTGAGCCCCACATCTGGCTCTCTGCTCAGCAGGGAGCCTGCTTCCTTTCCTCTCTCTTTGTTTGCCTCTCTGCCTACCTGTGATCTCTGTCTGTCCAATGAATAAATAAAATCTTTAAGAAAGAAAGAAAGAAAGAAAATTAGTTAAATTACTGGCAGTGACCTTAACTTATGAAGGCTTGGTTTTAAGTTTTGTTAAGGTGGTTCTATTTCAGATTCACAACTTGCCCAGGGTGAATCATTAATCTTGAGGTATAAGGCATAGCTGCTGGGGTTTAGTTTTAAAAGCTAGAGGCAATTTCCACATAGGTTTAACTCGAATTTCAAGCAGTATCTGTAACAGGGCACTCCGAAATCTCTACTCAGCTCTCAGCTTTCTCATTGTTGTGTCTCCCTGGGCACCTCAGAGTCTCACCCCATGCATATGATCCAGGGATCACCCAATGATTTGAATGGAGCGTCTACACAGATTTTTGGCCCTATCCTATGTGGCTTCCTCCTTTCTGGAATTTTGTCCTTGCCCCTCAATAGTAGACTCCTCTAACAGTCCCAAATTCCATCATCTGATTCCATAGCCCTGTAAAACTGTGTACTCTCCTTCCTCTCTAGCTGCCACACTTTGATGGGCCTAGGAGTCCCTTTAAAGGAAAAACCATATAAATGTGCATCTCACTCTGTAAGGATCCAATCCTTACCAGCTTTTGTTCTCCCAGTTGTTTGTTTGCTTTTTTCCCCAGAGTGTGTAATTGTTACTGGCAGGACAGTGTCTAAATGTTCCACTCTGCCATTGCTCTCTCTTTCATACATTTCATCTGTTTTCTCTCTGTGTTATGGTCTGGATAATTTCATCACATATATCTTTCCATGCATTAAATTTCTCTCTGGCTTTGTTTCAGTGATTATTTAATCTGTCAATTGAGTTTTTAATTTTGATGACTGTGTTTTTCATTTATAGAAATTCTTTCTTTTTTACATCAGCCTCTTTTTTTCCCCAAAGGCCTTGTTCTTTCTTATGTTTTTAATTCCTTTTTTGTTCCTTGTCATTTCAATCATACTTATTTTATAACCTCTATCTGGGGGTTGTATTGTATTATCTACATATCATGGGGGATCAAATCAAGTTACTTATTTGGTCAGTTGACTTCTATTCATAGTGGGTTACAACATTACATACTGAGTTTTTGAATCAAATTTGGTTTTGAATTTATGTTCAGCTGAGTTTTATCTATGAAACAATTCTTGGTGAACGGTATATCCCAGCGAAGAGGTTTTCCTTTGAATTGCCAGATATCCCAGCGCTATTTGCTGGCCTGGGTTCACTTTTGAGCTAATATCTTAGCTTCAGGATTCTTGCACCTCAGCAAACTTTTTTCCAACCAGAGAGAAATTGACAATTTTCCTTGACCTATCCTTATGTGATAGGTAGATTAACTTCTAGTTCTCCTTTTTCATAAGGGATTAGCCACTTAAGAATGCTGGTTCTGAAGAAGGTTTTGAGCCTCTTGTGGATCCAGGACTCAATTCCTTTTCCTAAGTGGTCATTAAATCCCATGCTTCTTCATCTCAGATCCATTAAGGTGGTTATTATAAACAAAACAAACAGAAAATAGTAAGTGTTGCATGGACAGAAACTGGGACCCTCACACATTGCTGGTGGGAATTTGAAATAATGGAGCCACTGTGGAAAACAGTATGGTAGCTCCTCAAAAAATTAAAGATAGAATTACCATTTAATCCTTCCTCTCCGAGAGAACACCAAATGGTGGATGACGCTGGTGCTGAGGGAGGGCCGGAGAGCCCGGGGGCCCTGGAATGGGAGGCCGGGGTGGTTTCCGCGGAGGCTTCGGCAGCGGCATTCGGGATCGGGGCCGGGGCGGTGGTTGCGGCCGGGGCGGAGGCCATGGAGCTCACAGGGGCACGGCGGAGGACAAGGAGTTGATTCCCGTCACCAAGCTGGGCCGTCTAGTCAAGGACATGAAGATCAAGTCCCTGGAGTAGATCTATCTCTTCTCCCTGCCCATCAAGGAGTCTGAGATCATCGACTTCTTCCTGGGAGCCTCCCTCAAGGACGAGGTCTTGAAGATCATGCCTGTGCAGAAGCAGACGCGCCGACCGGCAGACCAGGTTCAAGGCATTTGTCGCCATCGGAGATTACAATGGACACGTCGGTCTGGGTGTCAAGTGCTCCAAGGAGGTAGCCACTACCATCCGCGGGGCCATCATTCTGGCCAAGCTTTCCATCGTCCCTGTGCGGCGAGGCTACTGGGGGAACAAGATCGGCAAGCCCCATGCAAGGTGACTGACCGCTGTGGCTCTGTGCTGGTGCGTCTCATCCCTGCCCCCAGAGGCACTGGCATTGTCTCGGCCCCTGTGCCCAAGAAACTGCTGATGATGGCCGGTATGGACGACTGCTACACCTCGGCCAGGGGCTGCACTGCCACCCTGGGGAACTTTGCCAAGGCTACTTTCAAAGCCATCTCCAAGACCTACAGCTATCTCACCCCTGACCTCTGGAAGGAGACTGTGTTCACCAAGTCTCCCTATCAGGAGTTCAGGGACCATCTTGTGAAGACCCACACCAGAGTCTCTGTGCAGAGGACCCAGGCTCCAGCTGTGGTTACCACATAGTTTTATACAAGAAAAATACAGTGAACTAAAGCTTGTTAAAAAAAAAAAAAAAAGAATTACCATTTAATCAAATAATTCTGTAGCTGGGTATATACCCAAAATAATTTGAAAACAGGGAGTTGAAGTGATATTTGTACACCTATATTCATTTACAGCAACAGTATTCATAAGACCCAAAAGGTAGAAACAATCCCGATGTCCACTGGTGGATGAATATATAAAGAAAATATGACCTATAGCTATACATCTATGTCTATACCTATATCTGTATCTATACAATTTTATTCCACCTTTAAAGGGAAATGAAATTCTGGCATATGCTACAACATGGATGAACTTTGAAGACATTATGCTAAGTGAAAAAATTCAGTCAGTCACAACAGGAAAAACACTGCATGATTCCACTTACGTGAAGTAGCTCAAGTAGTCAAATTTATAGAGATGGAAAGTAGAATGATTATTGCCAGGGTCTGGGCAAGAGGAGGAAGGAATCATTGTTTAATGGGTACAAAGGTTCAGTTTGGGACCATGAAAAAGTTGTAGAGATGGACAACGGTGATGGTTATATGTACTTAACACTACTGAATCACACACTAAAAGTGGTGAAGATGGTAAATTTCATGTAATTTATATTTTACCAGAATAACAAAAATTTTCTTAAAAATCAAGCTTCTTAGTTTCTAAGACTGGAAACTACTCCCAAATCCAGGGCAGGCACACTGTCAGCTCAAATACTTACTACTCTATTGATTTATCTTATTCTTTAAAGAGCTTAACTGTACATTTAAACATTTTTTAACATTTTATCTACAATTACTAGTTGTTTTGTTAAGGGAAAGTTCCTGTTATTTTTATGTTTGTTCATAAGTAGCCTAGTCAAGTGAGGGTTTTAAACAAAGGTTGCATATTGGTGACTTACAAATTTTATTTTGTTTCTTTCCTATCTGGACATTTCATACAACATGCCAGATTTCCATCTTCTCTTGAAATTTGGGGATCATGGTCCATATTGGGTCACATTCTCAGTGGATGATGGCAAGCTGAAGTAGTAGTGGCTTCCCCTCTAAGGTAGAATAGATGCTCCCAGGATTGCATAGTCACCACAGCACCTGACGCACAAATAACTCCCCTGTTTTGCATTTCTGGCATCTAAAATGACTGAAGTTTGCAGCTACAGGGCTAAAACACTCAGATTTTTACATGTGGCCACCAAGTAAATACTTTCTTCTTTTAAGAACCCTTTTTTAAGTCAAATCCATAATCCATTCTTGAAGTACTCTCGTTTTGTTACCTAACAGAAGTAGAAGTCTGATTGAAGATGTCCCCAAGAAGCAATGAGGTATCACAAAGTTTTGGGCAAGGAGGGAGCTTTTGTCTTTGCAACCTCCATCATTCCATGGACCTGCCTTCACCCTTCTCACATTTTCCCTCTCAGGTATTGAGCAATATTGTATTTGCTTTCATTAGAAGGGACACAATGAAGTATGTAGAATACCACACTGGTGGTCAGAACACCTGTGTCATACTGCCAGACCTGTTTTTTTTTAATAGTGGGGACATTGTTTCCAGAAAGACCAAATGACAAGCCCAGTCTCTCAGGGTCCACCTCCGACTTCATCATCTATGTGCTACTTCTGTCTTCCCTCCATCCTACAGATTTGGGAAACTTGGTTGGTCATCTTCCATCAATCCAGTGACCATCTTTCAAGGGCACAATTGCATTTAGGGAATTTTAAAATCAGAAAAGGTAACGAGATTGCCAGTGTCCCTTGTAAAGAATAATTCTAGAGATTAAGCAAGACAGAAAAAGAAAAAAAAAAGTATTCATTTCATATCAGAAAAGAGCATAATTATCTCTGCCCTTAGTTGCCAGGTTTTTGGTGGTTTTTTTTTTTTTTTAACTTTTAAGGCAAAAAAATCTCACAGTTTTGTAAATGCTGTCAACTAATTCACTAAAACAAAACCCTGCATGGACAAAGTAAAACATTTCTATGGACCCAGTTTGGCTTATGAGCCACTAATTTAGAGAAGGAAATCCTAGATAATGGAAGAATCGCTTTATAATTTATGTGTTTAATAAGTTAGATGTATTAAACCTCAAAATGCTTCACTTCATGTTACATTCCCTAATGGTTTCAGACATAAATCTTCAGCATCTCGGTCGTCCCAATGGGAAATCAAGCCATTCACTTATTTGCGTTTCCTCATGAGGACCCAACAGGATATGAGATAAAGAACAGATGCTTAGTCCAGCCAATGTTTTCATGAACTTGTAGATTTCATGTAGGAAGTACCCTGAGAGCTTCTGGTCCAGAGATGGCAAATAACATAACACTTAAACAGCTCCCCTAGCCTCATGACAGACAGTTCCTGGCACAGTACCTGAAATTCCCACCCTTGGGGTTTATATTCCCCTGGATTCATGTTGGAATCTTCCCAAGTTCTCTTTGAAAAATAGCATTTCCAACTGTATATTCCTTGAACCACTAGTTTTATGGGATATTCTTAAGTATTCAGTAGTTTCTGTGGTTGGAACAGTCAGGGTTTACTTGCAACCTGGAGTCACTCTAGCCAGCTTAAGTAGCAAAACAATTATTATGATGACTATGGTTATTATTATTCCCTGGGAAGCCAGACTGGTATGTTCCTCAACCAGCAACCACGCAGCTAAGGCCAACAACAGGCAGAGGACAATACCCACCCATACTGTGGCAGTTTTCTAGCTTAAACACCACTGCTCATCATATCTCCTTGTGCTTGGCAACTAGTGCACTGGAGAGTGGACCCCGGGCACTTTAGCATGACCCACCCTCAGGAAAACCAGACATTTGCAGCTCTGCTCTCAAGAGATGCAATTTTCTTCTACCGTGCTGATTTCCTCTAGCAGGTATCCCCTAGGTACACATCTCGTTGGTCCCATCTAGGTTGTGTGCCTGCATCTGACCTCCCAGGGAGTCCTGGGAAATGTAATTTTCAGGAAATGGAGGCACGCACACTCTAAGAGGCAGTGGACTGAGAGATGAGTGAGCCAACCCATAGTATCTTGCCACCTGATCAAATTAGTTTCTGCTAGTGCTCGCTTCGGCAGCACATATACGAATTAGTTTCAGCTAAGTACCCATCTTTGCTGAAGTCTTTTCAGAGCTTTTAAAATGCTAGTATGATTCTGACTCTCCAGAGAGGGTTTTATTTTTATAAGGTTATGTTACCAAGAAACGCTCCTTTCTAAGCTTTCAGAGTTAGCATAATATGTAGAACACCCTTATGCCGACTATGAGTTTGTCTATTAATAGCAAGAAGTCCCTCCCTGCAAAGACCTGAGGTCTTGGTCAGGGTTTTTTTGTTTTGTTTTGTTTTGTTTTGTTTTGTTTTGTTTTGTTTTTAAATGAGTGAGAGAGAGCATGAGGGAGGAGAAGGTCAGAGCAGACTCCCCAAGGAGCTGGGAGCCCGACGCGGGACTCGATCCTCGAAGTCCGGGATCATGACCTGAGCCAAAGGCAGTTGCTCAACCAACTGAGCCACCCAGGCGCCCCCTTGGTCAGTTTTGACAGACATCTAGCAGGACTAGGTGGTTAGGGTCTTCAAGAGGCTAGATGTGGGCATACAGCCACAGTGGAGACTCTGAACACCTCTGGGTCACCCAGGACGGTATGGCCTTGTTGTGTTTCCCGGAGGTTAAGGATGACTACGTTTGCATCATTCCCAGCAAGCGTTTCTGCATCCCGCACATTACTGCTCTGTGGGGATTAATGAGTTGAGCCCACCAAATGTATTTCATCAAGGACCTTTTTTATTTAAATGGAACTCCCAGATGTGAAGGGTCATTCTCTTTTCTACTAATGCCTCACTTGTTGAAAGCCAGCATTAGTGTTCAGATTACTGAAAAGAGCATTAACTAGTAATTTGCAATACATTATCATATAAGAATCTTATGATACATTATCATACGAATGATTATGGCTAAGGATTCCCTCATAAAACAAGCTTTAGCATTTACTGCATTTCTGGAGAAATAAATGTGTTCTTTGCCTCTTTCAGGATGAGGTTATAGGGTTTATATGGGTTTGGGGTGGGTGTAGAACATCATCTTGATGCTTTGTGGTTGCTGAGGTGAAGTCAACTTCGTCCAAAAAGTAGAATTAGCCTTGATCCCAAAAAGGATCATGCAGAAAGGAGATAAGACACAAGACAGGGGGAAAGAGATGGAATTTTTTGATCTCACGAAAATGGAATCTGTAAGCATGAAGACAGAGCAATGAGAATCTGTGGCCAGACAGAAAATCCTGAGTGAGTCAGTGAATACATTGTCTTGTCTTCCTCTCCACTCTAGTCCTCCCACTTTCTTACTGATGGGTCTCTATTCCCCCATCCAGAGTTAGCACCTGACTGGGCCATGAGGATGCCTGGACATTTGGTCAAATATTATTCTGGGTGTGTCTCTGTGGGTGTTTTTGGATGAGGTTAACATTTGAATCACTAGAGTGAGTAAACCAGATTGTTCTCCCCAGTATGGGAGGGCCTTACCCAATCCACTGAAGGCTTGAACAGAATAAAAATGCTGAGGGAGAACTCTCTCTCTCTCTCTTTCATATGGTCAATTCTGTTTCTCTGGAGAGCCCTGACTAATACAGCACCCAAAACTGGATTTCTTCAAATGATTTCCCAAGCCATCCATTTTTTCCATCTATCCTCAGGTTTGTCACTAAATTAATCATCCTTTGATTTCTGCATTACTTTCTTTCTCCAAATAATTGGAGAATTTCTGCCTACATTCTTTAATGCAAATTCCTTGGCTATATTTTTCAGATCAAATAAAAAAATCTATAAAGCAATGATCCTCATACTTTTTGGTCCCAGGACCACTATATACTCTTAATAATTATTAAGAACCCCCCAAATCTTTTATTTATATGGCTTATACCAATAAATATTTACCATATTGTATATATACCACTTTAGAACTTAATTAGAAAAAAGAATTTTTTTTTAGATTTTATTCATTTATTTGAATGAATAAAACTTTAAAAAAAATTCTTTTTTCTAATTAAGTTCTAAAGTGGTATATATACAATATGGTAAATATTTATTGGTATAAGCCATATAAATAAAAGAGAGAGAGAACATGAATGGTGGAGGGGGAGATGGGAGGGAGGGGGGAAGCAGACTCCTTACTGAGCAGGGAACCCAACACTGGGCTTGATTCCAGGACCCCCAAGATCATGACCTCAGCTGAAGGCAGATATTAAACTGACTGAGCTACTCCAGGTGCCCCAAAAGAAATGTTTTAAAACACAAGAATTAAAAAGCACATTTGGCTTGCCCCTGAGAAATTCTGTCATGACATATCATTCAGTTTCTAGAAAACTCCAATGTACAGAAATAACAAAGTAAGAGTGAAAAGGAAATTATCATCTTAATATTAATATGAGTATAGTTTTGTCCTCTTGACCTTCAGGAAGGTCTTCAGGACTCCCAGGATCCCTGAGCACTTTTGAAAACCATTGCTTTATGGTATCTGCAAATGACCTTCAGTTTACCTCTGTCTTGTCTCTCACATCCATTATCTCCTCTGAACTGGCTTAATGTACTTCCTCGTTATCTCACTTGACCAATAGCATAGTGTTCTTGTCTTCTGACAGCAAAAGCCCTGGTTCCCAGATAGTGAGCTTTTTTTTTTTTTTTTAAGATTTTATTTATTGGGGCGCCTGGGTGGCTCAGTGGGTTAAAGCCTCTGCCTTCAGCTCAGGTCATGATCCAAGGGTCCTGGGATCGAGCCCCGCATCGGGCTCTCTGCTCAGCGGGCAGCCTGCTTCCTCCTCTCTCTCTCTCTCTCTGCCTACTTGTGATCTCTGTCTGTCAAATAAATAAAATTTTTTTAAAGATTTTATTTATTTATTTGAGAGAGAGTGAGAGACCACAAGCAGGGGAGGGGCAGGAGGAGAAGGATAAACAGACTCCCCACTGAGCAGGAAGCCCAACGTGGGGTTCAATCCCAGGACTCTGAAATCATGACCTGAGCCAAAGGCAGCCACGTAACCAGCTTAGCCATTCAGGCACCCCGACAGTGAGCTTCTTGAGGGTAAAAGATTTATTCTTTAACATACTCTTGGCATTTTGCTGAGGAGTCAAGAAATGTCTTTTGAGTGAAATATGAAATCCCACCTATCATATATATTGTCTTGATGAAAAAAAAACTCTTTCCAAAGAACCTCTAATTAAGTCTTTCACCAGTTTAACATTTTTCTGTGTATTCCATTAGTTACCAAATGTAGGGGATACTGTTGGTTTCCTGGGCACACATCCCCAACCCACCGAGGTCTCCTAGAGCCATGGGGTCCATTTCCCAGAACAGTTCTCCACCTTAAAGTCTCCATCTCTTATTTTCCTAAAAGTTTTATTCAGCATCAAGGGTGTTTGTGCCACTAAAAGTTTAAACCCCAATTTGGGAAAACTTGACACCTCTCAAGGCAACCCTTAGCCAATGTGGTGGGGTGGAGTGGGGTGGGGTCATGGGATAAAAGTTTCTGTACTGGGACACTCCTGAAGTTTCTGTACTGGGACTGAGTTCTAGTTGCATCAGCAGTAAATCAGTCACTAATAAACATTTCATCGGCTTCTCTCCCTTCCCTATCTCACCACTCCACTTCTTCCTCTATGCTCCCTCTTATCAGCTCCCAAATAACTATCTGAACCCAAACAATAATACTGAACAAAATCCAAACTTCTTGCCTATCATTTAAAACTTCCTGTAACTTGATTCTAACCTACCTGACTAGGACATGTCAGCCACTCTTTACACATACTCCATCCTCTGTGCCAAGTGATTCCCAAACGCTCTCATTCCAAGTTGTATTCATTCTACACTTTCATTCATTAGTAATGGACTGAGATCATGGACTCCTTTAGACCAATAGAGCTTCTCTCCTTACTGTGGGGAAGGGCCTAGCCTCTCATAAAGGAGGCCTCACAGAGGAGGGTGAATACCTTGTGGTCCTAAAAGCAAAAGAAAATGGAGGTTATCACTGATGGTTTGACAGCTGATGGTGTCCTTCCCAAACAGGTAGCAGGAAGGTAAAAAAGAAAGAAAATAGGTCCCTATAAGCCCCTCCCAATGCTGGCCCATACCTTGCCCAAGTGAGCACATGTGGAGGCATTGCCATGCCCCCTAGGCCTCTGCTGTAGCTGTTCTTACCAGAATAAGGATCACAAACCTACCACTCCTTGTTTTGCAGAAATTGCCATCCTCTGCTGGAGCCCCCTTACGAAGCCATAGCTTCAGCTCCAGTTCAGAGACCCACTCTCATGTCGTCCAGCACACGGATTTCTGGCCAGATTGGACACAGACTTTCCAAACATGCTCTGGAGCTCCCGTGGGCTCTGAGATATTAATCAAATACCCACTTGAAGTGCTTTGGAAGCACCTTTGCTTTTTGGTTTATTGATGTGCTTATGTTGAATGAAGATACATTTCTGGTCCAGTCGTGAGTTCATTTCAAGACATATTAAAGAAGGATTTTTCCTAGCTGCTTGCTTTAGAATATTGTTCCCTAGAGACCAGGTGCTTTTCACAGCTCCTTGGAGACCAATAAGGAATGATGGAAAAATACAGCTGGGCCTCTCATATGGAAATCAGACATAGTAGAATTCCATTTGCATATCTGTCTTAATTTAGCCTGGTTATTGATTCTCTTGAGGTGCTTACTTCACACCTTTGCTAGTCTCTCTTAGCTTGTTTCCATCTCAAAGGAGGAGGAGCAATGGGAATTTTCAAGCACATTTTCTTCAAGAAAGACATATGTGCCCCAACTTAGTAATGGACATTTCCCTCCACAGAGCATGCTGAGTTCCAGAGAAGTGTTCGAGGACATTTTCCTATGGGCATAAATGGCAGCCAGTCCTGGAGACACTCACAGATAGATTAGATCACCATTGCCTTTAAGAGCCTGCACCTCCATCCCAGATCTGCCCCTTCTCCCTAGAGGTGACCTCAGATAAAGCACTTAAATTGTCTAAGCCTCCTTTCTTTGATCTGCTATAGATATCAGTCTAACTGTTCAAAGTCCCTCCCCGGGTCCCTGCCATATAATCTTTCCTTGTATCTGTGTCAGCAATTAAATGGTTTATAGAAGAAAGGGATTCAGATTCCTACCTGTCCTGTTGCTCTGGGTAAACCATTTCTCCCTAGAGCTGTCAGTCACCAGCCTCAAAGTGGCAGTCTCCAGATGTGCACATTATCACCTCCTGAGTGGAGGACTGTCTGGGGTTCTTTGTTCTTCTCCACACTTAATATGATGTGCTTCTATCTGGGCCAGTTATAGGAGGAGAAGCAACAGTCCCTCGGTTAGCATTCATATACAACAGAAGCACATGACTCTTTGGTTCCGAGCACACCATTTGGTTCACCCTAGCCAGAGTTTACCAGGGGCTAATCTACCAGGTATCCTGTGTTGACATTCCTCTCACTGACTCAAGTGGGAGTGTTGGTTCATCCAGACACAACATCGAATCATTCAGAGGAAATTCAAACTCACTGGGTACTTTGGGTGGGAACAAGGGAGACACAGAGATGGAGGCAAACACTCACCAGCATTTCAGTTACTTAACATCTTGAGGAATTCAGCTCAAGTCAGAAGATGTGACAGTTAAGAATATGAGTGGCTACTGTAATATTGTTTCCTTAAATTTTATTATTTGTTGGTGAAGAGTTCTCCTGGAGTTTTGCTGTGTTAGAAGGTAGTCAATGCTGGAGTCAACATAACCCACTGGAGACGGGAAATTGGAATCTGGAAGTCAGAGTACCACACAGTCATCACATCTCCATCTCCAGCCATAGAGAGGATCACCTATGGCAACTTGACCCAGAGGCTGCAAAGCTAAGTAACAAATTAGGCATCTTATCAATGTCAGGCAGGCTGAGTGGGAAATGCTCCTGAAGCATCACTGTTCCTATCTGGGCTACAGGTGAATTTCCTGACTTTGGGAGTTTCAGTTGTCATCCTTGAAATGGAGATAAGCATCTCAAAGTGTAATGGGAGGAATCTGTTTTCTCTGAGAGCAGAACATTTATCACCAGTACTTGCTGGAAGTTTTCAAGGGACAGTCCACTGGTAGTTTAGGCATGACCACAGCTATCCCAAGTCCATTTATCCCATGTTTTCATAATCTAAAGGCAGAGACAACAAGGGACGGGTAGCTCAGTCATTAAGCATCTGCCTTCAACTCAGGTCATCACCCCAGGGTCCTGGGATCAAGCCCCACATTGGGCTCCCTGCTCTGTGGGAAGCCTGCTTCTTCCTCTCTTACTCCCCCTGCTTGTGTTCCCTCTCTGTGTGTGTCTCTGTCCATCGAATAAATAAAATCTTAAAAAGAAAAAAAGACAATAATAGAACATACTGACAGCTGAAACAGAAGGAAACCACCAATTGTAATTGCTTAGAAAGATTCTAGCATAAGGACCACCATTAAAATAAGAATTAGGCAAGGCCACTGAAGGCAGCTGCTAGGTGATTTTGAAGGAGAGCATGGATGCTGGAGTTGGCAAAAGGGGATCTTTATATAACATCATTTTACATGTCCAGCTTTACAATATGAATTCCATGGGCTGAGGATTCTGGAAAACACTTAGTTCATAGAACTTTCATAGACCCTCATCCCATCATCAAGGAGCCTGCTTTTTACCTCTTCTGGCTCCTCCCTCTACCAATGGCAATTATACTGCCCAAAAGCATAGACAACCATAAGATGCCAATAGAAAGGACAAGGCAAATTATATAAATGCCTGGCTTGTTTAAGAGCTTGGACACTTGGACAGGAGCTTATTTTTAAGCTTGTGCTATACAACATTAATACAATACACAATTAGTTAATTGTAACATATAAAAATTTAATACAATAAAGTAGATTAACTCAAAACCTACCACATAGTAGCATCTCTGTAAATACTTGCTTAATGAAATAAAGAACCCTTGGATTCAGTAGGAGGGGAAATCTGGGAAAAGTCAAGAATGGAGGAAATTGTTCAATAAATACATGGGGAGTGAATAAGGAGAGTTTCTTGTAACTAGGCTATCTGAATTTTAATCTCCTCTCTAGTACTTGCATCTTACTGACGTTCGGCAAATTCTGTAACTTCTCTGTGCCTCAGCTTAATCATCTGTAAAATGGGGATAATGATTTTCAAAACGTAATTTTCAAAAAATATAAAATCATTCATTTTTACATTCATTGATAATGAAATAATAATAAGATGATATGATTGGTTAAAAGAGCATCTAAGAAGCTAGGGTACTTATGGAGAATGTAATGCAGAAATATTAGGATAAGGCAGTTGGATTAGATATGACCTGAGTAATGCCCAACATATCATAAATCAGTGAGGTTATGTTTTTTACTCATGATAAATTATTTGTAAATCTCTTGGATCGAAGTCTTCAAGTGAACAAATGACTTCTCTACCTCTGGAAACTTTAATCAAGATTAAGTAATAAGGCAAACCAAGGACATTCCTGGAGAAAATCCTTGGACAGCCCTCTTACACTGAAGGGATGTGTTGTCCACCTTTTGCCTTCATTCTAACTTCTGGATAATTTTTCTGACAGGACCTCCCTTATTGGGTTATTAGGATTAGAACTTATAGGGATTAAATGAGTTAATAGACATGCAATCCTTAAAACAGTGCCTGGCACTTACTTAGTAAATGCTGTTAAATTTATTCGACTATGAGTTTGGCCCGGTAAGTCAGGTCCGCTTAATAATGCCCCAGAGGGGATTTAAAGCAAAACTCAGAAATGTTATTACTAGCTACATTGCCTTCACTTCCCTCAGGAGAGACTTCCCACTATTAAATCAGAGGAGAAATAAATAACATTATCTGTTGGAATTACCAATATTAAAAGTAACATTTTGGGGTGGGAGTAAAACAGAGCATCAGGGGGTGTGGAGGGTGAGCAGGAAGGGAGCAAACGAAGAGAGAACCAGAAGGCCATGGCCCTTACCCTCCATGTCCAATGGGCCTCCAAATCACTGCAAAAGTACTGAACCACTTCTCCTCCTCACAAAGTCATACTCATCCCGCACAGACTCACCCGAAAGCTTCTGCCTTGAAACCTTCCCTAAGCCCAGGGCAGAGGCAGTCCCCTCCTCTCTCAAGGCTCAGGGCTCAGCTCACACCACCATCACGCTGTGTTCCGAGCACGGCCTTAGAGGAGTTGAGAGCTTGCTCTGCCTCTACACTGTTTCTCTTCACCTGGGTGTTCCAGCCTGCAGCCCCAAATCACCACCAGTAAATATTTGCTTACTGAGGCATCTAGTCTTGCTCCAGCAATTTCCCTGGGGTACAGCCTGACTGGATGCTTAGCAAACTTACTTTCTCATCTCTTGGGCTGGGTGGCTAGACCACATGGCTTAGCCTCCCCTTGGAATATGGGTGGTAATGTGTGCCCCAATTCCAGGCTGACCCGCGATATCGCCTGTGTACGCCTCACCCTAGTCCCTTCATGTCTGTGTGTGTGTTTGTGAAAATATTGAAAAATAATACCAAAGTAGTGAGAAGAAAGGGTGAGGGCAAGAACAGCCTCCCTAGCATTTACTAGAATCTCGTTGCAAAGTAAACTCTTCAAATATTGGGGTTCTATGACCCATGTGCTTTCTGCCTCCGCAACTCCAACCCATCACTTAGAACACAGAACTGCCACACTGTCCTCTCGTTTTCTGGAGTGAAAAGCAGAGCAGAACTATATCACTTTTCAAGGGGTCAGGAAGTGAAAATATTATAAGGGAAGGAAATACTTCCTGAGAGGAAAATATCAAGGACCTTAACCTGGGGTTTTCAGATGTGGAAATAGAACACATAAGAAAGTACTTCCTTTGAGGATGATGAAAAATGGTGGGTCCAGACTTCTCGTGAGATGGAAGACCTGCCTGGTGCAAGTGACGTGAGGAAGGGCAGTCTGCTGTCTGTCTGTCAGAGTCCTCACTGCGGGCCTCAGCACAGGAGAAAACGCGAGGAAGCAAATGTGTCCCGCGGGCTGGGGCATACCCACCACCTAAGTGTCCTCCACCACCAACTGTGCCTCCCTGTCAGCTGCAAACAGGGAGGGGGAGCCTGGCTTCTATCAAGGGGAGAGCAGCTACTAGGAAGTCTGCGGCAGAGTGAGGTTTATTTTCCCTTCGTATGTCTGTAAATAAATGGTTTTAATTTGGGGAAACATACATCTGGAGTGTCGTCGTGTTGCCAAACAGACAGAGTCTTGTCACAATATGACAACTAATCCAGAAGGTTGTCTGTTTTCCGTGAAATGTTGCCTAGAGGGTGCTTGGTGTCTCGAAGCTCCGAGTGCTCAGGGGATACCCAGCCCGTGGGCACGTTCAGTTTTCGGAAAGAATTAACCAGGGAAGGACTCGGGATATTCGGGTCAGAGCATGGGCCTAGAGTTTCTAGAGTCCTGGTGCTGGTCCTAGAGCTGCTTTTACTTCTCAGCAACCCGCTTAACCTCCCTGTACTTCAGCTTCATCCCCAGGGAAATGAGACTCCATGGAGTGCAGGCGCCCAGAATTAACGCACCTCCTTCTTGAAGAAAATAGAATTTGACATACTGACAAATAACGGCTCTGCACAAAGCTTCCTTCAGAGGCTCTCAAAAGCAGAAAACCCTGTGGTGTATCTAAAATAGATGTTGATTCATCTTTTTTTTTTTTTAAGATTTTATTTATTTGACACAGAGATAAAGACATAGGGAGAGAGGGAACACAAGCAGGGGGAGTAGGAGAAGGAGAAGCAGCCTTCCTGCTGAGCAGGGATCCCGATGCAGGGCTCGATCCCAGGACCCTGGGGATCCTGACCTCTGCTTAAGACTAAGCCAACCTGGTGTACCAATTCATTTTTAAAACACACGTTTCATTCACATTTTCAAGAACACCATTGTTTCCTACAGAAAAGCACTTTCTGAGTTATATGCCCTGTTAGTGCTTCGTCGGTGCCTGGTGACTGGATTAGAAGGCACTTAAAAATAAACAAAACAAAAGAAATGTTCGCTCGATATCAAAATAATGTTAACATTACTAGTGTGAGATAATAGAATGTTAGCCCTAGAAAAGACCTTGAAAATCATTTTGTTCTAACTGTTCATTGTTGCAGCCAAGAAAACGAAAACCTGGTGAGATGAGTCATTGGCCATTTCTCACATTTCAAAACACGTTGCCTGTATAAAATTCTCCATCATGTTAGTTAAAGTGCTGGTCAGGTACATTGCACTTTCACTATCTCTGTTTCCCAAAATTATCTACTCCCACGACCGTTGTGTGTCCACTACCATTAATATCTCTTCCTTTGGCTGGGGGGAAAAATCAACAAGATCTGAAGGGAGGAAGGATTTGGAGTTGCAGAGAGAGAAGTTTGTTTTTCTTTCTTCATATTCTTTTTTTACAGCTTCCACGGCACAGTGTGGACATTGAGATTCCCTTGTCAGCCCAGGGATTGCGTGTGAACCCAAAGAACACTCCTTGTTTAAGGAGACCCCTGCTGCTTTTTCTTGTTATCTCTGAGGTATTTGCCATGAAGTCTGATGTCATTCTTGTTCAGAGTCAGCTCTGAGAAATTTTTGGCCTCACAGACACTAGTGGAAAGGAAACACGTTTGGGGAACATCGGGAATGGCAGGGAGTGTGGAGAATTGGGGTGGCTGGCGTGGGGAGGCAGGCTTGCTGGCTAGAGGAGCTAGAGGACTCTGTCCCCAGTTATTCAGCCAAGAAGGCAGATACTACCACCACCCTCATGGTACAGATGAGGCAATAGTGGCCCAAGAAGCTCCCCATAGAGATTTGTTATGGATGCTAACTATAGGTTTTGCGGCATTCTGAAAAGAACAACCAGGACTGAGCTTTTGTGTTTACTAGAAAAAAGTGTTCCCTTCTCAAGTTAATAAAAAAATTGTTTAGTATATTACTGGCCAACCTAAATAAACTTACTCGCATTGTGCAGAAGCATGAGAGGTGGAGGAGGCTGTCCCCCCCTCCATCTGATTAGTAGCTCTGGAAAGGAGTAGGGGAAGGGAGGGGAGGGGAGTAAGGACACAAAGGAAGAGTCAAGGGGAGCTCTGGCTCTAGGGTATCAGCAGTCAAATTCACTTTAAATGTGCCCAACCTCTAGTTCCTTGAGTTTCTCTCTCTCTCTCTCTGGTTGTTTTTGGTTTTGTTTTTTGGGTTTTGTTTTGTTTTGTTTGAGAGAGAATGGAGGAGAGAACGCATACACAAGAGTTGAGGGGAGAGAGGATGGGCAGAGGGGATGGGAGAGGGAGAGAGAGAGAATCTTTTTTTTTTTTTTTAAAGATTTTACTAATTTATTTTTTTGTCAGAAAGAGGGAGAGAGAAAGCACACAAGCAGGCAGAGAGGCAGGCAGAGGTGGAGAGAGAGGCAAGCTCCCTGCTGAGCAAGTAGCCCCATGCGGGGCTAGATCCTAGGACGCTGGGATCATGACCCAAGCCGAAGGCAGCTGCTTAACCCACTGAGCCACCCAGGCGTCCCAAGAGAGAGAGAATTTTAAGTAAGCTCCACCCTCAGAGTGGAGCCCAGTGTGGGTCTTACCTGAGATCATGACCTGAGCCAAGATCAAGAGTCGGACTACCAACCAGGGGAGCCATGAGGAGGCCCCTTGAGTCACTCTCTTTATTAAACCAACATATGAGTCCCATTAGGATGCAGGAGAATTTCTGCTGCACAGACGTGTCCTGGGCTGGGCCAGGCTTCTCCCTGAGCCATCTGCCGAGACAGGTGAGGCTGTGCACACACCCGGAGCACCTGCATCTCCCACTCACACACCCAGCACCTGCCCTGTGCTCCCTTGCCCACCCCAGCCTCCCACAGGAGGTGACCTTGTAGTCTTCAGGGAACACAGACAGTGAGATTTAGTTGTCCAGAAGAAGGAACCCCAGGGCCACCTGGAGAGTGGTTGGGACCAGCTAGAGTGGGGGGCACATGTGTGTACCAGTGAGTGTCTAGACCCACTTGGCTACTCCAGGCACACCAGAATCCCCCCTGAACTCCCCGGGGGCCAGCTGCAGAGTCAAGCTTTGTGGAACCTAAAAACTAGACAATTGCGGGCACTCACTGAGAAAAAATTACAAACTTACAAATAACAATTTGTTTGGAAATAAATATTTATTTAAAATGAGAAAACTAGAGGGGTGCCTGGGTGGCTCAGTGGGCTAAAACCTCTGCCTTCGGCTCAGGTCATGATCCCAGGGTCCTGCAATGGATTGAGCTCAGCACTGGGCTTTCTGCTCAGCAGGGAGCCTGCTTCCTCCTCTCTCTCTCTCTGCCTGTTTCTCTGCCTACTTGTGATTTCTTTCTGTCAAATAAATAAAATCTTTAAAAAATAAATAAATAAAATGAGAAAGCTATAATAAATGACAACTGTAAACCTCTGACAATACCAGGAACATCAAAAACCAAGAACATATTTTTATTAGTTAACAGCCTAACACCTTGATACGTTTCTCACATTTTCTTGGCGGCTCTTTGATCCCCTTTTCCTATGACAATGATATTGTAATAACATTCTCTACACAGAGGATGGAAAGATGATTCAGTTGTCGCCTTTCCTTTCTAGCTGAAAACTTCAACTTCACAACTTAATGGCGGTGTATTACATTTTTTTTTAGAATTGCCTAATATGGAAAATCCTCCATTAAGTTTCTTTCCTGAGTGAGCCGCAGGATTTAAGGTCATTTCAAGTTTCTTGTGCGGTGGCTAATCCTAAATATTCTTTAAATATAACATTCATTAACCAGTGTATCATACATCCTGTCTTGGTGGTGAACGTGTTTCCTGTTTTTTTCATCAGTGTCCATATTTTATGTCACAGAGGCAAGAAATGAAAATCTTTTCAATGTGTTTGAAAAATCATATGAATGATTTATTCCTCTTCATTAACTGCATTATCGAATAATCCAAGTATCTGCCCATTACTTCTGTTTGAAATTCCATCCTGGAGGATATTTCTACACAGGAAATGTATTTGCTCAATAACTACACGGGAAAGTCACTGTGTGTCACGTAAATATACCTCACTAAACCCAAACTAAATGAATCCCCAGTGCAACTTCCCTTTAGCTGCTTCCAAAAATGTCCTCAGCCACTCCAGTGCCACTCAACACAGTAGAAGTGCAGAGGAAGAGACAGGTTGAAAATAGACATTGGTCTTAACTGATTGCATTTTAAGTATCTGCCCTTTGCAAATCTTACTAAAACATATGACCATGGGAACACATTTCCGCCTCCCAGGGCCTTGGAAGTGCCCTTTATATGTGAGGGGCCTGGCCTGCAAGCTCCCCCATTCATGTGAATGTGCCCCTGGCTAGCACAGAAGGAGTGTGTAGATGCGGCAGGCCCTCCAGGGCCAAGCGTCCCCTCAACAATACAGACAACCGAGAGGAAGGAAGGGGTGGAGGAAGCCTTCCTGAACCAGAGCTCCCACGGCTCCCCGGTCACTGGCTGTCCATGCGCCTGTTTGGGCAGAAGTTGGATTCAGACGCTAGCTATGAAAGATCGTTTTTTCAACAGGCAGAATTTAACGTCAACACCAGTCTCCTTCTAAAATCCCAAACATGGCCATGGCTCTCTGGAGGGAAGATCATCTCGCCTCTCCTGGTAGCTTCTGTGTTACAGGAAGCAGCAGGGGTTTTAGTTACAGACCTTGCCCCACAGCTTCCCCACTGGGGGTGCTCCGTCTCACATGGGGGCGAAGAGGCCACACGGAGCGCTTGCCCTGCCCTGCCCTGTGTTGGCACTCCGAGGAAGATGGTGCCTCCCTTAGAGACGACGTCGCCGAGTATGAGGGCTCTGTGGGATTGCAGAGCTGCTTGAGCAGTAGTTTCTCCTTGCCCTGAGGGGCGGCTGATTCATCTGAGTCTGCGTAATAATCATCCCCCTCAAAGCCTTGGTTACATGATTGCATCTAATCATGTAGCACAGTCAGAGGCAGGTCAAAGACTAGAAGGGGGGGTAAGAAAAATGAAAACATCTGTGTTGGAAAGATAGCATTACGGATGGTTTTTAAAAACTCTTTTAATGTCATTATAATCTTGCTATCATAAATAAAAATTGAGAAAGGATAAGTAAAAGGAGCAGGAGATTTGGATACAGGGAGATAGAAAGAAGGACCACAACTCGGTCACAAACAGGCAGGTAGTAAATTGTCAAATTGTGAGATGAGGAAAATCTCTCCCTGGCGCCCTTTTGCCTCCTGTTCCTGCTCCATTTCTTCCTTTCGTTTTCCCACCCTGCTTCTCTGCCCACTTCCAAGAAGAGAATTTAATTAAAATTTGTGAATGGTGTTTGTACAATCACTTTTCGTCATTCTTTGTTTCTAAGGGTCCAATAACCAACTACGTCCTTTGTACCTCAGCTCAAATGTCACCTACTTAGAAAGGTTTTCCTTCACCGACCAGTTTAAGCCAGGCTTTTTCTCCCTTATCACTCTTCACATCGCTTAGTTTTGGATCTTAGAAATATTTGAAATCATGTAACTTATTTATTTGCTTACTTGCTTATTCTTTATACACTTCTACCCACCTTGCATGTTCACTGCTGTGTCCTGACTCCTCAATGGTGCCTGGCACAGAAGGGACAAGTAATATTATTTTTTAAGATTTCATTTATTTATTTTTGAGAGAGAGCATGAGCAGGGGAGGAAAAGGCAGAGGGAGAAGCAGACTCTCCGCTAAGCAGGGAGCCCAATGTGGGACTAGATCGCAGGACCCTGGGATCATGACCAGAGCCAAAGGCAGACGCTCACCTGACTGAGTCACCCAGGTGCCCCAGTAAATATTTGTTGAATGAATATGTCACACCCCCTGGGCCCTTGTCATGAGAGTTGGGGTGTTTTTTAAAGCTTCATCAAAGGACTGGTTTAACATGAAGTGATTGATGATGATGATGGAATTGCAAGCACTGAGTCTTATATGAGGCTTGGGAGGTGACTGGGAGGTGACTGGAGCAGGAATTATGGTCTTCATTTTACAAATGAGGAGCTAAAAGGTTGACTTGTCCATAGGAGTACAACTGAGTGGAACCCAAGTTGGGTGTAGAACCCTAGGCTTCTGACCCCTATTCTTGTGTTTTATCTACCATAAGACTGTCCAACTGCCATTGGCATGTGGGAAAGGTATTTAATAATTCTTTTTATCTGAGGACCATGGTGTTGACGTACTACCACCTGGAATTGTACTTGGAGTTGCAGGAGGAATTAATAATGGTGGTGGATTTGTGCTCAAAAAGAAAGAGCAGGTATCCTCTACATGTTCTCATCCAAACTCACAATGACCTTTGGTGTGTCATTATATAGTAGTTTCATCTCATTGAGACTCAAACTGGTGAATTTGCTACAAGGTGCAATAAAAATTAAAGATAGAATTCAAACTCAGATTTCCCCCGCCCCCACCCACCCACCAATGACTCTCACACTCAAACCCCTTTGAGATTAAAAGCCTACATTTACAAGCTGACTAGCTGGGTTGGGAATTAAGTATATGGTTATCAAATACAATAAAAGTATTTGATGAAAGCTAGGCTGGTATATGATCACCATCAAATTAAGAATTAAGTCTTTTATCACCCATAGATCTGGCTTCAGAAAAATACAGAGTGGTCCCAACCTATGGGGTGCTTGGCTTTCTTTGTGAATTACCATTATTAACCAAAAGTCAGAGACATAGCTCATATCACCTATAGGAAATCTATATGTGCTTTCCTCGAGAAGGGGGCTTATCTCAGAAAACCAGCTTCTGGTCAATGAGTTATATATTTTTGAGCAAGATCCTCTTGGGCTCCAGTGGCCTTCTCCCAAGAATCCTTGACTATGGAAGTAAGGACTACAGTGAGCTGAAAGAAGCAAATTCACCTCAAACTCATGCCTATGCTGCATGGGCCCCCCACTGGTATCCAGTAATGTGTCTAATCTCCTGGTCAACAAATGCAGTTGGACAGTAAAGGAAGAGTAGAAATGTGGGATGAGGCTAGATTAGAATGGACCATAACATTTATCCTGTTTTTTTTTTCAGTATTTCTTAACACAAATTATAGTTAAAATACTGAAATTCTCCATTTTGAACCTTTCAATACTATAAGAATGTTACACATATTTGGATTTCTAGTAAATTCATTAATAATTAGCAAATGTTACCTAATATGATTTTATCAGCAATCTAAAATGTGAACTCATATTGAAATTATTTTAAAGCAAGTTATAGAATTGGGATCAAATACATAAACTGGAAATTGTAGGTAGGATTATTGTCATTGATCTGTGCTCACTCATTTCTTTATTCTTGCAGTTAAAAAAAATGGGGCTGCAAATAAGAGTTAGGTTAGATCACTGGACCATATCTAGTTAGGGTATAATTTGGTTATGCATCAACTGATGTTTTTGGCCTAAAAGGGTTTGGAACTAGGTATCTTTAGTAGTGGAAGCTATACAATTGTGACTGAGTTTACTAGGACTCACCAACATTAGCTCTCCTCTCCTTTCTCAGTATACAATCAGATTAATATTTATTCCATTTGGGAGTGGGTATGTAACCAAGTTCTGGTCAATGGAAAATGAGTAGAAGTGAGGAGTACCATTATTAGTCCTGCTCATACAAATCTCCTATGTCTGGCCCTTGTTCTTCCATCCTCTGGTTGAACCGCGAAGTCTGAGAAGACCTAGAGCACAAGAGAGCCACTGGATGGAAGGGAAATGGGTCCTTAGGAGACCATATGGAGCAGAACCCTAACTCCCCTTCTGACCTGCATTAACTGTGTTATAAGCAAGAAGTAAAATTCTTTGTGTTCAGCCACTACAAATTTGGGATGTGCTGTTAACTCAGTTAGCCACCCTGGCTAATACATTGAACAAAATGTGCTACAGACATGCAGAAGGAAACTTCTGCAACCGACAATGATAGACTATGATAGACTATGATAGACTTTGAAACAGACCTGGTGCATGATCAGGTTTGAGAGGAAGTAAGGCCTGAACGTAGAGCACATTAGATGGAGTCGGTTGCTCTGGGACAAGCATGCAAGATCCAAGCTGGACCCAGACTGTAGGCCTAGAACCTGGATTCAAACCAAGGGAAGCAGTTGGCATTAAAAAGCATGCTAGGATTCATCCTCCCGGAAACTGGGGCTTTGTAGTCAGAATCTGAGCCTGGAGTCTGGGGCAGGAACCTGGGTCACCGGAGGAGTAGGACATGAGGGAGGAAACTCAGCCAAAGTCAATCTTGAGAGAAATCTAATACTTTTCTGAAACATGCTAATATAATAAGGGTTCCAGACACAGGGGCCTTGTATCATGCTTTCGAGCCTTGAATTGCAGAGCAGTTCTTAAATAGGCATTTTTTTTTCTTTGCAAGTTTTTATACTTTAATAAAAGAATCACAAAGATTTTGAAGTAGGAACTGGAGATGGAAAAAGATCAGGTGTTAGTTTCTTGTTTTGTTAGGTCTTGGGTTCAATAGCAATTGTTTACTCTCAGGGCAGGAAAAGATCTTTAGACAGATACCCAAGGAAAATAGGTGGAGAGACAGATTTGGTCTCTTTTGAAAAGTGCTGAGGACACTGAACAGCTCTTTCGTGACACATATTTTGTCTCTGTCTTTTTTTTTTTTTACTTAGTTGTTCATTCACATGACAAATATTGAGCCCTGATTCTGTGTCCCCAAATCTGCCAAAATCTGAGGGGTTGCAAAAGAATTTTAAGGATGAATCCCTGCCCCCGGTCATTAGGAAGATTCTTCAGTTCACTCAGCAAATGTAGGAAGCCCTTCATTGGGGACACACTGTCTGGATGAGTAAGAAATTCGCAATCTATCAGGTGGATAGATGAAGAATTAGGCAATTGTACAAAACAAAACAAAAAAAAAATTCACAAATGTCACCGCAAACTCAACTGTGCAAAAAAGAAAACTTTTTATATTTGTAATTACTCACTTTGATTCATACTTTAAGTCCCCTTTCAGCTAGTGGGACATAACTGAAACCTCAGCAAATCATGATTCCGTATAAATTCAGGGCAGCATGGGGTGGGAGAATGGGGGTCCAGGGCAATGCTAGGGCTCCCACAGAGCGTTTGGTTCATCTCCGCACATGGGGCTGGCTTCCACTGAAATGGTTACCATTCATCAATCACATGTACAAGGTATCATAAAGCCTTAGGTCTCCTTATGCGATGTCTGGGCCTTTCTTGAGCTCCAGAGAACTATTTGACTACTCCCAAATTATACCAAGGCATGAAAATCTCTTGGTGGCTCTCTGGGTCCCATCTCTGCTTCTAGGCCATGGCAGAACTTATAAGTAGGACAATTCTACTGCTCACCGTCTCATTGGAGTGCTGAAAACTCCATGGGACTGTCAAAGTGCTGGTGCCACGTGGTCTTGGCTTCTCTGGAGTCTTCCTGCATACTGGGTCCCCGGGTCCCCACTTGCTTTTGGGCCTCACTCCACTCACTGAAAAGATGTGCCTCTCTACGCACTCCTCACTTCTGCTCCAAGTCTTCTTCTTCACCCAAGCTGGGAAAGCTTTATCTTTCTTCTGGAAGTTAGAACCTTTGCTCGTTGCTTTTAATCTTCCCACTTTTTTTTCCTGGACTTTGCTGTTGGAAACTCAAAAGCCAGAAGAGGCCCTCCTTTCTCTGCTTTCAGTTAACACTTCCTTTCCCTAAGTCAGTAAACCACAAACAGCAAGGAGCTTTGCCTGATTGGGGGTAGGGCAGCTAAGAGGTCAAGATGTAACAATATAATTCCCCTATACCCACATACACGTACTGCAACCTCCAAATTGCACAGAGATAACTACCATGTGGATTCACTGAACTCCCTTCATCACTAATGCACTGATAAAATCTGCACCATAAATGACACCTTTGCCTTGTCCCAGCCTGCATTCTTGTATTTGGTTTTACTGTTTTGCATTATTTGCCGTTGCTGTTCTCTGTTCTGCTTTGGTCCATGTCCCAGCTTAACCTGGCAGAGTGATTTTGTTAACTACAGAGAATCCTGCCTCCCCGCAGTAGTACAAAGTTCTAACATTACAGTGTAGGCTCAAAACGTTAGATTCTTTAACAATCACATTTCTATAGCGCTTAGCTCATTCTATTCCGAGTTTATCCTGCACAGCTACGGGCACGTGCAGAAACTAGAGGAGGCTAGAGTCTCTAAAACGGATTCTATGAAATGATTGCTATAGAATGCCTTCTCTCTGTACTGTTCTGGGGTTGGGGGGGTGGCATCCTCAGCCTCTCTGACTTGGGGACAGCAGCTGAAGATTTTTCTGTTTAAAAATTACTTAGAAAGGCTGTCTCCTCTTTCCTCTACTCATTTGGAGTCATTTACTCTGATTACTGCCAGCATTGCACTGTCTTCCTTCCCAAGGGCAGCAACAGTGGGGCCTGGGGCGGGGAGGGGAGTTGGGGAAGGGGGGTGATGGCTGAGGATTTTTCTCCTGCATTGCTAAAGTGTTGTTATTTAACTATTTGAAGTCTATACCTATGTGCATAAACACCATCAAAATGTGTGTAGCACTCTGGTGGCAGTGGGTGGGGGGAGGTTTGGAGAAAGGAATGATTCACTCTGCCTGGGGATTGGCTGGGAGCCCTG
This sequence comes from Neogale vison, assembly GCF_020171115.1. Taxonomy (NCBI): domain Eukaryota; kingdom Metazoa; phylum Chordata; class Mammalia; order Carnivora; family Mustelidae; genus Neogale; species Neogale vison. The sequence continues at coordinate 105,687,480 of NC_058095.1, read as the reverse complement.
GAGGCTTTATGCCAGAGGTGACATTGAACCTAGGTTTGAAGGCTGGACAGAGTGGCACCATTCAGAGAAGGTACTTGCACATCATGGAGAACACAGGAAAGGAGGTGACACGTGGAAAGGAGTGTGAGCGAAGGCATAGGAGCTGGAGAGGCTGTGGTATGGAAAGAATGGAGGCAGTTTCTGGTAACAAGCATGGAGCACTTGGTCAGAAGACAAGTATCTTGGGCTCAGCCCTAGTCAACTATATGTAGAAAAGAAGCTGAAAAATCTTCAAAAAATAAATATCAAAGTGTAGAAAAAGAACACCAAACTCAAAAGCAAAGAAAGCACTCCTTTCCCTTCTTTTTCAAGAAATGCCTTTTGCTTATAAGAGTTTTAAATGGGAATCACAGGCTCTGAGAAATAAAGAGCACTTTGTTAAGTACTCTAAGTGACTAATTGCTACCTACACCCCCCGGGGGGCATGAACACACACACACAGAGCTGCCATGATCCTCCTTGGCTGCTCTTTAATGAAGAACGTCAGCATCTGAAAATACAACCGCCATCAACCAGGATGTTGAAACCGTATAACAAGAGGTTTTCCGGACTCTGCCCAGCGCCCGCCCCCTTTAAGCCAAATCACTTCAATAACGAAGACCAAAAGAACATTGCTGAGTGAAACTCTGAGACAGCTCGAGTATTTGATTTGGGCAAATGCTCCATGAGTGCTTTATACATCAGACCCCCAAATTATGGAGAGAAAACTGTGGTCCTAAGAGAGGTGAGAACTGTCAGTGACCCCTTGGAGTTTTCTGTCTCCTCAGGTCCTCCCCATGTCAGCGGGTTCCTTTGGTAGCAGATGGTCCCAAGCTCCTCCCTCATCCTTTAAATTTTCCCACAGGGGTGGTATCCAGAGATAAAGAAGGCGGGCTCACCCAGAGAGTCAACACTAGCAAGCCAGCAATGGGGCTGGGCTCTCTTTGGAATGATCCTTTGAGGATTTTCAACTTCATGGAAAGAAGGATTGTGAGAAATACATAGCCTGCAAGAAGTTACCTTTAATCTTGGGAGGTCACTTTCAGCCTCTCCTCAATTTTAAAAACTCATGTATTTAATAAGGACACCAGCATGCTCCCTTTGGATCCCAGCAGAGAGGCATGTGGGAAATAGTTGAAGAGACAGGTCCCACTCTCAGTAGCCGGAGCCCCTTGTAAACATAGTCGGGCCTCCAACCACCTTCTCGCTATGAAACACCCCCATGTGTTTGCCCCAGATGTCCTCAGCTGCTCCCAGCCATCCCTCTGCAGCAGCGTGGAGCTGTTGTGTGCCCTTTGCCCGTGTCACAGCCCCACATTTTTCATCTTAGGGTGTCCTATCTCTCTGTTTTATGTGCAAGAATCTGTCTACCTTATTAACTTCTGCATCCCTTGAACACATGCGATCAATGACTCAACACTGACCTCCACTGGCTGGCATAGAAATCCTTAATCCCTTTCTCTCCAAACCTTGCATGCTTACCCTGGCGGAGCAGGGAGCCCTTCAGAGCTGCATGCCCATGGGGATGCTAGCAGTTCATTGTTGATTGAAAACTAAAGGGATTATAAATCTATCCCCGCCAAGGTATGTATGTGGATTCTGAAAAACTCTGGTCCGATGACATTGAGCTAGGGGACCACACACCTTGGAGGACTCCTTGCTCCACTCCCTGCAAAAACCAACACAGGATGTGCCACCATTTTGCACATGGAGGCTCAAGGCTGAATTCTCAGTGATGGGAGAAATCTAAGCCAATCTGTTTCCAGGGTGGGATCAGTGACTACACAATTGCCAACTGATTTTTTTTTTCTTTTAAATACCTTAAACTCCAACTGGCAATTGTAATCCCATTTTTAATTGGTGTCATAACCTCACCAGCAAATACAAGCTGTGCTAGATACAGTGTTGAAGATGCCTTTGTTGTCTGCCAGGAGATGGGCAAGGAAAGACCTCTTGGATCAGTGTAACCAAGGATGGGTTGTGATTCTCCTCATGGGAGTTAGCCAGGGTTTGGAATGAACCAGCACTTTCTGGAGACATGCAAGGTCCAAGTCAACAAGGGGACCTCTGCCCCCTGAAAAAAAGTGCAAGCTCATTGTCTTTCCTGGAAATATCTCAGGAAATATTTACTGTGTGTCCTCCAAATCCAGAACGGCCCTTTAGAAACGTGGGTGCTTGCTGATTACAGTGGAAGCCTAGCCTCATCCTCCCCACTCAGGAACTTACAGAAAGATTAAGGGAGCAATTGCTGGAGGAAATTCTGACTTGTAAATAACCGCCATTGGTTCCCACCAAACAGAAAGGTCTAGGAAAACAATGAAACAGGTGCTACCGACTGTTGAGAAAACCAGAGCCAATAAACATAACTCTCCAAGTGTAAACCTGTTGTTATTCAGGTTAGGATCTGCATTTGGAACAGGATGTTGCATTGGGGTACCTGGGTGGCTCAGTGGGTTAAGCCTCTGCCTTCAGCTCAGGTCATGATCTCAGGGTCCTGGGATTGAGCCCTGCATCAGGCTCCCCACTCATGGGGAGCCTGCTTCCCCCTCTCTCTCTGCCTGCCTCTTCCTACTTGTGATTTCTCTCTCTGTCAAATAACTTTTTAAAAAATTAAAACAAAAACAAAAAAAAACCTGCCATGTTGCAGTGAATTTTAACCAGAAATTTTTAAATATCCATTTGTGGTAGATACAAAACATTTAGTGAAATAGCTTCAGTAAATATTCTTATTGCTTCAATGCCTTTTACTAGATTCAAATATTTTATGTAAAGGTTGAATAGGAAATGCATACTAGTGGTACTAAATTAAAGGCCAGAAAAAGATATACAATAAAAAGTAACTCTCCTTCTTACGTCTGTTCCAGAATGAAGCCGTTCCTCTCCCCATAGGCAATCTCTATTCCTAATTACTTATGGAGCCTTCTAGACATTCAATATGTCTGTATATATGTATGTAATACATATACATAATTTTTGCACAGTTGGTACTAGACTTGGTATTTATACTTGTTTATTATGCCTTGCCTTCCCAATCGCCCCATAACAATATAGCTGGAATGGCCTCCCATATGATTACATGACAGCAGTTCCTTATTAGCTTTGATTGCTTATTTCATTTATAGTATTCCATGACTTATGCAACCTGTGCTCTACTGATAAACTTTCAGGCAGTTTCCAATTTTTTCCACTTAGAAGCAATATCTCAATAAATCATTGGTACATAAATAATTTTTCACATTTGCCAATTTATCTGTTGGAAAAAACCCTAGAATTGGAGTTGATAGGTCAAAGGTATGCATACTGGTCATTTTGATACATATTGCCAAATCTCCCTTCACCTAGATTGTGTATAAGCTAGCTGACTCTCCTCTTCCTCATGGACCTAGCATATTATAAAATGTATTGATCTTCACCAATCTGAAATGAAATGTAATATTATTTTCTTCCTTTTTTAATTTTTTGAAGATTTTATTTATTTATTTAAATGATTGAGAGAGAAAGAGCAGAAACCAAGGGGAAAGGCAGAGGGAGAAGTAGACTCCTCACCGAGCAGGGATCCCCATGTAGGACTTAATCCCAGGACCCTGAGATCATGACCCTAGCCGAAGGCAGACACTAACTGACTGAGCCACCCAGGTGTCCCTATTTTCTTTTCTTTTTTTTTTTTTAAGTAAACTCAAGGCCCAACTTGGAGCTCCAATTTATGACCCCAAGATCAGATCCAGAGTCACATGTTCTACCAACTGGGTCCCCAAGGTGCCCTTGAAATACTATTTTCTCACAGTGTTTTATCTTGAAATTCTCTAATTTTTGGTGAATTAATAATGTTTTACCCTTTTTTTTATTAGGTTATTAGACTTTTTCTTACAGAGTTTTGAGAACTCTATGTTAAGGTATTCTATGTTAAGGAAATTAACTCACTCAAGTGCTGTCAAATATGATAGCCAACAGTTACATGGGCTCTTGAGCACCTGACATGTGGCCCAGCCACACTGTGATGTACAATAAGTTATAAAATACACACCCGGTATATCAGTACAAAAAGAAAAAGAAATATAAATATTTCATTTATAATATTTTATTATGGATTACCTATTGAAATGAAAATACTTTGGATGGATCAAGTTAAATATAATAAACTACTTATTAAACTATCCCTTTCTTTTTACTTTTTTAGCATAGCTACTCAAAAATTTAGAATTGCAAAAGTATTTTGCATTATATCTTGACTGGACCATGCTAGCTATGAGTTGCAAAGTTTTGCCGAGTTATATTTTTATGTTGTCAGATTTATCAGTCTTTTTTTATATGTCTTCTGAGTTTTGTGATATACTTTGAAAGATGTTCTCCACTATAGCCCTTTTGTAACTTTCCCATGGAGTGTCCTGGTATTTTTATATTTTTATTATTTATGTAGAAATCTTTGATTCATCAGAAAATTATTTTGATGCAAGGTGTGAGGTTAGAATCCAATATTACATTTGTTCAGAATGCAACACAAAGGAATAACTTGAGTCAGAATAAGTGAAATATCCCACTTATTGTATTATATATATGTTAATATCTGATTGGGCTACTACTACATTTTTTTTTTCTGAATTTTCCTGGCTAGTCTTGCTTATTTACTTTTCTATATGAACTTTAGAACCATATATAGATTTCAAATTCCATTGTTATAGTAACTGTATTAAATGTTTACATTAATTTGGAGAGAAATGAAAGCGCATGATATTGAGTTTCCCTTGCCAAGAATATCATATATTTTTACATTTATGCCTGTGCTTTTTTGTGTTCATGAGTGGCATTGTAAAAATTTCTTCATATAGATCTTCCACATCTGATACATTTATTTCTAAATATTTTATAGTCATACTATTATTAAAAATGAAAGTTTTTCTTCAAATAATACTTCTTTTAATATATGAAAGATGATGATTTTATATATTAATTTTGTAATCAAGAGCCTAACTACATTCCACTATTTTTTGTTAATATTTTTTTCAGTAGGTTTACTTTCAATTGTAATTCAATATTAAATCTTATAATCTACAAATGAGTATGATTTATCTTTTTCCTTTCTAAATTGTATACATTTAGTTTTCTCTTATGTAATTGAATTGGCCAGGATCTCCAGGTCAGTGTTTACTAGCAGTAGTGATAGTAGAAATCCTTGTCCTGTCCCTGATTTTAATATGAATAGTTCTGAAGTTCCCTCTTAACGTGATGCTAGGTTCTGGATTGAGATAAATGTATTTAATAGTGTTAAGGAAGTACCAACTGCCGTTTTATTGATAGGGTTTTTGTTTTGTTTTGTTTTTAAAGAAGACTAGATTTATTTTATCAAATGCCTCTCAGCATCTAGGAAAATGACTTTTATAATCTATTAGTATGATGGAAATAAATTAATAGCTTTCCTAGTATTAAACCATCCTTGCATTCCTACAATAAGTCACACTTGGTCATGGTGTGTTAGTTTTCTAATGCGCTACCGGGTGTTGTTTAATAATGTTTTGTGGGGCGCCTGGGTTGCTCAGTGGGTTAAGCCTCTGCCTTTGGCTCCGGTCTTGACACCAGGGTCCTGGGATCGAGCCCCGCATCAGGCTCTCTGCTCAGCAGGGAGCCTGCTTCCCCCTTTCTCTCTCTGCCTGCCTCTCTGCCTACTTGTGATCTCTGTCTGTCAAATAAATAAAATCTTTAAAAAAAATAATGTTTTGTGTTGATTATTTTTGTATAATATTCCTTTGAATGGTGTCTATTATTTTGGTTTTCTTCTTTAGGGACATCATTTATGTATATGCTTATTTTGTATGTACTCCATAACTATGACATTATCCCTTTAACTTCTTGTGTGTTGATTCTTCATACTCCTTTTTTTTTTTTATCCTCTTCCACATCTCCAGCTGTCTTTCATCAGTGCCCACCCTTTGTGCAGCTTTCAAGCTGCACTTGACTGGCATTCTGTGATTTTTTTTTCATATCTTCCTTTAATTCTGCCAATACATATATAGTCTACTTCTGTTGCTTTATCATTGTTTCCTGTGAAACTGCATATAGGTGATTACTCACTTGGTTTTAAAAATTGAGGAATACAGGGGCACCTGGGTGGCTCAGTGGGTTAAGCCTCTGCCTTCAACTCAGGTCATGATCCCAGCATCCTTGGATAGAGCCCCATATCCGGCTCCCTGCTTGGTGGGAAGCCTGCTTCTCCCTCTCCCACTCCCCCTGCTTGTATTCCCTCTCTCACTGTGTCTCTGTCAAATAAATAAATAAAATCTTGAAAAAAAAATCAAGAATATATTTGGCCACCAGTTTCATCTCTCTCATTAGACATTTTTTCTGGCAAATATTTCTTGATCATCATTTAGTTTTCATTTCATTTTTTCCTGCTTTTTTCTTCCCTTATTATCTTTTTATAGATCCTGAGATGATTTCCTTTTGATGAATCACATTAGAATAAGACAAGTTTTTCGGAATCAGCTATTTTCAAAAGGCTTCTGTGAGAGAGAGAGGTGTGGACCATGTTCCAGCTAGGAGGAGTTTTTCTTATGAGAATGTGGGTTATTTTAGCCTTTAGCTTGGTCCAGCCAACTGATATTAGATTTGGCCCATTCATAAAGCAAAGTCACTTCCCTCCTCACTGGACACCATAGACAGCTTTCATCAAGCATGGCTTTTCTGTACAACATTTCATTCAGCTTTGTGTCTTCTCCTTTTTTTTAAGAAACCTCACCAGCTTGAGATCCAGACCAGAAAAGCTCTCCCTCAAACTGCTATACTCTTACTCTAAAACAAGGGTCAGCCACGACTGCCCATATGCCAGCTGCCTGTTTTTATAAAGTTTTGTTGAAACAGTCACGCCCACATGTTCACAAGCCGTCTATGGCTGCTCGAGCTCACCTGCCATAGAGTTGAGTAGTTGAGACAGAGACCATATGTCTACAAAACCTAAAATAGTTACTATTTGGCTGTTTAAGAAAAAGTGTGCCGGCCCCTGTTGTAAAAAGCGGGGTTTACATTTCAATGTGTTTCACCTAGGGCTCTGAGGGCTCTTTCTGTGCTCCATTTCCTGGGACAGCCTCATTTTGGAGCTTCTATGTTTCAGCTTGACTTTCACTGATTTTGCAAGTCTTTTATTTTTTGTTTGGGGGGGTCTCTGTTGTTTCCTAGATTTATAAAGGATGGATGGGCTTTGCATTACTGTTTTTCTTGTTTTCCTTTCCGCTTTCGGGTGGTTTTTCTGAGACGTGAATGAGAAATTGCTCACTCACTTCACCCTGTCTCTTAAAAATGAGAAGTCCTCCGATGATATTCCAAGAAATTGTTCTTGTTTGCTTCTTTGATTGGTTGGGTTTTGGTCATCGGAGAGTGATCCCAGCATCCTAAATGTCTTTGTCCTAGTTATATGTAGATTTTTTTCTCCTTCGTTTAGTACTTTTAATGAAATAGTCATTTTATGTTTAAATATATACATTTACATGAGGTTGTGTGTGTGTTGGAGGGCGGACACCAAGGTGAGAATATTTCTGGAGGGAATGTAACCTGAATGTAACTGTTAATGAGAACAGATTTCCACATCTGTCTTGTACACAGCTGTATCTCCAATACCCAGAGCAGTGTCTGGTCCATAGTAGGCACTCAGTATCCATGTGCAGAGTGAAGGGCTGGAAAGGCAACTCTCCGGCTACAGTGTCTTGCTGTTGAGTATGCAGCAATGCCAAAAGATGAGATAAGAACTTTAGGAAGAGGAGTCAGTTTGGGATGGGTAGGAGTGATGAGGAGGACTGATTTACAAATTCAGTTTAGGAATCAAAAGTTAAGGTCTAGCAACTGGGACTAGTGTAAGGTTTTCAAATGAGAAATTGCTGATATTCTTTGCAAACTGAGCAAATCATGAAATTAAAATTCTTTCTTCAATTCAGAGCAAAAAAAGAAAAGAAAAGAAAGAAAAATATCAAAAGGACTAACAAGGGAAATAAAAAAACCACAAAGAGAAACTACTGTGGTATCTGGATGTGCTTTTTAAATTAGAAGGCACTTAGGCAAAATGTCCTTTCTGTGAGGACATTTTATTTATTTATTTGACAGAGACACAGTGAGAGATAAGCAGGAGCAAAGTGAGAGGGAGAAGCAGGCTTCCCACTGAGCAGGGACCCCGATGTGGGGCTCAATCCCAGGACCCCAGGGTCATGACCTGAGCTGAAGGTAGACGCTTAATGACTGAGCCACCCAGGCACCCCCGTGAGGACATTAAAAAATAAGAATAATAATATCAGTTTCCAGTTCTCCAGGCAATTCCACATGTCAAGAAGGTTACCTACCTACTTGATTGACCCAAGCCTGAAAGTGATAGTAACAACTTGACAGACCGATAAAGGTTGACTTTTCCTTGCCAGCCGCTGGCCCCATAGGAGATATTAATCACTGACGTTTTTATCTTGTATCTGATATTTCAAAAGCAAGACCTAAGAAATTCACTTGCATTTGTTTAGGTTGAAAAAAAAAAGAGAGAGGTTTCACTCAATCTGTTTCAGAAAATATAGGCACCTTGAGACTGAACATTTCTTTCAGTCTTGGCCCAAAGGCAATCGCATTAGGGACATTGTATGCATTTGGGGTGATAAAAATTGAGCTGTGGTCTATCCTGTTGCATAATTTTCATTCTAAAATTACTTGCACTGGACATAATGACCCCATCAGTCAACCTATCATCTGGTTAGTTAAATGAAGTAAAATAATCTCAGCTGGTCTCAGAGGAGTGGGGCTGAGATTTCCTGTGGGTTTGTTCTAGATCTCTGTCGGCCAGCCAGCATTGGCTCTTACCTTCAGTCTCCATGGCAAAGACTACGCAGGCCGAGGGAGAAGCCGCTTTAGATGAGGTCTGTAACCCAAGATGGAAACACTTAAGGAGGCCAAGTTGCTTTTTTTTTTTTTTTCTTTCTAATGGATCTAATGCACAGTGATTGTTCCTAATTAGGCGGTCTTACTTGAAAAGTTCTCCCCAAATGCCAGGAGAGAGCTCTCTTTAAGTGTCTTTGAAACAAAGATACATTGGGGTAGAAAGTCCGTTTTCACTTAAGAAATCACAGCTGCATAAACAATGTTTGTGCACTACAAGAGGAAAATTTATAGTATTTGTCAGGAAAAAATAAACACATTGCGGACTGTTGGTGACAGTGTCACACTTGGTGATCCTTTGAGCCAGCCAACACAAGAAACAGATCAACAGTGGAGACAGCTTTCTCATGTTTTGGAGCAGCACTTTTTTTTTTTTTAACATTACCCGTTCTCTGTTTCACATTTCAAGAAGACCTATACTTCTATGAATGTTGGGAAAAGAGAATAGGGTAGGGTTATGGATCCTTCACTATCCTCATTCTCTATGCTTTCTGGAATAGATGTTCTCCTTTAAAAAAAAAAAAAGAAAAAAAGAAATTCTCTTAAGAATTTCAGTGGTTCACTCCCGGTCTTGGGATTTGACTCAGACTTAGAGCAGTGTTTTCCAGACTAAATTTCATGGAGAGTTAAAATTGGTTTTAAAACCCATACAGAGTTTCCATCTTTTAATTTTCTAAAGAAAGGTCATTTAAACAAAACAGAGTATTTTTATTATCTACTATAACCCTCACTTTTTAGAAGAAACGAACATTTTAATTCCAAAAGAGAAGGGTAAGAAAAGCAAGCATAAAAATCTCAAAATAAATGACTGAGCCTTTTGCTAAATACGTTCAACTCTAGGAGACAACTCAATCTATTTTCCTGATCCTTCTCATTTCACTGCTGGAAGTTGAAGATCATGTCAACAACTGGCCCCCGGCCATGACTGGCATTTGGAATTCACTACATGAGGGAAAGACCACCGAGAAATTCTAGTGCCAAGTGCTGTAGAACAGGGAGGTGTTTGGTCCTTTAATGGTCATCCATTGTTACCCCATATCTCAGCAAACTCTAAGTGTTTAAAGGGGTCTTAGGGGATTCAACTGTTGTGAGTTTTTAGTTTATTTAAAGGTACAGCAAAATTTATATTAAACACCCCAAAAGTTTTAAGTCTTTAAAGCCTGGTGGAATTTCAAAGACCTTAAATAAAGATGTTTTCTTTTTAGTAACTGGACCCTAGACAATGAATTTTAAAAGTAGTATTATTGTAAAAAGTGTTCTGAACATTTTTAGGACAACTTGTGGTCTCAGTGAGAGCACGTAGACTTCCTGGTGCTTTCATCCAAAAAGGGTGTGTGTGTGTGTGTGTGTGTGTGTGTGTGCTCATATACGTGTGCATGCAGGAGTGTGCGTGTGTGTGCGTGCCCATGTAAATGTGATGTGCCCATGTGCATGTATATGTGCGCATGTGTGTGGCAGCTAGAAGCACATGCCAGGGAGTACCCTGCTTCTGTTTCTCAGGGCCCCAGGAACTTGTTGCCACGACCCTTGTAGACTAACTACATGATTTTGGTCCTTTATCTGGGAGCATCTAAACAGAAAAAAGGCAGGTTGGAGGAGTACAGGCAGAAACTGAATGTTAAGGATCCAGAGAAAGCAGTTAGAAGGGGAAGCAGCCAGAGACGTGCATGCAGGAAGAAGACCAAGGGCAAGGAGCACCTACATCAAACTTCTTACATTGAGTCCTCAGGCCTCCATGGATGCATGGCCGTCCTGAGTGAAGCCTTATGAGTTCTATCTCTTACATGGTACTCCTATCTGTTTAACACAAAGGCTTATGATTAGTTGGAATCTTCTGTCACAGAAAGGATTGTAATTCTTTTCTGAGAAGGAAATCTAAGCAGCTACAAAAATTTCCCAGCAAAGACTTTCGTGATTAGGCCCAGGGTGAAAATGGACCCTTCCAAGAGGTCTAGCATTTAATGCTCCCTCTACCTCTCACCAGCTTTCCCACCATCAACCATTAAGGCTTGGATGCTGAGCTGAGTAAAGAAAAACTAGCTACTTGGACAGCCTGATGGGTTTGAGTTTTAGGGTCTACGAGAGGGAAGACTGGATCAGGACTCAGAAGAATGGGATGGGTCTGCATAATCCTGAAAAATTCCCCTACATTCTCCAGCCTTCTATTTAAAATTTTGTAAGACAAAGAAGGCTGTTGTTTGTCAGTGGTTTGGGTTTTGTTTTTATTAATTTAATTTATAGTATTTGTTTGGTACTTTTTCAATAGCAGAATACTGTTTTCACTAGAAATGCTTTTTGAAAATGGATATAAGTAAATAACCATGAAGCCAACCTGATAATGTAGAGAAAGGCAGGGATATGGGCTCTGGAAGTCACACCAGAGGCACCCCATGCACTTAGCCCATCTTCTCCATTCTGAGAAGCTCTTGTTGAAATTGTGGGGTAGATGGGATCTGACATCCTTCCAGGCCCCACAGTAGCTGATGCTATGCTCCAGTTCTAGAAAATCTATTTGGGGTGTGTGTGTGGGTGTGTGGTTAACATTTCAAAGATGAGTTTTAGTCGGTACATGGAGATACGGAGTAGATGGCAAGAAAGGTCATGGCAAGATAAACAGCTTACTCCTAATGAAGCGCGCACACACACACATCAGTTATGAAGGTCCTGAGATCTAGCACAGACCCAATACCGTAAGTCATGCCAACAGAAAGGCATAAACTGTAGTCTACTGAATAAAAACAAATGTCTTTCAATCAACCACAGTTAGGATTCAGAGTGTAACTTGCTGATATATGTGAATAGTCATAAATAGTTTCATGAGCATAAATCTACTTCATCGATAAATATAGACATTTAAAGTAATGAGGAAAATCTTGATATGAATGTAGTAAAAGCTATAGAATGAATGGAAAAATAATGTCTTAAAACTTCTGTTCGAGGTTTAATATGAGTTGTTGCCTATGAAAAGCAAACTCTCTGAAAAGATAAAAATGAAGTAAATTATTCTCCTTTTCTCTGAGTAATCTACAGATATCAGAATTCTTCAGTGTGGTGATAGGGCAGCTGTGTCAGGTGAAATGCACACTTAAATTTATGCATTTGAGTTTTATAAAAAATGTTGTTAACCTTGGGAAGAAGGTTAACTAAGAGTTTAAATATCCTTTCTTGAATAACTAAAACATCTCCATAATTTCTTTGTAATTTTTTATATCCAATATATAAATATTTAAGGTAAGCAATAATGATCTTTGGTTTAAATATTAAAGTGACGATTCTGGAATTATATGGTAAAATAAGCAAGTGCTGTGTTTTATGGCTCAGCCATCTTAGGAGACAATGTACATTATTTTATATAAGTTCTTTTTATTTTCCATGATATGCTTACTTTATATAAATTATACCAAGTTTCCCTCTGATTAGGTTGAAATACTTTTCCTAGGAGATATTTCTGTCTATAAAGGCACACTTCTGTTTTACAATAAAATAGCAAATGCCATATTTTGATCTTTGAAATGCCAATTTATAATAAAGAGCTGAGCTTTTATATTTCATGGCTAGCATAACAAAACTACAAAAATGGCATCTTAAGCACATGTATTTTTAAATTGAATGGAGCTTCAACATGGCAAGTTTTTAAATTAGCAAAGTATTAACAGCCACACCTGGTAAGATCAAACAGGCCATATTTTACAATTGAATTTAAACTCCAGAAAAATGCATTAGAAATGTAAAAGGCTGGCTCGGCATCTATTTGAGCGAGGTCATTGTCACCACTATAATATTTTAAGAGGTCTCTTGTGAAGTGAAAATGTGGGAAATCACTTAAAAGGACAGAGCCACACTTGGAAATATTTAGTTCACGATACGTGTCGTATTGGTTTTGGGAGAGTAGTCCACATGTGGAAATTCATTCTATCAGCCCCCAAAAAGAAAATGCTTTCCCGCTAACGATTTTGATGAGAATTATGATGCAGTCATTTTTGTCACCTAGAATTACCTGCTTAGCAGAATTTCCAGATATGAACATTGTATGGATTTTGCAAAGCTCTTTCATTTAAGAAAAGAATTTTGAAAACAACTGAAACAAGTAGTAGTTGACTCCATGAGTCCTTAGCTCTCCTCTACAATCCAGTTTAGTCTCACTCTAGAAAAAGCCAGACCTGACATTGAAGGAGCCCAGAGCAACCCAGACTGTCCATCCATCTGTCCATCCATACATCCATCTAACCTTTCATCTATCCATCTATCTGACTATCCAATTATCTATCCATCCAACCATCCAATCATCCACTAATATTTTTGAAAGAACAACTATGGTGACTGAATTGAGTTTTAATTTATTCATATAAACTATGTGGTTTATTCATTAATATTCATTAAATGAATATTTATTGATATGTTACTTATTCCCATAAATTATGTTGTCTCTACAACAAACTAACAATAATGAACAATTATACTTAACATTTATAAATAAATCACAACTTCTCAAAGTTTTTTTGTCCAACTCATGTCGGCTAATCCATGCTTGGTATCAGTGGGATCTAAAATGGAGTGGTTATCATTCCCTTGTGCAGACAAGATTGAAAAGCCAAAAGCAAAGGGACATATCTCCATTCACTCTATAAGTTAGCCCTAGAGTCAGAGATAAAACTTATGTTTTCTGACACCTGATGCTGTCTACTTCTTATTTTTTTTTTTTAAGATTTTATTTATTTATTTGACAGAGAGAGAGAGAAAGATCACAAGTAGGCAGAAAGGCAGGCGGGGGTGGTTGGGAAGCAGGCTCCCATCTGAGCAGAGAGCCCGATGCGGGGCTTGATCCCAGGACCCTGAGATCAGGACCTGAGCTGAAGGCAGAGGCTTAACCCACTGACCCACCCAAGTGCCCCTACTTGTTATTTTGATTCCCTGGTTCTATCTTCACTTCAAGGAGTCAGAGAAGCCATCCCATCTCTCCCATGCCCTCTTGCAAGGAGGGGAAAAAACTAGCCACGAGTCATGATGAATAAAATAATGGGACATGGTATGAAGACCGTAAGTGTAGGAATCAGACAGAAAAATGTTTATATCTTGATATCAACACTACTTTCAGCAGTAGTTTGGACAAGTTCCTATACCTTTGAGCCTCAGTTTCCCCATCTTTAACATGAGGATAGTAATGCTATTTTTGCAGGCTTTTAATTAATAATTAAATGAGGTGCTTATAATATACACATAGTTTCAGGACACCTGGGTGGCCCAGTCAGCTAAGCGTCTGCCTTTGGCTCAGGTCATGATCCCTGATCTTAGAATTGAGCCCCACATCCGGCTCCGTGCTCAGCAGAGTCTGCTTCTCCGTCTCCCTCTGCCCCTCTCCTCCCACCTCACTTGTGCTCCTTTTGTCTATCTCTTTCTCCTCCTCTCAAATAAATAAATAAAACAAAACAAAATAAAAACACATACACATAGTTTCTGTCACATGGTGAATAACAAGTGAAGAAGGGAGAGATATTTTTTATTAAAGGGAAGATTGAGTCTATTTCAAACTAGACAATAAGCATTGTATTGTATTATAAACATTGATGTAAAGTAACCCAGTTTACTGGTCTCTATTGATTGTTCCTATGAGAATACCAGCCTTGTGGTCACTAGACCCCTTGGGTGACACATAATAAGGTTGAGAGATAAATAGCCAGTCTGCCAACCCAATTAAGGCCGACAGTGTACGGCGCCCATAACATGATCCCAGAAACAGAAGGTGAACACTCAACACTGTCTAGACCAGAGGCTGCAAGTTCTGGAGCCAGCCTCATAAATTAAATGAAAGAAGGAGGCTGAGGATTGGCCGTGGGAAAATGGAAAGCATGCGTCCTCCTGGAAAGAGGGAGCAACTCTGAACTCCAGGAGACTGGAAAGGGGGTGGGGTGGGGAGGACAGAATGCATGGACAGTGTTTCCATCTCAGGGTTTCAAGAGAAACTGGAAGTCCTGATTATGTGAACTCACCCAGGGGCTAGATGTGGTTGACAAGACCACTCTGTCTGGGTCCTATAAAACAAATCCATGTCCCCGCTGGGCACAGAGGCCATTATTTGGGACTCTATTCTGCACCTCCAGGTAAGAGAAAGAACTCACTGGATTTCAAAGGAAAGCATAATGGTTTTTCAGTTCACAATTGTCTGCCCTCTGTTCACATCCAATCACATGAACGACTTTTTCTGCACATAGAGTAGAATATCAACATTCTTATTGCCCTAAGGTAGCAGAGGGAGAAGTTGGGTGATCAGAATCTTGAATTGTGTAAGTTAATTCCCTGTGCTATTAACATGCATCCTTTGATGGAGTCTTAACTTATTTCTAAGTTAAGTGTCTGCCGGCCACAGTCTCCTGATGGACCCCTGGGAAGGGATGGATCTTCCTTCCAGCGGGAGTACTGGAAACAGCTAAGCTGACCCTGGGAAACTTGTTTGCCTACATCTTTAGACTATGAGCTGTATAACCGGCAGTATTTCTCTTGTACTGACAGCCAGGAAGCTGGCAGCCAAATTTTCTAGAAACTCTTCACATGTATTTTGTGTGCTTACCTTAGTAATAACTCTTAGTCCTGCCTTTGTATTAATTTTTGAAAAATTATAAATTTATTAGTGAAGTGTAATTGACATACAGAGTAATATTAGTTTCAGGTGTACAGCATATTGATTTAACAATTCTGTACATTACTCAATGTTCACCATGATGCTAGGATAAGTATAATCACCATCTGTCACCATTCAAAATTATTACAATATTGTTGACTATATTTCCTATGCTGTACTTTTGATCCCCATAACTTATTTTATAACTGGAAATTTATACCTCTTAATGCTCATTATCTATTTCACCCATCTCCCCACCCACCTCCATCTGGCAACCGTAATTTTGTTCTTTGTAGTTAAGAGTCTGTTTGCATGTATGTTCATTTGTTTTGTTTTTTATATTTTAAAGATAAATAAAATCATATAGTCCTTCTCTGACTGACTTATATCACTTAGCATATCACTTATATCACTTAGCATAACACCCTCTGGGCCCATCCATGTTATCATAAATGGCATCTTCTTTTTTATGGACAAATAATATCCCATTGTGTGTATATATGTATATATACATATATATGTATATATGTGTGTATATATATGTGTGTGTATATATATGTATATACGTGTGTGTGTGTATACACATGTATGTATACACATGCCACATTTTCTTTACCCATTCTTCCATGGATAGACACCAGTTACTTCCATATCTTGGCTCTTGTAAATAATTCTGTAATAAACCCAGGGATGCATATATCTTTTTGAAGTGATTGTTTCATTTTCTTTGAGTAAATACTCAGTAGTGGAATTACTAGGTCATATTATATTTCTATTTTTAATTCTTTGAGGGATATCCATATTGTTTTCCACAGTGGTTGCAATGATTTATATTCCCATTCCCTTTTCTCCATATTCTGGCCAACACTTGTTATTTCTTATCTTTTTGGTACTAGCCATTCTGATAGGTGTGAGATGATATCTCATGGTTTCAATTTGCATTTCCTTGGTAATTAGTGATGTTGAGCATCTGTTCATGTGTCTGTTGGCCATCTGTATGTCTTCTCTGGAAATAGGTCTATTCAGGTTCTCTTCCCATTTTTTTTTTCAATTTATTTATTTTCAGAAAAACAGTATTCATTATTTTTTCACCACACCCAGTACTCCATGCAAGCCGTGCCCTCTATAATACCCACCACCTGGTACCCCAACCTCCCACCCCCCTGCTCTCTTCCCATTTTTTAATCAGCTTTTTTTTTGAGTTGTATATGCTCTTTATATATTTTGGATATTAACTTTTTAACACATACATCATTTGCAAATATCTTCTCCAGTTCAGTAGGTTGCCTTTTTGTTTTGTTTATGGTTTCCTTTTTGGTGCAAAAGCTTTTTATTTTGGTATGATCCAAATAGTTTATTTTTGCTTTTTTTCCCCTTACCTGAGGATATATATTTCTAAATATGTTGCTAAGGCTAGTGTCAAAGATTACTGCCTATGTTTTCTTTTAGGAGTCCTGTGGTTTCATGTCTCACATTTAGGTTTGCAATCCAATCTGAGTTTACTTTTGTGTGTGGCATAAGAAAGTGGTTCAGTTTCATTCTTTGCATGTAGCTGTCCAGTTTTCTCAACAATATTTGTTGAAAAGCCTGTCTTTTCACCATTGTATGTTCTTGTCTCCTTTGTCATAAATTAATTGGCCATTTAGGCATGAATTTATTTCTGGAATGTTTTTTGATCTATGTATCTATTTTTGTGTTTGTACCTTACTGTTTTGATTTCTATAGCTTTATTGTGATACCTTCAGCTTTGTGCTTCTTTTTCAAGATTGCTTTAACTATTTTTTTTATGGTTCCGTACAGATTTTAGGATTATTTGGTTTAGTTTCAGGGATTACATTGAATCTGTAGATTGTTCTAGGCAATATGAACATTTAAATAATATTAATTTTTCCAATCCATGAGCATATTATTTTTTTATTCCTGATTCGGATTTTCTCTTTACATAGTTTTATTTTTCTGTATTACAGCTATTTTAGTGAGCCCCTTAAATCCCATTTTTGGAATGTTCTGTGGCAAGAATCAATTTTAAAAATAAATAGAAATAGACTGTTGCTCAGGAATTTAAAGAAAAACCTACTGATACATGTAACAGTTTGGATAGGTCTCAAGGACATTATGTTTAGTATAAAAATCCAATCTCAAAAGGTGACATACTATGTGATTCCATTTATGTAAGAGTCTTGAAAAGCAAAATTTATAGTGATGGAGAACAGATTAGTGATTGTCAGAGGACAGAGATATGGTGGGTAGAGAGAGTAGATTCAACTGTAAAAGGGTAGTATAAGAGAGTTCCTTGAAGTGATGGAACAGCTCTGTATGTTGATTGTGGTGGAAGTGGTGACAGAAATTTATAATGGAATCAAACTGCACAGAACTACACACATACACAAGGGCATGCAAAAACTGATGAAAACTGAGTAAGATCTGTAATCTGGTTAGCACTATTGTCCTAGTTTTACTGTTGTACCACAGTCATATAAGATGGCAACATGGGGGAAAGTTGGGTGAAGAGTTCACAAAACCCATGTGCTGTATTTTGCAGCATCCTATGCATCTATAGTCTCTGGATAATCTATGAATATAATCTATAGATCTAGAATTACTTCAAACTAAAAGGTTAACAAATAAATAGATGCATGACAAATTACCCAGGTACATATAAAACACCTGAGTTATTTACTTGACAAATTCTTTTCTTTGCTAGTAATACTGATTTTGCTAAGGGCCTCTCATTTCTCCAGGATCCTACTTTATTTGTAATAAACAGTTTTAAAACCTGTAGCTAAAGCCCCTCTGGGAAATTGTGATGTAATAATTAGTCAGTGCTCAAAAAACCCCCCTGGGAATGTATTAGATATATAATTGTTGCTTAGAACTAGACATCACTCTGGAATTTCTTATTTTTACTGGTACCCATTGCTAATAGAGAAATCTCTCCACTCAGAGTTCTACTGAAATGAATAAATGAAAATGAGAAGAGACATCTAAAAATTATATGTATACTGATATGGAAAATTACACATACATACATACTCTCTGAGAACATGATTGGATTTGTTGTCAATTATTTTTCAGTTAATTCCATACTGACTGGATCAACTATTGAGCAGGTTCAGTTATCAAAACACCTGGAAACAATGGAACAACTACCGTTTGCATTTGGAATAGATAATGTTTTGCATAGAGTTAGACAAGTTAATGAATAAATTTGAAGTAAACTGTCCCACAGGACAACTTAGGCTGCATGTAAGTTTGCGAATGTTTTGTGACTTAATGTTGAAGCAAACCCAGAGAACAGGAGCAAAACTTCATATGCAACTTCATAACAGTAATTCCAGCCCCATTAACTTTATAGCTCCTGATAATCCTAAACAACAAAAATACCCACCTTTTTCAAGAAAATTCATAAGTTTCATTTTGAGAACAGAAAGGATTGTTAAAGTGGCTATAAAAATGCAGAATTTCATAATATAGAGTAATGTAGGTAACATAGCAACCATTTACATTCAATTAAGCAAAAGTCTGAGTGAAGTTACATCAATTCTGAGTGCAAATTCCCATGTGTTATGTATGTTGAGGGGAAGGGTTTCCCACACCACCAAGATATTCTTTGACACCAGTTGAGTTTCCTGTAGTTTAACTGGATTCTGATACTTTCAATCAGAGGAAACATCAAGTTAATCCACAGGTTAAGGCCTCAATTCCACAAAATGCCTTCCCGACATCAGACGCTGAATCCAAGCCACAGTTAATATCTGTGCTTCTGACTGACTGGCTATAAATCAGATGCTCCCATCAGCAACTCCATGGGTCCTATTAATGTGCTCCTAGAACTCAGGAAACTAACACTCACTAGATAATCAGTTTATTATAAAGGATATTAAGGGATGTGAATTAATAGCCCAATGAAGAGGGGCGCCTGGGTGGCTCAGTGGTTTAAAGCCTCTGCCTTCGGCTCAGGTCATGATCCCAGGGTTCTGGGATGGAGCCCCGCATCGGGGGTCTCTGCTCAGCGGGGAGCCTGCTTCCTCCTCTTTCTCTGCCTGCTTCTCTGCCTACTTGTGATCTCTGTCTGTCAAATAAATAAATAACATCTTTGAGGAAAAAAAAATAGCCCAATGAAGAGAGACACAGGGCAAGATCCCAAGGCAAGGAGCTCTGCCCTCATAAAGTTTGGGGCCTGGCACAGTGAGACAAACATTCTTGTTTGCCAACCTGAAAGCTCTCAGAACACTGTCTCAGAGTTGAACTATATGTGTATGTAGGAGGAATTCCTGTATTCCATACGCATATAGTTCAATTCTGAGACATATCCAAAAGGTGAACTCTTTCACCTTTTGGGTTCTTATAGAGGCTTCATTACAAAGGCATGATTGGGTATTTCATTGGCCACTGGCTATCAATTCAACCTCCATCCCAGTCTCCTCCCAAAAGGTTGGGTGGGACTGGAATTTCCAGCTATCTAAAGACAAGGTTGATTCCATTGGCAATTATCCCCCATCCTTTAGTGCTTTCCAAAAGTCACCTCAATAACATAACATAATACACCTTTACAGTTCTCAACACTTTGGAAATTCCAAGAGTTTTATAAGCTTTACAAAGCTTATCTCGTTCGCTTCTTTCTTTCTTTCTTTCTTTCTTTCTTTTGTCTTTCAAACAATAGTGCCTCAAGGCAAGCAAATGGATAGAAGAGCTTTGCTCATATTCTTTTAGGTGTAACTATTCATTATACATATAGTTCAATTCTGAGTTACACAGGAAATAGGTGACTAACAAATGTCATGTAGTCTGAGACTATATGAAAGGCAAGAGAAAATATGAAAAACTGAGAAAAAGAACCAGAAACCAATTTATTTATGCATAAATTTATTATGCATAAAATAATGTTTAGATACAAAAACGATAATGTAATTAATAACCTTATGAATGCCTTTGCCCTCAAATTCTATGGAATATTGTCCAAGACATGGAGAAGAATGAGACTAAGAGATGACAAGATACTAAAGACAGAGGATTGAATGAGATTGTGTATAAAACACCTGTCACATCAGCACTACCCAAATTATAAAGGTGACATGAACAACTTCAGATGTGAGAATCAATATATTTTTCATTTGCGCAAATCTAAACTCATTTGATGAGCTCTTCAAGGTGAGTCAGTAAATATCCCCAAGGATGTTAACTTTCCAAATTATTCTATAGCTTTCTTCATGTGTGGGATTACAGCACTTCACCTCAGATGTACTTCCTGTCTTCCCACTGGTCCAGACACACACACACACACACACACACACACACACATCCTCCCCAGATTGTTCCAAGTGTATGCTGTACTCTTAAGCTACATTCAGAACATGACACATGCAGGAAAGTGAAAGGGATTTTGTTGAACCTCTTTTCTTCTCTTTATATCAAACTTAAGTCAACATGGTTTTCTGTGGCTTGTATCTAGGATCACTAGATCCTAGTGATAATTTATTTAGAATTTATTTTTGTACCAGATACTCCTTAGGCTCCACAGACATTTCATAATTTTTTTTAAGGAAAAAGAAAATGAATCCATGATGATTATCAAAGTCTTCATCAAGACAAGGAAACAATTAGTGTTACTTCTGTGCTAGGAAAATTTCTGCCAATCTTGAAAGTATCTCCTGGCTTATGACTCTAAGGTCAAATATGAGCTTGTCCATAAGAAGAGAAACTTATAAACTGTGGCTCAGCTTTAAATATCAATTCTATTGAGCATAGCTGTAAACAAGTCACAAAGGTAAGCTCTCTGATAACACATGTTAGGGCTATAACAGCCCAGACCTTTGGTTCTTATGTGTATTTAAGTGCAACCAGGACTGTGGTAAATTTTTTGGCTGTAGAATGGAATAATGGGATCCCTGATGAGAATACCTAGATTATATGGAACCATTCTTATTTGAACTTCTGCTAACTTCTGCTAAATTAAATATTTCTTAAACCTTGTGGGTCCAAAGAATTTATATTCCTCTCGGATAGATTTGCTACATAAGTATCTGGCACTGGAGCATGGAGAACAATGGAAAATGGTGTGGAATGTTGGAGGGAATTTTTAGATGCAAAAAACTTGATTCTAGCAGTCCTATGCTCTGTGTGAAATATGTATCTTACAGCTTTCTATTCTCCAAAGGCCTTCATTTAAACCAAGAACACTAATCTACTTTGGAGAGAAACTGTGATGATTAGAAGAGTGAGAGAACACTTATATGGGGGGAGAGAACTGATTCAGAAGAGGCAAAAGAAAATGAAACACAGCCAAAGGAACCTGAAGAGAGCTTTTATGCCAGCATAAAGCATGCCACCAAAACATGTAGGAGGAGGTTGATCTGGAAGCTCATGGATCTTCTAGAGAAGTAGAGAGAGCAGTGAAGAGACCATCTAAGGAAAAAAGGAGGTGTGTAGATTATCATCTTGTCATTGTCCACCCCTGCTTAGGAAGTTCCCAGTGTGGCCCATATTTTTATTCGATAAGCAAATGTGTTTCCACCATCCATAAACCTACTGTTAAGGAGCACTGAAACATAAGAGTCTAGAGAAATAGAATCATGAAGTATCCAAGGAAATCCAACAGCGAAAATATTAGATGACTCAACTTTTTCTCAGCATTATGAAGGGATATCCAGAACCTGTCCCTATGCAAGTATCACCTACTGCTCAAGGCCCTGCATGGTCTTAAACAAACAAAGAAACTACAGCTTAACTCCAAGATGACCAAATCTCTCCAAACATTTCTGGGGCCACAAAAATGTGGGAATTTTCACTAAGATTGTTGTTATTATTGTTGGTGGTGGTGATGATGAGGAGGAGGATATGGCTATGGAAGAAAATAGCCCACCATACTGAAGTTTAAAATGTGCCTTTTTTCAACAGACACTTATGTAGCATTTGAGGTAGAAGGGAAAAGGAAAAGGACCACAAGGAAAAGCTGAAGAGAAAAGGACACCTCTTTGGAGTGACTTAGATTGGCCCCATCATTCTTACAATGAGCACCATGATCATTAACCATTTATTGAATAGTAGCTACAAGACTGCTTTTCACCCAACACTTAATCCAAATGTTCTGAATAATTTAACCCTTAAAATTGTCCTTTTAACTCTTTTCTTTGTATGTAGATAGTTACTGAAAGATGTAAGTCTTGGAGCTGACTGAAGGGATCAAATTCCTCAGTAGCTACTTCTGATGGCATTTAGAATCTACTCAGATAATCTCAGAAAATCTAATCTCATTATCTGTAATGTAATCACCTCTGTTACTATCTAAGGTCATATTCACTTTTTGGGATATATGGTAATTGTCACACATTCTACTCATCAGGACAGAAACATACCCTTTGGGGGCCACCATTCAATCCACTACAATGGTCAATAAAAACATAAATTTAGGCCATTACAAGATGGCCTTATGAAGAGAACAGAGCAGGGAGAAGGGATAAGAGAGCAAAAAGGGATGCTATTTTTGATAAGAGTTAGAAAGAGCCTTTTTAAAAAAATTAACATATAATATATTATTTACCCCAGGGATACAGGTCTGTGAGTCGTCAGGCTTACACATTTCACAGCATTCACCATAGCACATACCCTCCCCAATGTCCATAACCCAGCCACCCCATTCCTCCTCTCCCACCCTTAGTTTGTATTGTGAGATTAAGAGTCTCTTATGGGGGACCTGGATGGCTCAGTGGGTTAAAGCCTCTGCCTTCAGCTCGGGTCATGATCCCTGTATCCTGGGATTGAGCCCCACATTAGGCTCCCTGCCATTAGGCTCTCTGCTCTGCAGGGAGCCTGTTTCTGCCTCTCTCTCTCCCTCTCCCTGCCCACTTCTCTGCCTACTTGTGATCTCTGTCTGTCAAATAAATAAATAAAATCTTAAAAAAAAAAAAGGGTCTCTTATGGTTTGTCTCCCTCCCCATCCAAACTTGTTTCCTTTTTCCCTCCCCCTCACGGTCCCCTAGCCTGCCTCTCAAAGTCTTCATATCAGAGAGATCATATGATAATTGTCTTTCACTGATTGACTTATTTCACTTAGCATAATACCCTCTAGTTCCATCCACGTCATTGCAAATGACAAGATTTCTTCTTTTTGATGGCTATATAGTATTCCATTGCAGATATACACCACATCTTCTTTATCCATTCATCTGTTGATGGACATCTAGGTTCTTTCCATGGTTTGGTTGTTGTGGACATTGCTGCTGTAAACATTTGGGTACATGTGCCCCTTCGGATCCCTACATTTGTATCTTTACGGTAAATACCCAGTAGTGTGATTGCTGGGTTACAGAGTAGCTCTATTTTCAACATTTTGAGGAACCTCCATACTGTTTTCCAGAGTGGCTGCACCAGCTTGCATTTCCACCAATAGTGTAGGAGGGTTCCCCTTTCTCTGCATCCTCTCCAATATCTGTCATTTTCTGACTTGTTAAATTTAGCCATTCTGACTGGTGTGAGGAGCTATCTCAGTGTGGTTTTGATTTGTAGTTCTCTGATGACGAGTAATGTTGAGCAGTTTTTCATGTGTCTGTTGGCCATCTGGATGTCTTCTTTGCAGAAATGTCTGTTCACGTCTTCTGCCCATTTATTGATTGATTATTTGTTCTTTGGGTGTTGAGTTTGGTAAGTTCTTTCTAGATTTTTGATACTAGTCCTTTATCTGATAGGTCATTTGCTAATATCTTCTCCCATTCTGTCAGTTTTGTTTTGGTTTTGTTGACTGTTTCCTTTGCTGTGCAAATGCTTTTGATCTTGATGAAGTCCCAGTAGTTCATTTTTGCCCTTGCATCCCTTGAGTTTGGTGATGTTTCTAGGAAGAAGTTGCTGAGGTCGAAGAGGTTGCTGCCTGTGTTCTCCTCAGGGATTTTGATGGATTCCTGTCTCACATTGAGGTCTTTCATCCATTTTGAGTCTATTTTTATATGTTGTGTAAGGAAATGGTCCAGTTTCATTTTTCTGCATGTGACTGTCCAATTTCCCCAACACCATGTGTTGAAGAGACTGTCTTTTTTTTCCATTGGACATTCTTTTCTGCTTTGTCAAAGATTAGTTGACCAAAGAGCTGAGGGTCCATTTCTGCACTCTCTATTCAGTTCCACTGATCTATGTGTCTGTTTTTGTTCCAGTACCATACTGTCTTGAGGATGACAGCTTTGTAATAGAGCTTGAAGTCTGGAATTGTGATGTTGCCAACTTTGGCTTTCTTTTTCAA
Organism: Neogale vison; assembly: GCF_020171115.1. Lineage (NCBI taxonomy): Eukaryota > Metazoa > Chordata > Mammalia > Carnivora > Mustelidae > Neogale > Neogale vison. The sequence goes on along the minus strand of NC_058095.1, from coordinate 105,662,722 downwards.
CATTCCTCTGGCTATTCAGGGTCTTTCTTTCTAGTTCCATATAAATTTTAGGATTATTTATTCCATTTCTTTGAAAAAAAATCGGTGGCATTTTGATAGGGATTGCATTAAATGCATAGATTGATTAAGGTAGCATAGACATTTTCACAATATTTCTTCTTCCAGTCCATGAGCATGGAATGTTTTTCCATTTCTTTGTGTCTTCCAGAGAGGGCCTCTTTAATGAAGGGCCCTGGAGTAGAGACCTACTTGAAGTAGATGGGAGAGAAGTCTTTAAGGCAGAGGAAAGAGTAACACAGGCTGTAAAACTAATTGTGTTTGAAGAAGTGAGTACAGCAAAGAGACTAATATTATTGGAGTAGAAACAGAGTAGGAGATGGGTCAGAGACAGAATTTGAGTTTTATTCTCAGTAAGAAGGGAAACCATTGGTAGATTGAGAGTAGAGGAGTAATCAGTTTGATTTATATTACTGTGGCTGATAGATAATAGACTAAATAACAGAGAGAGGGCACTGAAGTAGTGTGGCCATTTAGGAAAGTACTGTGTTGCTCCAGGCAGGAAAAGGACTACGGTCATAGCTATGGAAGTGGTGAGAAGTGACATGACTTGGGATATATTTTGACGGTTGAGCCATTAGGATTTGTTGATTGAGTGACTACATGTGAGAGTAATCAAAGAGTCAAGGATGATTTCAGTGTTCTTTTTGCATATGTGGCTGGAAGGATGTAAGATACCACCAAGTAAGAGTTAGAAGATGAGGGAGAAGCAGATTTGGGCATCAAGAATTCTGTTTTGGGATTGAAAAAGCCTTTTAAGTAGAGATACTCTGTAGTGATTTGGCTACAGGAATCTGGAGTTCAGGGTGAAAGAATATGTCTTGGCATCATTGGTGAACACCTGGTATTTGGAATCACTGTGGAATAAGTCTAATACAGAAAAAGTACCAAGACCAAGCCTGAAGAATTCTAAAATTAAGAAGTCAGGGCAATGTGAAGGAAATAAGAAACAGTTCTGTGAGTGAGTTAGTGAGGTAAAACCAAGAAAGTCTGCTGATCTGAAAACCAAAATAAGATGATTCAAGGAAGGAGTAGTCAACCATGTCAAAAACAGCTGATAAATCAAGTAAGATGAGGACTGAGAATTTACTATAAACTCATCAGTGAACAGTCAACGGGAGTCATGACAAGAATATTTTTGGTGGAGTGTGGGCACAAAATTCATTTAAAGCCAGTTCAGAAGGGAATTGGAAAAGAAAAAAAAAAAGAACTGTAGGCAACTAATTGGGAGGATTTCCATGAGTTTTGCTCATAGGGGAGAAGAGAAATAAAGTAGTTGCTGGGGGAATTGTTTTTTAAAGATTGGAGGAAATACTATAAGATAAGAGCATACTGATATAAATGCCCCTAGTGAGAGGCAAGACTTGATACTACAGGCAAAAGAAGGAGTGTGTGTGTATATGTGTGTGTGTATAAGCTGGTTTTCAATACAGTCATCATTAAACAACAGGAAATTTAGTTTTTCCTAAGCATATTCAGATCATTGTTGCAAAAAAAAAGTTAGCCTCTCTTTCCCCAGCTCTAAATATTTAGGGAAACCTGCCAGTGTCTCCACTCCCTCCTGTTTTTCACAGGAATTTTCTACTTCAATTGGAATATTTAGAAACAGTAAGAAGAGCTACATGTTTCCACATGAGACTTTAATAATACTGTACTTTGTGTTTACATATCATATATCCTTGATACTTCATAGCTCATTATCATTGTAAATTTACAAATCAGTGTATGAAAGCACAAGGCTTAGAAGCAACTATTTTCCTGTCCAATAGTAAGTTATTAATGCCAGGATTGGAACTCATAATTACTGACACATGTGGTCCTACAACATCTAAAGATCATTTTCATAACATAAAACGAAGTGCTTAGTACGGAAAACATATAAATTATCAAATATCCTATTTATTCAAGATAATTTTAAGAATCATGAGGCTTTAATCATATAACCATATATAAATAACCATATTATATAACCATATTAAACCTTAGTCCTACATTAATATAAGTATAGATAAATGTATCATTTGATCAAAACTAATACTTAATATGAGTTAGTAAATATATACATATATAATCCAATCAGTTCCACAAAGTAGAATATATTTCAATCAAAAAGTAAGCAAATATGTCAACATACTTAAAAATGTAACTACTGCCTTAAAAAATTTTCACCAACATGCTGTTATCTAAAGGTGCCATTGGTCAGATGCCATTGGTCAGACTTCTGTATATGTCATCAAGTCTCTCCTTACTGAAGTAAAAGCATCTATTGTCTGCTGATTCAATTAAGAACATAAGCTACCCAGTTCGCCTGGCAGTACCAGCTGGGTTTTAATTCTGGTGACTTGGGCCTTCATATGTCTGGGAGATTCTGTAAGATCTGTCTCAAAGAAGCACAGGCTACCACGTGGGCATCTGAAGGAAGATTAGCAAGTGATTGAATCAGCTTCTTGACTATTGTCTTCAAACACTGGTGGGCAGCATTCAAATCTCTGTCAAACTGTTGTCCTTGAATTTGTAGAGCCAAATGACTGCAGATGTTTCTAAACTCAACACTATCCTGAAATAAACAGCAAACATAAGCAATTAGATAGGTTATGGGGACATTTGCTGAGTTTTACATACCCAACTTCCATTCCCATCTCTTGCCATCACAGGACCTCAATTTTTCTCTGAGGGAACTACTCTCCTCCATCTTCAGCCTATGTGATTTGGCCAAAGCTGACTCCACCCACTCTACAACTCCAGGGATCAGCCAATCAGAGATGACTACCCTTCAATCATTTTGGCTTGGTCAGGAATGGACAGGTGACATAACACAGACCAATAAGCTACAGTTCTAGAATGTCTTTTGGACTGGGAAAGAGAGGTTCTTTTTAACTGGGGCTTTTGGAAAGCATCCTGCCACCATAAGGGGAGAACCCACATGAGAAGGAAGTCAGTAGAGGAAAAAGAAAAAAAAAAAAAAAGCAGAACCAAGGGATTAAAAGAGATCGATTCTAATTATATTCTCTGAGTATATTGATCCAGCTATACTTGAAAAATAAGCTCCAGGATTTTTTGGTTATCTGAATCAATAAATATGCCTTTTTACTTCAGCCATTTGAAGTTGAGTTTCTGTTATTTGTTCCTAACAGAGCTTTGAAGAATACACAAATAGCCTCTGTTCCTATTATTCCATACTCACAGTCTTCAAAATTCCAACACAGGATATGGTATATAATGAACATAGTGTCAAGAACTTTCCAATGCAAATTTAGAAAGAATAGTTCCCAGGTAGTTTAAAAGAATGAAATAACTAGATTTTTAGTTCCCAAATGTTTCATATTCTAAAATCCATTGTATAGAAATGGTACACTAAAATTTTTCCAATAAACAAACAAATAAAATTATTCCACCAGAGATAATGTTGAATATATAATTTATTTTAAATACATGTAAATGCTCTCCACAGACTTCTGGTTCTGATAACATGGCATACTTATTTTCCCTAAAACCCTTTGAGGAAACTGAAGTCTAAATAAAATAGAGCAAATATCCTTTCTGGCATTGCAAGAAAACCATGAAAATCCCTAATGGACAGAGATAAAGAAAAAGTAGATTATTTTAGCTGCCCACCAATATTCATCAAAAAAAAAAAAAAAGAAAGAAAGTTAATCTGGAGCTGGGTTTGGGGTGGAGGATAAAGTTGCTCCAAGGATGTGTAACTGTTGACCTTCACGACCCAACAGCTAAAGCTGGGAGCTGCCCTCTGTACCACATACATGTTCTGGGAACACTCATGCTAAGAAAGTGGCTTAAAAATTGGAACTGGGCTAAAATATTCATGGACACATGGTAAAAGCAAATAAAAGCCTATTCCATGGGGACAGGTCTACAACCCATGCCCCACAGTAGTATTCCCATAACACTCTGTCAAAGACAAACTCAGAATATGAAATTTAAAATATAACCCATCATGATATAGCAGATACCAATACAGGGCAGTATAAACTCCAAGTATTTGAGCTAGAAACTATAAAATATGTTTAAAGTGATTAAAAATATAAAAGAAGGAATCAGAAACACTTTAAATAAAAACAGGCTTGGAAAAGAACCAAATACCAGTTCTAGAAACTATTGTGACAAGTTAAAAACTCAATAGACAATTTAGACACCTGAATAAATACATTCGAAATAAGGCATAGTAAACTAGATGATGAATATGAGAAAATTACTCAGAATGCAAGATAAAAAGCCAGACAGGGGAAATATGTACGGAAAGTTAAATAACATGGATGATAGAAGAGAGGGTTGGGGTAGAAGAAGGGAGACAATAGTCAAAGAGAATAATGGATAAGAATTATTCAAAATTGATCCAAAACATGAATCCATGATCATGAACATAGATTCAGGATATAAAATCAGCCTTGAACAGAATAAGCGAAATAAGATTCAAATCTAAACTTATTAAGGCAAAACTACTCTTACAAGCAACTGGGGGCAGGGCGTAGGGGTGGAATGGATGACCTTCAAGGGATGACAAGACAGACTGCAAACAGCCAAGCTATAAGGACCAAAACCAGAAAAGAATGGGATAACTTTTCAAATAATTGTCAACATAGAATTATTTTTAATTCAATAAAACTATTATTTAAATGTCAGGGAAAAATAAATATGCCTTCATTTTAAAGGACAACAGTAGTAGTAACTACTACCTTCACTGTCATATTTTCCTAGAGATATAATTCAGATAGGGGACATTCATTTCAAAAGGAAAGAACGAGATGCAGGAAGCCACAGTGAACAAACAAACTTAAAAATATGATGTTCAAGAACTGATGTTCAAAACCAAAATTATAACAATTAACTTGGGACTTACAAAAGCAAGATGGTTCCAAAATCCTGAATAGCAGTAACATGTAGGAGTGACTGGCATTCTAAGGCATTATACATATTCAGAAAGGTGACGAAGTTGATAAATTTCAGATATATTAAGTATGCATGTGAGAAATGTAAGGCTTATCATTAAAGGATAGAAGTAATATGTAAAACTTCAAAATCAGCAGATAAAAGGAAAACGAAAACTTAATTGATTCTGTTTTTAGAAGGTAAAAAGGAAGAAATATACAAACATAAATCAAGGTGAATAGAAAGCATTAAATCAGACACATTTTGAAATATGTGGTTACCAGATTAGATTTTTTAAAAATCTATTGATAAATTATTTACAAAAAACACATTCAAAACTAAAAACACCTAAAGACTTAAAGTAAATGGATGCTAAAACATATACACAGCAAAGAAGAGTTGAAACCAAGCCAGGAAAATCATTATTAGGGATAAAATAAACTACAGTTAATAAAAGGACCTATTCCTCAAGAAGGATAACAGTTCTGTACTTCGTATGTGCCTAATATGATTATCTTAATTTACATTCAATCCACATACATAAAAGCTGATTTCTACCCAGCTTACTCAGACACTGAAAAAAATCAAACAACAAAATGATCAACTTGGAGAGAAAAGACTAAACCACTAATCACAAGCTTGGCCCAATAAAGATAAGCAAATACAAATTTTCCCAAAGATACATGGAATGTTTATGAAAGCTGACTCTATTGTAATACGCTAGAAGCAAATTCTCAACGAATATCTAGAAGTCTATATCATATAAATAACAATGCAAATAAATGAGAAATCAATAACATAACTTTCCCAATACATACATGACTTAAAAATCTACTTCCAAATAATTCATGGATCAGCGAAAAAATAACTGAAATTTTAAAATACTTTATACTGGGGGCGCCTGGGTGGCTCAGTGGGTTAAGCCGCTGCCTTTGGCTCAGGTCATGATCTCAGAGTCCTGGGATCGAGTCCCGCATTGGGCTCTCTGCTCAGCAGGGAGCCTGCTTCCCCCCTCTCTCTCTGCCTGCCTCTCTGCCTACTTGTGATTTCTCTCTGTCAAATAAATAAATAAAATCTTTAAAAAAAATACTTTATACTGAACAATTATGGAAATAGTATATCACAAATTTGTGGGATACACCTGCATTGAGAAAGTCATGCACTTAATGCCATAAAAGTAAAGAATAATCACTGAAAAAACACGAGCTAAGAATTCAACTCAAGAACTTAGGAAAAGAAAAAAAAACCAGATAATCCAAAAGAAAACGAAAGAAAGAACTAAAAGCTGAACTGAAGTTTGGAACTAGGGTTTTCTTCCCACTTCTATGTGGAAACAGAAGCTATTCTTCTCCCTAACAAAAACTCTGTCACTTGGGTTAGAAGGACCTGGGTTTCTGGCAAAGTGTTTATTAGAGAACATCTTCTGGGAAACAGAACAAACATTCATCTGTTGAGTTTGGCCAACAATGGCAGCCGGACTCCAGTGTGAGTGAGGGGCTGGGACAGAAAGATCAACACAACAAGCCACAGTTCCTTTACTCAAGCGTTCACAGCCTACCATGCTTCTTGTTTTTTTCTTCCTATTTAAAGCATTCTTGCTTCCCCGCCTTTGCGTTTTGCTCATTTCTGCTCAGAAGGTATCAAGGGGCTACGTAGATAATCCGTCCCATAGTTCATGGAGTAACCTATGTTCCTGCATATTGCTTGGGAATGGGAAAGTAGAGAGGGAGTAATGCCTTCTGGACTACTACGCCAGATCCACATCAAGAGAAATTGTCTGTTTGCTTTACAGAAATAATCCAACTCTAAGTACAAAGTGGAAGGATCAAAGACAACATGCAAAGGGAAATTCAAAACTGAAGGAACCACTGAAATGTGTGCTGACGTGTGCCTATTAGCCAGTCTGCAAAGGCATTCATCACCCAAATAAGATTAAAATGCCTTAAAAATATGTTTGTGGGCCTAAAATCTGAAGTCAATTTCACGTTTACTGTAAAGAATCAAAGAAGGCATCATTTGGGGAAAGTATACATATAATAAAATTCCACTGCTGGGCTGCACTGGTCCCTGAGGCTCTGGGTAAACTTCAGATCTCTGGCAAGCTTTGCAAAGTCTCTTTATTTTACTCTTTTAGTACAGTTTTTTAATCCTTTCTCAACTATATTAACAGTCAAAGAAAACAAATTAATAGGCACAGGCTTTCCATGGGACTCTTAAGCCTGGAGATGGAAAAATAAAACAGGTGGTTGCTTCTCTTCCTGGGGTCTGAAGGCTAACTGTGGATCCAGTGATCATGGCCTCCAGCCAAACCTCTACTGATTCTGTTGTATAGATGGGGGCCAAAAATCACAGCATTGAGACAGTGGCATATTGAACGGCTCATGGACTTTCAGTAGAAAATCCCATGATCGATGCTCATGATGATTTCATATTTGCTGCTTTCCATTCAATGACAGGACACATTCACCCAGCAGCTTTTATTTAGCAAGTCCCAGATGCTTTCAGAAATGATGTCATACCCTTCACAGGGTTTTGAGTACGTTGCCAGCATTAGAACGCTCTGACTGAGCAATCTAAAGACAGGTTTTGGAACGTCTAAAGCCTTGTATAATTTCAGACTGTGGATATGAAATGTGTTGGTTGTTACAGTGCTTCAAACTGATAGGCGGCATTTACATTTTATAGTGACTCAACTCATCTACTGGGCTAATGGCCTCAGACTCAGTTAATGAAACAAATACATTTATTTCAAACATGTGAAGTCTCCATTACATGATTGAACACCCTGGGTAAAAAGCAGTAAGACATGGGTACCTAGTCTATAAAAAGCTGAAACCTAGTAGGAGCATTGAGACACATAGAGCATATATCTAAATATCCAGTGAAATGGGATGGCGGCTATGGTAAAAACACAAAAACCCAACCCTACAGAAGACCAGACATTTATAGACTCATAATCCAAGCACTGTAGAAGGCTCATACAAAGAACTGATGTGTGAATCCTTTCTGGAGCACACCTGGTGTCACACTGTTTGCCACACAAGAGAAACCCATGTGCTTAGGAGGCAACCCTTAGCTCTAATTTCCAGAACATTTTTTCCCCTTAATTCTTAGCTAGAATCTGCCCTGTAGTAGACAGAATAATGGCCTCCTGAAGATGTCCATGTCCTAATCTCCAAAAGCTGTGAGCATGTAATCCTATACAGCAAAAAGGATTTTCTAGATGTTAGTTAGGATGGTAGCCCTCCAGGCACCTGCAAAGACCCCTGGAATGCTGGGATTGTCCCTTCATGAGCACTGGACTTGCCATCAGAGCCCTGGTTCTGTCCCTTTGACAGGCCACCTGTGAACAAGACATTTTTTTTAATCTCTGGAAAATTCAGTTCTCTAATGTATAAGGTAGAAACAAATAGCTACCACACAGAGAGATTTTGAAGGTCAAATAAGCTCATGGTCATGCAAACCCTGAATTTATAAGGCACTCCATTCATCTAAGGTTGTGCATAAAGTACTCCTCTAGATGGGAGGTCGGCAACAAGGAGAGAGGAGGAAGGAAGGACAGAAAATTACAGAACAAAATGCTCTATAGAAGCTAAGAACCTAATTGGTGAGATGAAACTATCTAAGCTGTTCAGTAGTAGAGAGGTCACACAGAATAAGATTAAGGCACAAAGAAGAGTGCTTGAGCACACGTCATATCCATTAGAATGACTACTGTTGAAAAAATCCTGAAAATCACCAGTGTTAGTGAAGATGCGGAGAAACTGGGCCCTCGTGTGCTGCCAGTGGGAATCTAAACTCATGCAGCCACTACGGAAAACAGCATAAAGACTCCTCAAAAAAATTAAAAATGCAATTACCATGTGATCCAGCAACTCCACTTCCAGAATACATATTCAAAAGGATTCAAATCAGGATTTCAAAGAGATATTTGCACACCCATGTTCACAGCAGCACTATACACAATAGCCAAGAGGTGAGAGCAGCTCAGGGGTCCCTTGACAAATGAATGAATGAACAAACCATGGTATATACATAGAATAAAATACTATTTAGCCTTAAAGAGGGAGGGAATCCTGAGACGTGCTCCAAGATGAAAGAACCTTGAGAACATTATGCTCTCGGAAATAACCCAGACACAAAAAGATAAATACCGTATGATTCCACTTACATGCAATACTTAGAGTCGTCAAACTCACACAGAAACAGAGAGAAGAATGGTGGCTGCCAGAGGTGAGGGGAAGTGTAATGGGGATTTGTTGCTTAATATGTACAGAGTTTCAGATTTACAAGATGAAAAAATTATGGAGATTGGTTGCACAATAATCTGAATGTTCTTGATACTGCTAAACTATACATAAAAATAGTCAAATTTGGGTTATGCCCTTTTTTTAACCACAATTAAAAAAAAAAAATAAGTGGTCAAGAGCATCAGAATGCTGTCGGCCTTTGCAGAAGGGGATGGAGGTTAGGATGAGGCATCCAGGAAAGCTGTACAGACGTTCCAAGACAGCTGGTGCTGGGGAATGCAGTCTTTGCCTCTCAGGGAAGAGATGGCCCTCACAGTTAGAACGATAACACAGCAAAGACCTGAAGTCAAGTAGGGGCTGGGACTGGAAAAAGGCCAGACTAAAAAGAATAGAGCTTTGTGCTGGGAACCAGCACACAAACTAATGTGGGAGCCTTGAATGCCATAATGAAGTCCCTGGGCACTTCCAAACATGGAGAGCACATGGCAAGCCAGCATTTTAAAAAACACTGGTCTGGCCCAACCTGCTACATGCAGGATCCAAGGCCAGGCTTCTGATCTACCTAGGGTCACTCAAGATTCACAACCATCCATGAATGACTGATGAAGAAATCTGATGACTGAGAGAGATGAATCAACATACCGAAGTCACACAGCAAATGAGGGGTACCTTTTTTTTAAAATTTATTTATTTATTTATTTATTTATTTATTTATTTATTATTTTTCTAAAATAAAGAAAAAATTGCTCTTTTCCCCCTAAACTAAAAGGCAACCTTCAGAATGGGAGAAGATATTTGCAAATGGCTTATCTGATAAAGAGTTAATATCCAAAATCTATAAAGAATTTATCAAACTCAACACCCCAAAACCAAAAAATCCAGATAAGAAATGGGCAGAAGGCATGAAGAGACATACAGATGGCTAACATACACATGAAAAATGCTCAACATCATTTGGCATCGGGGAAATGCAAATCAAAACTACAATGAGATATCACCTGATGCCTCTCATTACGGCTAAAAGTAACAACAACAGGAAACAAGAGATGTTAACAAGATAGAAAGGGTTGGGAATGCAAGCTGGTACTGCCACTCTGGAAAACAGTATGGATTTTCCTCAAAAAGTTAAAAATAGTGCTACCCTATAACCCAGCAAGGGTGCTAGTGAATCCTAAAGAATCCTCTCTTCCCAAACTCAAATGTTCATCAAGACCCACCCCGAATTAGAAACCGGGCTGGGTACTATGATGATGTGGAGAGCAGAGCCTGCTACCCATGGTGGGAGACAGACTAGGGAACTGAAATTACAGAGCCTCAGATGTCCTCATGGGATGAGCAGGGATACCATGCAGGCGAGCAGGGAGGCACCAAACTAGCTTTGAGATGGAACAAAAATGTCTACAAACGAATGTTTCTTTTTTGGACCTATATTCACACTATTTTTCTTAAGGTTAACTGAGTGTTAACAAAGCTCCAGTTGGCATTGGTCACATCCAAATTGAGATTGGTCTGTTGGCCCATCCCACTTCGCTACAACATAATTGAGAGGGTTTGGCTGTCTGGAAGATATTCAAGGCATGGAAACTTCTACCTCCCATGTCAAGCCAACTCCTAGCTAATCAGCGACCACCCTAGCTGGAGCTCTCTCTTCCTCCACTCTGTTCTCTCCTGCCCAGCATATGGGAGGTCTCTTAGAAAAACTGCCACACTTGCACTTTTCTGCATTATGCTTTGTGTTTATTAGGAATGCACACATCTGGAATCCTTGAGCAACTGCAAATGCACCTGCAAAGTCCAAAAGGGAAGAAAAGCTAAGGCTTTTTTTAGCTTTGTACTGAAAATAAACACTCCCATCAAAACTGAAGTCTTGAAGGCAAAAAGAATCTGGCTTCGACAGTCAGTTTCAAAGCCTATTTTCTGAAACCAACACCAGCGGATAATAAAGTCAAAAATACAATATGACTTTATGGGCTCTACAATGCAGATAACTTTTAAAGAATCCACAAAGAAGAGTTTTTTTCTTTCCTCATCACCTTCAAAATCACTTCTCCATCTATATAAACTATAAATCAGCTCATATCCCCTTCACCACTGGCTTTAAAGTAAGTTGGTTCTTTCCAAGACAGTTACATCTCAAGCTATAGTCTCTTGCAATGGCTTCCACAAACTTGTTTCTTCTCACATTTTCCTTTCTAGTTTGCCCTGAATGCCCAATGTCCCCTATGGAGAGCACTGAAGAAAGATCTTTCCGCAGCTTTTGTGGTGGGGGCCTCCTGACCTTAATAAACTTCAGCAGACCACTCTCCACTAAAGGTGCCAAGTGCTGGGACATACGAAGGAGAGCAGATCCCTTCCCCAGACCCATCACCCACCCCCATACTGGATATGTCCATAAAATTGGAAAGCCATTTCTCTATTTAGAGGGATGGTGTGAAAACCATGCTAGCAGAAATAGCATACTACACAAATTGTCCCCTTGGTTCATCAGCATCTGGCTTTGAACTACAAATTCATGGGGCCCAGAGGAGCCCCCAGTGGCCTGAACCCACAGTCAATCTCAAATAGATATGTAACTGTGTGTTAATAAAACACTCAATGAAGAACCAAAGTATCTGCCAGTCACCATAAAAAGTCTATCGTCCACAGGAAATTAAACATTTTTACTTGTGGTGTACCCAGTGCAAACGCTCACAAATAAGAACTAAGATTCCTTATGCATTTGCTTTGGGTATGGAACCATTTTCATTAGAAAAGTCCAGTTAAAAGAACTTTGTGATGGATACAAGCTCTTGATTCAGGTATGCACACAAGGCAAACTCCAAAATTATAGAACAAAGCACGGCAGCATTTCCATCAAGATGTTAAACATAGCAGGTTTGTTTTAGGGCCTTCCTGAGATATCTTTCCCAAAATTCTCATTTTGGCAATTGTAAATGTCCTGATTTTCCTATCACTCACGTTATGAGCAAGGACAAAGCTGTAATGAAGCTATTAAAAGAGTAGTCACTGGACCTTTTTGTCCCAGAACACCACGATTTTATCCCAAATAAAGAGCAATTCCCTGGCTATGCCATAATCATGTAACTCTGAGCCTTTATTCCTTCAATAGTTTGTAAGTAATTTTTAAAGACACAATTCCCAAATTTGCAGAAACTGGCTCCACACTCACGTTAATGGGGAAAAAAAGCACTCATCACCAACGTCTTCCTCTGAGTGACCCAATGTTCACACTTGCAATTTGCAAAGAGCATTAGCAGTGACCATGAAGCCAAAGCCAGTGATTTTATAACCACCACGCTTGGTATGTAGAATGAAAAAACCAGCAAGGACCACGGAACGTGATAGAATAACTGGCACCAGATCAGCTAATTGAAATGGGTGAACTCACAGGCAAGTTTAATCTATAATAGCAGAAAAGTTCTCCTGCCTCTGAAAGCTGGCATCAGCCATAGTTTCCATGAAACTTGCACCAGAGCAGAACTCTTGGAAACTATAAATGTTTTTGACTCTCAAAGGAAGACAGAAAAAATCAGAGTGACTTCATAATTGGCTTGGTTAATGGTGTCTGTGTGAGTTGGTCATTTTCAGCAGTTCTTAAAATCCTGGACTGGCTTCTATCTGGTCCTCTGCATGTTTCTATGCCCCCTTTGAGTGGTGAGTACCTAAGGCATTCTTGATAGTTATTACTAGTTGGATAATGATTTCCTACATTCACCTGGTGCTTTGGGTCACTACGTAAAGTGGCCCTCATATAAAGAGACACACAAATCACCCATATGATGGATTAAATTGTGTCCCCCCACCCCCACAAAAAAAATATGTGTGTTGAAACATAACCCAGTGTGACTGTATTGGAAAAAGGACCTTTAGGGAGGTAATTTAGGTTGTATGAGGTCATAAGGGTGGGGCCCTACTCCAGTAGGATTGGTGTCCTTGTAAGAAGAGAGAGATATATCCAACATCTCTCCCTCTCTCTAACCAGGTAGAGGAAAAAGCCATTCAAGACATAGTGGGAAGGCGGCAGTCTGCGATCCAGGAAGAGAGACCTTATCAGAAACCAACTTTTTGATCTTCAGCTTTCCAGCCTTCAGAACAATGAGAAAATAAATGTTTGTGGCTTAAGCCTCCTGGTCTATGGCATGCTGTCATAGCAGCCCAAGCTGACCAAGATATCCAGTCTACAAGGTGATTCTTGCACCCCAAGCAGTGTGCAGTGCACAGCATATCCAACCCACTGTACACACTCATGGATTTTATTTCTGCATGATGTTCATCTCACCTCTCTAATCCAGCACTGTGATATGACAGAAAAAAAAATAGACAAAACCATGTTTGAGCCATGGGCCATCACTTCCCAGCTGTGAGATCTTTAGTAAAATCCTAAATTCCTCTGAGTCTCAGTCTCCTTCTATAATAAATGTTTGTCTAGCTGGTTAACTCTAGCCTTTCCAACAAATTTAACAAGACTCAGGATTATGAAGTATTTTTTTATCCACTATAAAAAAGCTCACTTCATGCATGTTTTGCATGTATGATAATCTCTAAATATTCAAAAAGAATATTAAGTGTTGGCTTCTTCAAAAAAGAGTAAAATACTATAAAAATGTCCATCAGTATTGTGCTGAGAGTTTCTCTGCCTCCATGCCTGAAAATTTCACTTCCTTAAGCCTCAGTGGCTTGATCAGCAAGTCATTCAGTGGCAGCATCTCTAAGTCAGTCATCAGGTAGGGCTAAAGCTGACCTCTGGATAGTGGAGACTTCTTGGAAATCTCCTTGGGTCATCCTAACTCTGCCTTTGTCAACAGACTCAGAAAAGTAAATAGAGTCCGTGGGCTAGATCCATCAATATCAAGACTGGAACTCACAATAATAATAGTCAATGAGAACATGAGACATAAACTTGTTAATAATTATAATAATAATAATGATAAATTTCAAAGGTATTGAGAGTTTGTATGGGCAGCCACTAGCTAAGTCTTCATGTGCATTATCCTAATAACCCTATAAGGTTAGATACCTCTATCTGCACTTTAAGGAAAGGAGACTGAGGCACAGGAAGGCTGAATAATTTGCCCAAGGGCCTACAGCAGAAAGTGGCATAGTAGGTTTGAAAGGCTTCACAGGACCAGATCACTGAGCTGTCCTGCGCTGTCTCTACTTTGGGTCCCTAATGCCTTTCATCTGGGCCGAGGGCTTTAGTTCAAGTGAGTCCCCCTCCACTCTGTGGCAACTAACACTGTGGGAGGGAGCTGATGTTAGAGGGATGTTTCCACACACTTCCAAGTGATACACAGGTGTTATTTCCATTAGCACAACTCCTCCCAAAATCCTTCTGTGTATAAAATCAATCCACATGTTCTTAATTTAAAAATAAAGAAAACAAGAAAAATATTGGAGAAGACACATATAAATGGCAAAATAAATGACAAATCCATGTTTTTGGATTGAAAGAATTAATATATATTTTTAATATTGTTGAAATATCCACACTACTCAAAGCAATCTATAGGTTCTGTGCAATACCTATCAAAATTCCAATGGCATACTTCAAAGAAGTAGAACAGTCATTCTAAAATGTGTGTGGAACTACAAAGGACCCCAAATAGCCAAAGCAACATTGAAAAGAACAAAATTGAAGGTACGATGCTCCCTGCTTTCAAGATATACTACAAAGCTACAGTAACCCAAGCAGGATGATACTGATACAAAAACAGACACACAAACCAGATTGGAACAGAATTAAGAGCCCAAAAGTAAATTTACACAGATATAGACAATTAATCTATGACAAAGGAGCCAAGGATATACAATGGAGAAAGGACAGTCTCTTCAATAAACGGTAATGAGAATACTTATCAGCCACAGGCAAAAGAATGAAACTGGACCACTATCTTACACTACACATAAAAATTAACTCAAATTGTATTAAGGACTTGAATATAAGACCTAAAACCATAAAATTCCTAGGGGGAAAAAGAACATAGGCAGTAAATTCCTCAACATCAGTCTTAGGAACATCTTTGCAGATCTGACTCTAAAGGCAATGGAAAGAAAAGCAAAATAAACAAACATGACTACATCAAACTGATGAGATTCTGCAGGGCACAGGAAACCATCACCAGAATGAATCAGCAACCTATTGAATGGGAAAAGATATTTGCAACTGAATATCTGACAAGGGGTTAATATCCAAATACATAAAAAGAACTCCTACAACTCAAAGACATAAAAAATAAACTACTGGTTAAAAAATGTGCAGAACATCTGAACAGACATTTCTTCAAAGAAAACATACAGATGGCCAACAGGCACTTGAAAAGATGCTCAACATCACTAATTACTAGAGAAATGCAAGTCAAAACCACAATGAGACCCCTCCTAACGCCTGTTATAACTGCTGCTATCAAAGAGAAAAGAAAGAACAAGTGTTGGTCAGAGTGTGGAGAAAAGGAACACTTGGGCACTGTGAATGGGATTGTAAATCAGTGCAGACACTATGGAAAACAGTATGGGATTCCTCAAAAAATTAAGAACAGAACTACTGCATGACTTAGCTATTCCACTTCTGCGTATTTATCCAAAAAATATGAAAACACTAATTTGAAAAGATATATGCACCCCTGTGTTTATTGAAACATTATGTACAATAGCCAAGACATGGAAGCAACCTAAATGTCCAGCGATAGATAAAGGGAAAAAGAGGTAAGATAGATAGATAGATAGATAGATAGATACACACACACACAATGGAATATTACTTAGCCATAAATAAAGAATAAATTCTTGCCATTTGCAACAGCATGGATGGACCTTAAGAGTACTATGCTAAGTGACGTCAGTTAGACAGAGGAGGGCAAACACTAAATGATTTCACTCATACGTGAAATCTAAAAGATGAAACAAATGAACAAATAAAATAAAACAAAGACAAAGTCATAGATATGGAGAACAGACTAGTGGTTACCAGAGGAGAAAGGCGTTGAGGCATGGCTGAAATGGGTGAAGGTAATCAACGGTATGCTGATGGATGGCAACTAGACTTGTGGTGGTGATCACTTTGTAGCATATGCAAAAGTCAATTTAACACTAGTAATAATGAAGCCAGGTCAGCATAACCAGCCCCCTGGAAAGACAGATGACTGTGTCCTTAAGTCTAAGTTCTTTGTAATCACTACTTTACAACCAAAGATACTACTTTTTCTCCAAACTAAAAACCAAGCAAAATTCTGAGATGTTGGCCAGGAGGCAAATCATCCAAAGAAACCTCTCCCTTCTGAAAACACGGGCTGTTCTCAGGAGCCCTCAGAACCCATTACTCCTCTGCAGGTGACCAGCAGACTCCAATAGGACGGCTACTTTGGGTTGGGGGTTGAGGGGACCAAATAGCATTTCTCTATTAGAGACAAGAAAGAAGATGAGTAGAAGTGAGATTTTTTTAGGTAGAGAGGAAGATATTTGTGTCTGATGGCCTCTATTTTCTCAGAAGAGGAATGAGCCGGTTGAGGTTTGGATAAAGAAAGCTTGAGAAGGGTGGAAAATGTTGAGGACAAAAAGTCAAGTAGGAAGCATCAGAAGAATGACCAAGTAGAAGGGACAGTGGCATGAAGCTCGAGTGGCATGGTTTATAGGCCATAGCAGAGAGCCCAGTGCATTTGAGCTGGGCTGGGCCCTCGGACAGTGGTCTCCAAGCTGACCCCCAGACTGCGTCCTCACCTGCTGTGACTTATCTAGGGTCATGTCCACGCCTCAGTCATTTCAAGGGTTACCTTTGCCTGCAAGAAAATTCAAGGCCCTCCGCATGACACACAGACCTTTCTTGCCATCAGACCCCACTTACCTGTCCATCATCCTGTTAAAGTTTCTGCCATAATGAACTAATTTTAGTTCCCCCAAAGCCCAAGTCTTTTCATTTCTTCTGGGCCTTAGATCACACAGCTCCCCTGAAGTCATTTTTCCCTTTTATGCCTGTGGGGCAAATATTCATATTTTTTTAAGATTACTTCCTCCAAGAAGCCTACCGAGATCACCTAAGGTAAAGCCGATCACTCAGTCTCTCTTTCTGCCAACCTACATGTGCCCTGTATATGCCCCTAACATCACACAACCCTTCCTATTTCAGCAATTCTAAGATGCACACTATTTCACGTTTCCAAAATCTCTGATGTGATCTTACAACAGATGGTGCATCATAGTTCATTTGGTAGGATTTTTTTATTTCTTCATGGTACAAAAAAAGGTCATTCTACACACAAGCATTAGTGAAATGCAGCTTCATTTTTTAACTTCCTAATGTAAGTGGGGAAGTGCTTCGCATTTGGAGGCAATCTTATTTCCCCTCCCCCCAACACACATTTGGGAATATTGGGTTGTATCAGTTTGTTGGGGGGGGGGGGTAAGGTTTCTGGCATCTCCCCGGGTTGAGGCCAAGGATGTTGCTAAACATCCTATAACACACAGGACAGCCCCACAATTATCCAGCCCAAAATGTCAGTATCAGGTGATTGAGAAGCCATTGTGTTAGAGTAACAATACATATTTGGCTGTATCATATGCTTGATCATATTTAATTTCAGATCAACCTTTTACAGTGACTAGTAACCTAAAAACACAGCAGTTTTTTCCAAACCTTGGCTTAAAGAGCAAGAATAGCAACTCTGAGGAACCCCCCTAAGTTTTCTTCATCCCTCCCACCCATTTCCTTCTGCTGGCCTCCCAAGGGGAAGGAAGGAAGCAAAATTGGAAAGCCAGAAGATCTCAAAGACATTGTGACCTTAAACCAATTTGGTTAGTTAATGACAAGGCAGATACTGGATCCCAAGATCTGCAGATTTCCCCAGTCCCACCTGGCCCGGGAGGCAGCTGTTCTGCTCCCTGGCTAGGCTGAGGAACATACTTTGGTACCACAAGAGGAAACGTGCCCTACAAACACAAGCTGCGGGACTTAGCAGGAGTTTAGTATTAGTATTCACGCTTCAACACCCGGGCCGCACCCGGCTCTCACCCCACTTTTATGACAATTTAAGTTAACTCCGTAAAGGCCTCTGAACTCTGTGGGGAATTGGGTTTCTGCAAAAAAAAAAAGTTTGATTCTTAAGTGTGAAGGAACTTTAAATAAATTTAGGTGATTTTTTCACACAAAAGGCAGAGGGGACTTAATACGTGCATTTAAGGCTCTGGAGTAAGGTTTATTAACTCGGAAGGGGAAAGCAGGGGCAGCTGTCTTCCACCCCTAGAATCTGCACATGTGGAAAGGGCCTTCGGCTGGAGCAGGAGGCTGATTAATGTGAGAGAGAGGGAGAGAGAAAAGGAGTTCCGAAGGAAGGTTTTTGGCAAGGCCTCCTTGCGTTTCAGTTCCACAGTCAGGTGGGCCCCAGGTGGGCCCCTCAGTTCCTAGACTCAAGTCCCAGGGGTGTCACCTCCCCCCTTCCCTCTCACAGAGGCGGAGCCCCTGTGGATGGCCCCGCTTTGCAACGGGTGGCCCCTCCCAGCTTCATCCCTTCATTCCGGCCCCGCAGCCCCGCCCTGTGGCGGGATCCTGCGCTGGAGCGGGGTGCTGGAGGCCAGACTCACCTTCAGATGAATGAGGAAGGACCGCTCCTGCTGGAGGGGGCCCAGCAGCGTCTGCTCCACGCTGACCAGCTCCGAGGTCGAGTCCACCACGCGGGCCAGCGCACTGCGCATCGCCATCTGGGCCAGGGTGCAGGGCCCCCGACCCCTGGGGAAGGGCAGCAGCTCCGCGGCCCCCTCGGCGCCTCGCACCACTTCCACTTCTGGGGAGCTTGGCCGAGCCCCAGACCCGCCATTCCTGACCCCCCGCGCCCCGCCCCCGTCTTGGCGCCCAGGCCCCGGCCCGGCCCGCCGCGGGCCTGTGCGATGCCCTGGGGCAGCGGACACGTGGTCTGGATCGTGCGGGTTCCCCGGGTCGCCCGGACCGTCCCCCCAGCCCCACTCCTGCTGCAGCAGCTGCAGAGTCTGCAGAGCCACCATTTGGTGGCTGATGGAGGCCACTAAGGGCGCCGGGCTAGCCATCGCCTCTGCCGGCGGTTCGGCGCGCCCGGCGGGCAGGTGCAGCAGTGAGTAAGAGAGGCGGGGGCTTTTGGAGTCGCCAAGGTCACATTTCTCGGCATTCTTGCCTCTCGAGGGTGGGGCTGGCCCCGCCCCAGGCCCGCAGGAGATGGCCTGCGCTGGCCCCTGAATTCTTAGTACGAAAGGGCGTGTCGGGACCCAAGGCTGCCTGAGGCTGGGCTCCTTGTGCGCTCGAAAATCCCCCAGATGCCGAGCGCGGGTTCTTTCTCTTCTCCAGGACTTCGATGGGAAAACGTGCGGCTTGGTGCAGATGCATCCGTCCGCAGGGATATCCCGCCCCCACCTGCTTTGAAGGATGCCTGTCAGTGACCATTCATGCCCTGGGTACTGAGGGTGGCAGGTAAGAGATCCACCCTGAGCAAGGATGCCAAGAGCCAGAGAAAGCTCACAAAAGGTAGACCGTGTCCCCATCCTCCCCCCACCCCTTTCCCAATCCCGGGAGAATTTTCAGGAACTTCTTGGAGTAACCTTCAAGGCTCCCTGTCCCCCAAACTTGTGTAACTTGTGTATATGGACGTTCTACTCATCTCTGCTTTGCTCATGCCACAGACACTCGGGGACTCTGATGGCTAAGGGGGCATCAGGGCACAGCTGGGGTAGGACACACTTCGGCTCCCTGCCAAGGTGACTCGGGAAGTGAGGGTTTGGCATTGCCCAGAGGAGGAGCCCAAATGGCTTTGTGTGAAACTCCCCAAGGACGTGGGCAGCGGGAGTTTGAAGCTAAATCCTTTTCGGAGCCATGAACCCAGAGACAGCTGTACAAATAGTTGCTGCTTTTAATTAAACCTAACTTCGCTGCTTCCTTGACTCAGCAGAAAAGACTGGGAAATTTACGCTTTGATAGACTGGAAACTATTGGTGTGTGATTACATTTTATATATATTTTTAAAAAGCAGCACACAGTTGAGAAGAATGGTATGGAGGAGTGTTACAGAGTAGCCTGGTGGCGGCTTTCTTCCTTCATGGGAAACCATTGAACATAACTCCATCACACAAATGAGGCAGGTAACAAGGGTGCAGGAACATGACAGACACTGGACCCTCCCCACCTGGAGGGTGGGATTTCCTCCTTCCTTTAGAAGAGAGTGTCCCGCACCCCAGCCCCGCTCAGCGTGGTAGAGTGAGAACTGGAGAGGGCTTTGTGTGGGAAAGCTGCCCCAGTGAGTCTATTAGTCTAAAGGGCGGTCATCAGAGATATGGGGTGGAATTCGGGGTCCTTTAAGGTTTCTTCAACTCTAGGATAACATGACCCCATATAATCCTCCCAACTCTCCAGTGAAGGTTCCTTCTAGTTCCCAGTGTTTTCTTCGCCTATGAAAACAAATCTGAATGCCAAGGTAAAGAAAACCTTTCTTAAATAAAAATGAGTATGTTCACACTAATTATAACTAAGTAAAAATGCATGTCTGTGCATTGACAGGAAATTACTTTGGAGGGAAGTAAATAGTTTGAAGTTGATTAGATTCTCTAGATGAAGTTACTTAAGTTCATGAGAAAAAAAATAGAAAAATCCTTCTTTGAGTGAGTGTGTGTGTGTGTGTGTGTGTGTTTTAATCCTCGAATATTGAAATACACTAGGTTTAGCAGAGACTAACCAGCAAAAACTAACCACTAATTTTCACAGAGCATGTCAGATCTCCTGGGGTGCTCCTCTTTCCAGATAAGCAGGAAATCCAGTTTCGTGGGCTAACTCTTCCACTATCAAATGGCTGACTGCAAAACCTTCTTGACAGATGGAATTCCAGCCAACAGCAGAATTGAAATCACTAGACTCAGCCTGACCTGAGGCCCCACTGTTCTACATCCCAGGCTGACTTTGAGACCTTTGAGACCAACTGAACTTTAGGGAATATGAGAGAAGGGGCCAGAGAACCATGGGGCTTCTGGGATGGTACATGTTGCTTCAATCATTGTCTGAGTTTCCTCCTATCTTTTAGAGAGCCCTGGACTATGTAGCTTCTCAAAGGTTGTCTGTCCCAGCCATGGACAACATTTTACTTTGCCATGACCTTGGAATGGCTGATGTTCCAAAGCTGGAGATATGAGTGAGGCTCTAAGTGAGGAAAAGCACTCATAAGCTATTGAGACAGGTCAATAGCACAGTAGATCTGCCCTTGATCTGAACATCTCCAAAGTTAATCATGCTGGGCTACCAGATCAAGTACTGAATTACACACTCCCTACTCACTATACTGACAGGTCAAGGCCATAGTGTAATAGAGGGCACACTCGAAAGGATGAAGTCTTGGACACCTGATATTTTTGCTTCACAGTATCTATTTCATTATTTTATGGAAACACACCCTCATTTACCAGTAGATACTCCTCCTCCTCCTCCATGTTTGGTCCATATAGTCAGGGGGAAGGAAGCTGTCCCGCTGCAGAAGTGGACTGGGGCATCTGAGCCCGGGGCCAATCACACATCACATTCTCATTGTGAATGGTCAGGAAGAGACACATGACCCACGAGGAGCCAATACGACAATAATATTTAGGATGCTTTGAGCTGAATGTACTGTATAAAATAAAATAATGGAACTAGAAGAAAGTGTGGGCCAAACAATGAATTCCTTTCTAACAAGAAAACTTAATACAAAGTCATTTAATTGAGAAGAATGTTGTCTCCAATCACAAGACTTAATGGTAGGAAGGCTCCAGGGCTGATTAAGCTCTAGGAGTGTCAGATCTCTAGGCATGCTCCTCTTTCCACAGACCCTGGAAATCCAATCTCATGCAGCAAAGCCACTATCAGGTGGCTGACTGCAATGACCACTTCTGGTGGTGAAACTAAGACATTTTAAGCTCCAGAGCTTCTGTAGCCCTCCTGTGAGTCCGAGGGTCAAGAGGGCCAACAGTGAAGAGAGAAAAGGAAGAGATTTATAGAGAGAAGCCAGTGGTCTTACAACACCATCCAAGACCTATGTTTAGCAGCACAAAAAAATAGCTCCACCTCTGAGCTTTTCAGTTATACACACCACCAAAAACTCTTTTTGCTTGAGCCACTTTGGGTTGAGTGTATGGCTTCTTGCAACAGAAAGCTACAACTAAAGCAAACTGCTTGACTATACCGAGTGCAGAAATGTTGTTAATGGAGTGATCTGTGACCTAGTGCCTCTCGGGCAAGACAGCCCTAAAAGGTCCCTCTGGCCATTTCCAGCAACACTTCTGCAATTCACCTAAACTTTCACCTAAAGTTTAGGTGAATTGCAGAATTCAACAACTGTGGAAAAACCTCTCTAAGCAACTCTGGTCTTTCCTGACAATTGATGGGAGCATTATTAAGTGGGCAACAGAAGTACTCATGACCTTGGGTAATGTGGGATGAAAACTCCAGAAAGTGAGAAGCAGTGTTAGTAAACTGATAGAGTGTGGTTAGAGAAACAAGTATTCTGGCCCTTCTGTGAATCTAGAGGTTCTTTTCCTCTGGATTCTTTCCTTTTTCCTCCTTTTATTATCTCTTTTGTTTGAGTGTAGTTGACCCACAACATGACATTAGTTTCAAGTGTACAATGTAGCGATTCAGCATCTCTTCACTTTGTGCTGAGCTCACCCCAAGTGTAGCAAGATATGAACTTGTGCTGGAATCCTGAGGAAGCCTGGCCCAGCGGGAACAGAAGGGGGAAATGGGAAAGGGTGCCGCCCTGTGAAGCCTTCCTCAAAGGACTCGGCAGAGCCTAGATACATTTGAGCCCTCCTTATATACTTTGGCGCTTTTCTCCAAAAGGGATCCAAGAGAATTCCAGCAATGGAGCTGTTAACCTTCAGCACACCCTGGCAAAGTTCATAGGCGGGAGCAAAACAAAACATGTCCAAAGAGACCAAAGAGTTATTATTTTTGAATGAAAATTATGGTTGAGGAGAAACAGATGCTAAAGAGATAGACCAAGATCTGAAAATGTTCTGTGAAAAAGAAAACAACGGCACTGAAAAGATGGAAGCCCAAAGAAGAAAGAGCAAAAAAGATCAAATTGCCTTTTTAAACATACAATTGTGACGTTCAAATATGCCAGGTCATAAAAATGCACATGCAATTCCAGCTTTGGCCTAAACATTTGATTTTCAGAAGAAAAAAAAAAAATGCAGTCCTGCCACGAAACCTCTGAATTGCCAAAAACAATTGTTTACATAGGGCAATGTGTTTTAGGGACATCATATACGCACCGCTTGCCCAGACCCTATTAAACTGGTGAAGCTAAGTGAGGCTCAGTACAACTAAGCGTAGAAAAATAGACCAGTGAAGTAAAGGGAGGGAAAAGAGAAGTTTGAAATGTTGGAGCTCACCTGCCTGTTCCAACATAATTTAATGTGCAATTCACCTCAACACAAAATGCAGTTCTTTCTGGACGTGTGAATCATTTCACTTGGTTTAATTTATTTTCAGGAGGAATCCTTGATGTTGGCAGAAAAAAGTCAAGAAAGGGACTTTAAAAGAACTAATAGGATTTTTCCTAATTTCTTGTAGCTTTGGTGGATGATTTCATGTTGAAGAATGAGGGGGTAGCAGGGATTTTCCTGCTGCCTACGCATAATCTCAACAAGACAACCTTGCTGGGTTTTCCCCTCAATTTCTGATTACAAAATGTAACCCCTGAAGATTATCCTTCCCCTTGGAGGGAAGAATTTAAAAGCTGCTTAATTTCCTGAACTTTTGCGGGTTTTTTCATCTCAGTAGGGAAAAAAAAATTTGATTACCTCATCACTTCCCATGACTGCCCTCATATTTTCAAGTTCTAGAAGGTACTCTCTTAATATGATTGAAAGAAATTCTTGACTTGGGTTAATACATTTAAAATAAAAACAAACAATTCCTTTCCTTATATTTATCTTCATTCCCTTTTGCACTTTTTTCCTTTAAGAAATTTTCTGCTCTTCTTCCCCGTTTTCTCTTCTGTCAGGCTTTATGGTGGAACAGACCTTGGGGTTTTATCCATCCTCTCATTTCCTCCTCTCTCTCTTCTATTTTTCCAGAATTTTTTTCCTAAGAAAAATGAGAAAAGGGGGCAGGGACAAGGGATTTTGGAGGCACATGGTTCTTCTGTGTAGCAAGATTACTATGCTTATGTTTCCGTGAAGTCAAAACTTCTTACTGGGACTTTTGGTCTAGTTTCCAACTCTTAAACCCTGCGTGCGGCAAGGGGGAGCTTATGCAGTTTTGGGAACTGGCTTAGTGCCTTCCCACATTGGCTCTCTGCGTTAGGAAAACAAGAGAGCCGACAGATCTACTTGTTTTATTTGTTTGGTCATTTCAGTCCTTTTGTTTCAAAATATTATTGAGAATAGTCAGAAGAGTTGAAATAAGGTAAAAGACATTTTAAAAATAAAGATTTGTTGAGCATGATTGAAGTGATCTATTTTTCCTCCTTGGAGGAAAAGGATACAAACTATTTTAAAACTTAAGTTTACATAAAAATACGACTGCATATTTCAGCACAAAGAATTTTATATCTTAATTCTCATCATCTGGGTTTTTTTGTTCTTTTTTTTTTTTTACTATTCACTGTTCGTTATCAAGTGGGGTCTTATAGATGGGAATCTGACCATAAAACGCAAATGGTCCATAGAAATGATCAAATTTCAAGCATTTGTTCAAAAAACATCATACGTAAATTTTATTTCATCTGTACTTCCCATTTGAAAATTGAAACCACTTTCAATGGGATCTTTAATGCCTCTGTTCAAATATCTAAGCTTATTCAGGCCTAAATTATAGACTTTGATAGATCATTCATAGAAAATGGTAGATAATCTGTTAAAGCAGTGAAGGATTTTTTTTTTTTTAAGATTTTACTTATTTATTTGACAGAGAGAGAGACAGTAAGAGAGGGAACACAAGCAGGGGGAGTGGGAGAAGGAGAAGCAGGCTTTCCGCCAAGCAGGGAGCCTGATGTGGGGCTTGATCCCAGGCACCTGGGGTCATGACCTGAGCCAAAGGCAGATGCTCAGTGACTTGAGCCATCCACGTGTCCCCAGTGAAGCATTTCTTAATGTCCTATTCATTTCAGCTAAGAATAAAATCTTATGCTTTCCAGGTAAATGTTAATTTTAATACATGATTCCATTTTACAAAGACTTAGATTTAAAGTCAGCATCAAATATAAAATGCATGTGAGGGGTTGCCTGGCTGGTTCAGTTGGGAGAGCATGTGACTCTTGATCTCAGGGTCGTGAGTTCAAGGCCCATGGGCACAGAGCTTATTTAAAATGCATATCAGGGGCGCCTGGGTGGCTTGGTGGGTTGGGCCACTGCCTTCGGCTCGGGTCATGATCTCAGGGTCCTGGGATCGAGTTCCGCATCGGGCTCTCTGCTCGGCAGGGAGCCTGCTTCCTCCTCTCTCTCTGCCTGACTCTCTGCCTACTTGTAATCTCTCTCTGTCAAATAAATAAATAAAATCTTTAAAATGCATATCATGGACAAAAAGTATACCTTAAAGTATCTTATTTTATTTATCACAATTTACACTACACTTCAAAGTAAAACTTTTGTTAGCTTTCTTAAATTTCCATGCTAATATTTAAATTACCAAATTTCACAGGGAAGCAATATAGCATGGAAGCTAACAGATTGGGCTCTGGTGGATGATAGAAACATCTGCCTGGGGAATTCAAGAAATCAACTTAAAAACTGTAAGAACAGAGAAAAGTTTACTTCAGGTGTTTGTAGTCAACATGCAAAAACTGATTAGCTTTCCATATACCACAATAACTGACTAGAAATGTCAGGGGCAAGTTGGTCCAATCTATAATAACTACAAACCTACAAAATAGCTGGGAATACAGTAAATATGAACATGTTCAAGACTTATGTAAAAACTATAGATAAAAAAATTATTAAAAACTGTAAAAGGAGGGATATCTGGGTAGCTCACCTGCTCAAGCCTCTTACTCTTGATTTCAGCTCAGGTCATGCTCTAGGGGTCATGGGATCCAGCCCCGCATCCAGCCCCATGCTCAGCAGGGAATCTGCTTGAGGATTCTTCCTCTCCCCCGGCCCCTCCCCCCTTTCTCTCTAAAGTAAAATAAATAAATCTTTTTAAATAACTGTAAAAGAAGATCTAAATAAATGGAGACAAATACTCCCTTTCTGATTGAATAGTTCAAATTTATAAAGCTATTGATTTTCTCTAAATTATTCAATACAATCCCAGTAAAACCTCAATAGGATTTTGATGAAAGTAAACAAGCTCATTCTCAAGCTCATCTAGAAGAGAAAGTGTCAAAATAGCTAAGAAAATTTTGAAATAAGAACAATTAGGGGATGTCTGGATGGCTCAGTCTGTTAAGTGTCTGCCTTCAGCTCAGGTCATGATCTTGGGAACCTGGGATTGAGTCCTGAATTGGGTTCCTTGCTCAGTGGGGAGTCTGCGTCTCCCTCTTCCTCTACCCCTCCCCCAATCATGCGCAGCCCTGCACCCACTCTCCCACTCTCCTTCTCTCTCAAATAAATAAATAAAATCTTTAAAAAAAAAAAAAAAAGAACAAATAGGAAGGACTTTATCATGTATCAAAGTGTGCTCTAAGCTATACTCATTTTAAAAGTGTGATAATGTAAGAAACAAAATGGAGGATCATAGGGGAAGAGAGAAAGGAAAAAATAAAACAAAACTAAAAAAGGGAGACAAAGCTTTATGACTCTTGATCATAGGAAACAAACAGAGGGTTGTTGAAGGGGGGGTGTGGAGGGATGGGGTTAACTGTGGGATAGACATTAAGGAGGGCATGTGATATAAGAAACTCTGAATACATTATATGTTAATTAATTGAATTTAAATTTAAAAAGGTTTTTGAAAAAGTGTGATAATGGTACTAAAATGGACAAATAGTCAAGAGTCAGAACCAGGGCTACACATATGGAAAGGGCCTTCAGCAGAAGCAGGAAACTGATTTATGTGAGAGAGGAAGGACTTCCAGAGGAAGGACTTCCAGAGGAAGATTTTGGCACAGCCTTCCTGGAGCTCTGTTCTCAGCTCCAAGATCCTTACCGCTAGTGCTGAGTGCTCATAAATATATACAAGATACAGGATATACACATCACAAAGGAAAAATAGATTTTATTATATAAAATTATGAAACTTTTATTTGATGAAAGACCATAAATAACATTTAAAACTAGTGCAGTCTGAGAAAATATACTCGCAGCATAAAAAAAAAGCACAAAGGATCAATTACGAACTTATAGAAAACAATTCTACAAGTTTTAATGATACGGATTTTGATCAAATATAGGCAAAAGGTACAGAGAAAATCAATGGTCTAATAAACATAGGAAAAGATAGTCAACCTCACTAGCTCTCAGGAAAATGTAGGTGAATTAACATTTGAGATAGGGCTTCCTACTCCTCAACCCCTGGACTGGCAGAAATAAAAACGAATTCATATACACGTGGCCAACAATGTCAGACAACGGCTTGTTTCATATGCTATTAGCAGGATATATAAATCAGTCCTTTTGGAGAATAATTTCTATCCTGCAGAAATAGTCACATGTGAGCACAGTTGTACATAGAGGAAAAACGCAAATAACTGAAATGCCTGTCTCTAGGGTAATGGATAAATAAAGTCATGGGACACCAAGATAGTACATACCCCTGTTACAAAGAAAGCTCATACAAAAAATAGGCACAGCTGTAGTCATTAACATGGAAAGGAGCAAGCCACCATACATTCACCTGACAAATAGTAACACTGATTGAGTATCTCAGCTGGTCAGGTACTGTTGTAGATTTGGGGATATAGACATGAGTAAAACAGACCACATTCCTCCCTCGAGCAGTTTATATTCTAATGCCAGTTTGACAATAAAATCAACAAGTAAATTGAATTGATGATGCTCAGTAAGTGTTGTGAAGAAAAATAAAGCATGGTGTGTCATTTTTTAACTTCATTTAGCTGTAGAAGAAAACCCAGTTAGCTGAGGCTTAAACAAATAAGGATTTACTGATCACGTAAAACAGAAATTCGTCTGAGGGAGAGGGAAGCTGGGGGTAGCTTACCAAAGAATGAAGCTCTTTTTAGCTTTCTGCTCTAACATCTTCCATCTGTGGTTTCTGTCCTCTTGGTTAAAAAAGGCTACAAAAAGGCTACTGGTCACTCTAGGTCAGCATTCCAGGCTGGGGACTATTTTTCTTTTTTTAGTAAGCTCTACACCCAACATGGAACTTGAATCTCTTAACCTGAGATCAAGAGTCATTCCCGTGAGAATGAATATGAGTGAAATTAGATAGTATTTGTTTTTCTCTGACCAACTTACTTTACTTAGCATTCTACTCTCTAGCTCCATCCATTTGTTGCAAACGGCAAGATTTCATTCTCTTTATGACTGAATTATATTCCATTATATATATATAATACATTATATGTATTTATATTATATATATCATTATATACATATATATTATTTATAATAACCAAATTATAGAAGGAGCTATTGTAAATAACTGCTGCTATAAAATAAGGGTGCATGTATCTCTTTGAATTCGTGTTTTTTTGCATTTTGGGGGGGTAAATCCCGATAGCATGATTACTGGATCATAGGGTAGTTCTACTTTTAATTTTTTGAGGAACCTCCATACTGTTTTCAACAGTGGCTGCACCAGTTTGCATTCCCAACAGTGCAAGAGGGTTCCTTTTTTACCACATCCTCACCAACACTCATTCTTTTTTTTTTTTTTTCTTAAAGATTTTATTTATTTGACAGAGAGAGAAAGCACACAAGCAGGAGGAGTGGCAGACAGAGGGAGAGGGAGAAGGAGAAGCAGGCTTCCCACTAGCAGGGAGCCTGATGTGGGGCTCAGTCCCAGGACCAGGGATCATGACCTGAGTGGAAGGCAGATGCTTAGCAGTCTGAGTCACCCAGGAGCTCCACCAACCCTCATTCTTTTTTGTGTTTTTGATTTTAGCCATTCTGACGCCTGTGAGGTGATATCCCATTGTAGTTTTGACTTTCGTTTCCCTGATGATGAGTGATGTTGAGCATCTTTTCATGTGTCTGTTGGCCATCTGTGTGTCTTCTTTGGAGAAATGTCTGTTCATTTCTTCTGCCGATTTTTAAATTAGATTATTAGTTTTTTGTGGTGGTGAGTTGTATAACTTCTTTATATATTTTGAATACTAAACCTTTATCAGATATGTCATTTACATATATCTTCTCCCATTCTATAGGTTGCCTTTTAGTTTTGTTGATTGTTTCCTTTGCCTTGCAAAAGTTTTTTTTTTTTTTTGATGTAGTACCAATAGTTTATTTTTGCTTCTATAATTCCGTTGCCCCAGGAGACCTATCTAGAAAAGTGTTACTATAGTCAATGTCAGAGAAATTATTGTTGGAATTTTTATGATTTCAGGCCTCACATTTAGGTCTTTAATCCATTTTGAGGTTTTTTTTGTTTTTGTTTTTTGTTTTTTTTAATGTACAGTATAAGGAAGTAGTCCAGTTTCATTCTTTTGCATGTGGCTGCTCAGTTTTCCCAAGACCATTTGTGGAACAGATTACCTTGTTCCCATTCCATATTCTTTCTTGCTTTGTCAAAGATAAATTGACATATAATTGTGGGTTTGTTTCTGGGTTTTCTATTTTGTTCTACTGATCTATGTGTCTGTTTTTGTGCCAGTACCATACTGTTTTGATTACCATAGCTTTGTAATATAACCTGAAATCTGGAATTGTGATGTCTCCAACTTTGCTTTTCTTTTTTCAAAATTGCCTTGGCTATTCAGGGCTTTTGTGGTTCTATATACATTTTAGAATTCTTTCTTCTAGTTCCATTGAAAAATGCTATTATTATTTTGATAGGGATTGTGTTAAATATATAGATTGCTTTGGGTACTGTGGACATTTTAGCAATATTTGTTCTTCCAATCCATGATTATGGAGTGTCTTTCTATTTGTTTGTGTCATCTTCAATTTCTTTCATCAGTATTTATAGTTTTCAGAATACAGATGTTTCTCCTCTTTGGTTAGGTTTATTCTTAGGCATCTGATTATTTTTGGTGCTATTGTAAATGGGATTGTTTTCTTAATTTCCCCTTCTGCTGTTTCATTATTACTATATAAAATGCAACAGATTTCTGTATGTTGATTTTATATCCTGTGACTTTACTGAATTCATTAATCAGTTCTAGTAGTTTTTTGGGAGGGTCATTAGGGTTTTCTATACATAGTATCCTGTCATCTACAAATTGTGAAATTGTTTTACTTCTTCCTTACTGATTTGGATATGTTGGTGTTCCCATTTTAAAATTTTTGAGGGAACTCCATACCATAAAAACAATTTTTAAAAAATATAAACAAAGTCTGAAGTGAGACACATATTAATTTAGGCCCAAAACATCCATTACCAGCTGTGTAGATTGAAGAATTTATTTATACTCTGTGATCTAAGTTCCTCATCTGCAAACTGGGAATAATATTAGTATTGTATGAATTAAATAAGAAAAAAAATACATAAAACACTTAGTACACAAAGCAATCTCTGAATTCTTTCTTATTTTGTTGTCTCTTTTTTCCTCTCATAACTTTTTTTTAATATTTTATTTATTTACTTGACAGAGAGAGAGAAGTCACAAGCAGGCAGAGAGGCAGGCAGAGAGAGGGGGAAGCAGGCTTCCTGCTGAGCAGAAAGCCCATTTCAGGGCTCTATCCCAGGACCCTGAGATCACGACCTGAGCTGAAGGCAGAGGCTTAACCCATTGAGCCACCCAGGTGCCCCCCCACCCATAACTTTATTACTGCACTCTTTATAGTGGCTTCTTTCCATCAGATATGCTTATTATTTTTCACTGCTCAAAAATTCCATCTTCCCTCAGTCCAGCTTCCTTCCTTCCTCCACTTCTTGAAAGCCCTGCCTATCCTTCCTGTGCTTCCCCCCTCACACCTAACTCCATCCCCATGCTTCAGTGATCTGCCTGCCAGCCTTTCTCCACTCCAGAAATGGGCCCTTCCCAAGGTCCTGTCATCTTCCCTTTGTCAATTCAGTGGCCACTTTTTGGTCTCTTAACCTTTCTGTTCTTGGAAAGCTTTCTTCTCATGGCTTCTGCTGCCTTGTCTATGGATGCTCTCCCAAGTCTCAGGCCAGGCCTTCCCAGACTTCCTTGTGGGATCCTTTGTCTCTTTGGCCCTTAAATGTCAGTCTTCTTCTGGCTTCAGTCTTTGGCCCCCTTGTCTCTTGGCTCCAATAGTACAACATCTCCTCAAAGAGTTCCTTCCCTGAACACTGGGTCTAAAACACAGAGAATGACTCTGTGTTTTATTGTTGTGTTTACCTATATATTTTCTACCCCCAGAATATCCCCCTCTGGATTATAGCTCAGTGAGCAAAAAACCTGCATTTTTGGTGCTTTTCCCCCAGTGCTGATAGTGAATGACCAGTTTGATGAATGAGTGAACTCTGCATATTCTTCCTGAGCCATTGCTTTATTTCAAGCATTACCTACCACTTTCATGAAAATGACATCCCCCAATAAGATGGACTTCGTTCTCTCTAAAGCTCTGTGGACACATGACAATTTGCTATGAGACATGGGATATATCCCTTGGGTATATCATAATCACTTAAAACTCGTCTTATTCAGGACTGGCCTAATTTTCTTCACTCTTTCTCCTATGTTCCCAGCTCCTCTTCCAGTGTCCCAGACAAAAAACTAGGTGTTATCCTTGACTCCTCCCTGTCCTTCACCTTCTCCATGATATCAAGGACTGTGATTGGTCCATCTACCTCTGAAATATCTCTATAGCCAACCCACTTCTCTCCACCCACTACCTACAGCCTACTCTAAACCATCATCACCTTCTGACATCTGGATGGCTACTATTTTCTCCTGTTTTCTCAGCTTCTGTTGTTACTACCAGTTAACTCATCTGCAGTAGGGCACCAGTATTCTGGATCATTCTAAAATACAAATCCAATAAAGACAAATTCCTACTTTAAAAAAAAAATGTTCACTAGCTTCTCATTACCCTGAAAGTGAAGTATGAACACCGTGAATAGCTTGTAAGATCTTCATGAACTTGTCCCTATTCAATTTCCAGCATTGTATCTCTTTCTGCCTCTCTTACCTATTACACCGTGGCCACTTAGTGTCACATCCACACTCAGTTCCTCGGACGCAATATACTTTTTCTTGTCACTGGAGCTCTTCCCATGCTGTTCTTTCCCCCATTCATATCCTGTGCTGTTCTTTTTGTCAGGTTCAGGGAGCCATTCCCTTCCTAGTTTAACTTCTTTTTCATCAATGCTTACCTTAAGTATTATTACTTCCAGGACACATTCTCTCACCTTCTAAGGATGGCTTATTGTCTCTTCCATATGGTCTCAAAAACCCTTACCATAACATTATGCTAGTTAAACACTGAAACAAGTAAATTTCAAATATTCAATCATTTAACAAAATTGCATTTTATTTCTTGCATGAATGACAGACCAATGAAGATGCTCCTGGTCCGTGGGGACAAGGAAGAAGGGCACTCACTATGCACTCTGTGTGCTGGTGAAAGTAACAACTGTGGGGACTTTAACACTCCCAGTCACTTTGAAAGCTTCACAGGGATATGGTGCAGATTTCAATCTCAGGGACATTGGCGTTGCATTTTAGTCCTCTAGAGGTAGGAAGTGCTTTCAATTATGAAATTCTAGCTCTAACCTAAAATTTTAGTCTATGTTGTGGTTTCAAAGACATGGCTAAATATTTTGCCTCAGATAAGATATTGGGTATTATGTGGCTTGAGGAGGTATCAATCAGAGAAAAGTAATAGTCAAAAAGTCAACATCACTTCTGACTTTTCCAGTGCCCTGAGTTCTTATAAGGCCTTTAGTCCAGTTATATCTCTGCAACTCATCACATGTGACACCTTTAACAGCTAATTAGCTCTTTGGTCTTCATTTTCCCCATTTGCAGCAGTTACATTTATAATTTCCAATACCTCTGCAAGTTCTGATTCTCAATTTTTTTTTATTTATTCATTCTTTTTTTCATTTACTTAACAACTATCATTGAATGTCTACTATGTATAAGGCACTGTTCTGGATATAGCAGTGAACAAAAAAAAAAATCCATACTTCTTGGAACTTATATTCTATGAATTTCCTTCTTCATCATTAACAAAATATAAATTATGACTCAACATTATGCAATTTTATGATGCCTTAGTTGACTGTGACTTGTATTTCTTGATTTTTCTGTATCTAAAATGAATCCTCAATTGATAATATCCTGGGTTAGTAGGGTATGGAAAGAGGAATGAGTAGTATCAGCCTATAGGTAGGATGTAAATTGAGTTAGCCATTTTTGAGGATGGTTTGGAGATTATCTACCAGAATTTTAAATGCACATGTATTTTGACCCAGCAATTCCCTCTGTGAGGGACTTCTTTTGGAAATAATCACACAATGTTTATAAAAATGTATCACTAGTAATATGTTTTACTTATAATATCAGAGTATGTTGTCAAAAACACACATTTGGAGATCCACTAAATATCTGTATTTAGATAAATAGATAAATATATTATAGCATACTATACTAAGAAATACACTAAAATCATTAAAAAGAATGATACAGTGCTAACATGGAAGAATAACCAAGGCATATTTTGTTTGATAAAAACTCACAGAACTTATATACAATGATCCCAATTATAATTTTTAAATTCTACAAGAAGATATGTATCGATTGCTACTTCTGCTAATAGCAAAAGAGTAAACTGGTTATATGAACCCTCTCTTCAAATAAAAATTACACAAATAGGATAAAAATAAAAAATTAAGACAGTCAGACATCCAAAAGTGGACCGAAGTTGCAGGCAAGTTCAAATTTAAAATTTCAATTAGGAAGGGTAAGAATTATGAGGTTGTGGTTTTCTAGTCCAAGGGTACTGCCCAATCCCGGTGTCTATGGCTGCAGAAAATTATGGGAAAAAAACCCCACATCTTTATAGGTAAATATGCCAGAGATAAGACTGAGGGATGGAAAAGCAGATGGAAAATTAAAGGGGAAATCTTAGCAGTAAGAGAGGAAAAGAAAAAATGAAATTCAAAGTGTGAATATAAACTCTTCCTAAACCCATTATGGCTGAAATCTACAGATATTGGAGGAGATCTTGGGGATCTAATAAATAAGCATGCAGAATTATACCTACTCCTGACAGATAAAATTACATTAAAAGACTATCTAATAACCAAAATATGGATGTCAGAGGGCTTTGAAATGCTGAGGGGGGAAAATGTCAACTTAAGAATTCTGTATCTGGGCACCTGGGTGGCTCAGCTGTTTAAGTGGCTGACTCTTGGTTTTGGTTCAAGTCATGGTCTCAGAATCCTGAGCACACCCCACGTCAGTTTCCACACTCATTGGGGAGTCTGCCTGTGGGTTCTCTCTTTCCCTCTGCTACTGCAGACACCCCCACTCCTGTTCATTCTTTCTCTCTCTCTCTCTCAAATGAATAAATAAAATGTAAAAAGGAAAAAAAAAAGAGGGATGGCAAGTGAAAATATACTGTTGTTAAGATTCCTATACTGTACCTGAGTCCGGTCAATATTAATTCTAAGTAGCCAAGATTATGTTAAATATTATAATATATAGGTAAAAAAAATAAAAATAAAACAAAGGGTTATGGCTAGGAAACAATAAAAGTGGAATACTACAAAATATCTGATCTTAAAATAAAAATGAAGAAAGAATAGAGAAACAAAAACATAGATGAGGCAAAAGAACAAATTCAAAATTCAAAAGAACGAATTCAAAATACAAGCACTATACCATTATACCACTGCAGATTCTACAAATATTTAAAATATATTAAGAAATGATTATGAACAACTTTAGGCCAACAATTTCAACAACTTAGATAAAATGGATGAATTCCTTGAAAGACACAAACTACCAAGTGCGTAGGAAGAAACAGATAACCTGATTAAAGTATTTAAAAAATTAACATATATTTCCTACAGAAAATTTATCCATAAACAAAACTCCTTGTTCCAGTAGTATAGTCCATGTAATGATTAAGGAAGCTATAGTACCAATTCTACACAAATTCTTCCAGAAAATAAAAAAGTACAGAATACTTTCTAATACATTCTATGAGGCAAGTATTATCCTGATAACAAAACCTGGCAAAGATATTACAGGAAAACTGCAGACCATGTCTTTCATAAATAAACCTCAAAATTCTAATAAAAATTTTAGCAATATAAAATTACATAAAAATTATAACACATCATAGTCAATTGATATTTATTCAGAAATGCAAGGTTGATTGAATATTTAAAAATCATTGAGTGAAACATACCAGGTTACCAGACTAAAAAAAGAAAACTATATGACTGTATCAATAGATACAGAAAAGGCATTTGACAATATCTGGCATCCATTCTTGATAAAATTTGCAGCAAACTAAGAGTGGAAAGGAATTTCCTCAATCTGAAAAAGTGCATCCTTGAAAAAATTACAGCTACACCATACTAACCATAAAAGACTGAATGTGTTCTCACTAAGATTTGAGATAAGGAAAGGATATCCACAATTGCCACTTCTATTCTATATTGTTCTAAAAGATCCTGGCCAGTGTCAACATGGCAAGAAACCTAAATTATGCATCTAGATTGGAAAGGAAAAAAGTAAAACTATCATTCTTTTTACAATCAACATGATCAACTATGTAGAAAATCCAATGGGAACCTATAAAAAAAAATCACTAGAACATGAATATAGCATGTTGACAGGAAAGAAGTCAATATTCAATAATCAATTGTATTTCTATACATTAGCCATAAATAATTAGAAATTGAAACTTTAAAAGAAGTGTCATTTCTAATACAACAAAAAGCAAGAAATAATTAGGGATAATTAACAAAATGCACATTAACAAAATAATTGCATCACTTGTATGCTGAAAATGATAAAACATTGGTCAAGGAAATTAAAGAAGATTCAAATAAATGGAGAGACATACCATGTTCATTGACTGAAAGCATTAAATGTTATTAATTTATCAACTCATCCTAAATGGATATACAGATTCAACACAATCTCATTCAGAATTTCAGCAGGCTTTTTTTGTATAAATTGAAAAACTGACACTGAAATCTATATGGAAATGCAAAGGCCTAAAATAGTCAAAACAACTTAGAAGAAGAGTAAATTTGATTTCAAGACTTTTTGTAAATCACAGTAGTCAAGAAGGTGTGATGTTAGAATAAGTTAGGCAAATAGATCAATGAAGCAATAGAGTACAAAAGTAGAATGACCCATATAATCAATTGATTTTGGACAAAATTGTTGAAGTAATTAAGTGGGGAAAGAAAATCATTTTAACAAATGGTGCTGAAATACCTGCAAAGGATTTAACATAGTGAGAATTAATTCTGAAAAAGAAGAATGAAACTAGAGAACTTCTATGTAAATATATTTCAGGTAGTTTTTTTGACAAAAATCTATCAACGGGGAAAAGAAAGTCTTTTCTTAAAAAAAAAAAAAGATATATTTATTTATTTTAGGGAGAGAGCACGCTCTCATACTCCTTTAAGGAGGGGAAGGGGCAAAGGGGGCAGGAGAGGGAAAGAGAATCCAACAGACTCCCAGATGAGCACAGAGTCCAAAGCAGGGCTAAGTCTCATGACTCTGAGATCATGACCTGAGCTGATACCAAGAGGCAGACACTCAACCACCTGAGCCACCCAGGCGCCCCAAAGAAAGTCTTTTTTAATAAAGGAAAGTGCTAGAAAAAAAAAAACTAATATCTATATTTTAAAAATAAACTTCAACCCCCATCTCACTCTGTAGAAGAAAATTAATTTAAGATGGATCATAGCCTTAAATATAAGCAATATGTAATTATACAGCTTCTAGAAAAAGATATTCTTAGAGAGGGCTCCAAAAACCCTAACAATAATAGTAAAAATATTGCTAAGTTGGACTTCGTAGAAATTAAATATTCTGCTATTCAAGAGCCATTACTGAGAAAATGAATAGGTAAGTCACAGACTGGAGAAAATTTTTACAATTAACATTAATATATTAATATGTAAATATATATTAATATATAAATAAATATATATATACACATATTAATAATTGAGAAAATCCCATTTTTAAAATAGACACAAAATTTGAACAGACAGTTCACAAAAAAATTAATAGCCGACAAGCACAAGAAAAGTAGCTGAACATCGTCAGTCATCTGGAAAAGGCAAATTAAAACCACAATGTGCTACAATTTCACACTCACTAGAATGGCTTAAAAAAAAAAAAGGAAGATTGGCAATAACAAATGTAGGGAGCATATGGAGCAGTTGAAACTCTCATACATTGCTCGTGGAAACGTAAAAAACGTACAAGCAACTTGGAGAACTATTTGGCAGCTTCTTATAAAATTAAACATACATGTCCCCTATGACTCAGCAGTTACATTCCTAGGTACTTACCAAGAGAAATGCAAACACATTTTAACTAAAGGACTTGTAAAAGAATATTCATAGCATTCTTATTCACGATAGCCAAAAGCTGAAAAAACACACATGTCAATCAACTGGGAGAGTAGATAAACAAACTGTGATATATTCAGGGAATAAAATACTTCTCAAGAAAAAAAAAAGTTTAAAACTATTGATAATTGCAAAATATGC
The DNA here is from genome assembly GCF_020171115.1 of Neogale vison. Taxonomy (NCBI): domain Eukaryota; kingdom Metazoa; phylum Chordata; class Mammalia; order Carnivora; family Mustelidae; genus Neogale; species Neogale vison. The sequence continues at coordinate 105,624,829 of NC_058095.1, read as the reverse complement.
CTAAGTCTTACAGATATTAATCTGATTGCAGCAAATGAACAAAAAAGAACACTTACTGTTGGTGAGAAAATTTTGGCTCCATGACCTTGATCGTGTTGTTATGCTTGTGAATACATTACATTACTTGGCAAAGGGACTTTGCAGGTGCAATTGAGGTCACTCATCAGTTGACTGTAAAATAGGGAGATTATTCAGGAGGCCCAGTTAATCATATGAGCCCTTAAAAGCGGAGGCTGAAGGGGAAGTCAAAGAGATTCAAGGCTTGAGAGGAACTCAGATTGGTTTGAAGCTGGAGGGTTCCATGTGAAAAGTGTGAGAAGGAAATTGATTCTACCAACAACCAGTGTTTGGAAGAGGATCCTGAGCCCCATACGAGAATTCCCCCAGGCCAACACCTTTATTTTGGCCTTGTGAGACTCTGAGCAGAGAATTGAGCCATGCAGTGACAGATTTTTTTAACCTATAAGAACTGTGAGATGATAAATGTCTGCTGTTTTAAGCTGCTAAATTTGTGGCAAAGTTTTACACAAAAATAGGTAGAACTAACACCCTGGATAATTTCATTTACTTTAATTACTAGAACAGCAAAACTAATCTACGATAATAAAAGTCACAAAATAGTTGCATTTAAAAGGAGAGGAACAACTCAAAGGGGCACAAGGAAAATCTCTGGGGTAATAGAAATGTTCTATATGTTGTTTTACATGGTAATTATATGGTTTATGAAATCATCAAAACTCATTAAACTTTATATCTTCATCAACAACAAAGAAATACAATGCCCACTAGAATGGCAAAAAACAAAAACAAAAAAACAAAAAAAAAACCCACAAAAACAAAAAAAAAACAAAAACACGAAACCAAACATACAAAGAACTGACTATAAGTGTTGGCAAGTATGTGGAGCATTGCTGTTGAGAGTATAAAATGGTACAACCAATTTGGAGAATGTTTGGCAAATTCTCATAAAGTTAAAGATACATTCTCCCCATAACCTAGCAATTCCACTCACAGGAATTTATCTAAGAAAACTGAAAGCTATGCCCACACAAAGATTTGCCCAACAGTGTTCAAAGCAGTCTAATCCATGATAGCCCAAAATTGAAAAAAATAACCTAATGTCCACCAGTGGGAGAATGGCAAAACAATTTGTAAAATTTGTAGTATATCCATACCATGAGTTCAATATCTACTCAGCGGCAAAAAGGGAGTGGTATGACAACATGGATGAATCTTTAAAATGGTATATGGGAGCAAAATAATTTCTGCACAGAAGAATGAATACTGTTGATTCAATTTTTGTGAAGTCTATGAGCAGTAAAAACTAGCTATGGTGATAAAAATCAGATAATGGTTGCCTCTGGGTTTGGGAGATGGGTAATGTATTGGGAAGGACCAGGAAGAAACTTCTGGGTGATGGAAGTATTCTCTATTTTATTTTGGATAATGATGACACAGGAGGAAGTAATGAACAATTGTTAGACTAATAGCATAATGTATACGCTTGTCAAACCACTAAATTGTACACGTGAAATAATGTAACATTGTGTGTTATCTATACTCAAATTAACACCACCACCAAAATTATTAGACTGAATATTTAAATTCTGTGCACTATGTATATACACACATATATGTATATATATATATATAATTGTATCTCATTAAAAATAATATTGTATCTCATTAAAACTTTAAAAAATCCCAAGGAGGCAAGGAAATTATTTATTTCATTAGAATTTACTCTCAGTGTAGTTCATTGAGTGCCTACTATTTGCCAGCCCTATGCTAAGCCTTCACACTGGAAGGCCATTTTGTTGTGAGATTCTTTGTCCTGTTGTCTGACAAATGTGCTTCAAACCAGACATATTGCCTTCCTTAAGGACAAATTTTATACTCTCAAACAGGTCATTCTTATATCACTAGTGGAAAGCTACATATTATAATTATACTACCAACCTGAAGCATTTGTATTCCCCAGCCACTACAGTATGAAACAAAATGTAGCTTATTTTCATAGGAATAGAAATTGTATATCTGAGAAATGATTTAATTTAATGTTCTGAGTCGGACCAAACTGTATGGATGTGTAAGCTTTGAGATTAAAGTGAAGAAAGATAACGAGATTTATATTCCTTTTGCCATTTTTACTCTGGCAAGTTGTCTGCCATGGATTACGTACTAACCACTCCCACCCTTGCTGATACCATCCAAGCGGTTTTTAATATTATATTGTGGTGATTGTTGTAAAGATTTGAAAGTTTGATGGAGATGAGGGGGATTATTATAGAAACATAAAGTTTACCTAAAAATTCCATTTTGCAGCATGTAGAGGATTTTGCTTCAAAATCTAAAGCAGATCCCTAAAGGAGGAATACAAATGAGTAATAAACATATGACAGAAGTTAAGGTATTCTAATAATAAAAGGAAAATAAATTGTAAATTCGATGCCATGTTTTTACCTCTCAAATTATCACCTTTTTAAAAGTGACATTATCTGGATTTGGCTGGGATGTACTGGGGTTGCTAGTGGAAATATAAAGTGGTACAGTTTTTGAGGGGCAATGGGGCCTATGTATCCAACCGTACAAAGGCAGGTGGCCCTCCCTTGTTCATGCTGTTGTGCTTAACTGAAACTTAATCACATGAGAACCATATAAAGAGTGTCTGTATTGCTTTAGATACAAAAATCCCAACTCCCAAGAACCTATTTTTAGAGATAAGGAGGGATACATGGAAAGATTAACTATATTTATTGGGACATTATTTATAATAAAAAATGGGAAATAATTCACAATAATTCAACAATAGGGAATTGGTTGGACAAATTATGCTGTTCCCATATAGTGGAATGCTACACTTCTGTAAAAATCATGTTTTCAAACAACAGCCAAAGACATTTGGAAATGCTTAGGATATAATATTCAATAAAAAAGCAGGATGCAAAAATTATATACAGAGTGATCTCAATTTTATGTTCATCTTTGCAATCGTGCTCCCAAGGAATATACACACATGATACTATTTTAAATTGAACCAAAATGTTAAGAAGGCTTTTTCTGAGTCATGAGATTATGGGTAATCTGTAATTTTTCTTATAAATTTCTATGCTTCACCAATCTTTGTAATGAAGCTATACACTTTATGATACATTTTAAAAATCTGGGACTATATAGAGTAAAATTTAAAGTTTCTACCCTACGTCCCTATAGAGAGGTGACTATCCAACCATTTTCTGGGTTCTTGCGTATGCATAAAGTGTCTATCCATATTTTAAAAGTGACTTCATTGGGGTATAAGTCACACACAATAAACTGCATCTATTTAAATCATACAGTTTAGTGAATTTGACAGTTGTGTCTCCCTATTAAACTGGCACTGTAATCGAAACATAAAACATTCCTATCACACCCAAATTTTTTTCATGTCCCATTGCAACCCAATGGTCCCTCCACTAATTATATTTTTTACCATAGATTTTCTTTTTCTTAAACTTTATATACATGAAATTATATAGTATGTATTCCTTTGCATTTAGTTTATTTTACTCATCATTTTGGTTTTGAGATTTGTCTGTGTGGTTGTAAATATAAGCAGTCCTCTTTTCTTTGTGGAGTGGTATCTAATTGCATAGATACACTACATTCTGTTTATGGATTCACCTGCTGAAACATTGGGGTTATTTCTTGGTTTTGACTAATACAGAAAGCTCTGCTATTACCATTTGTGTCTAATATTTGTGTGGACATATGTTTTTATTTTCCTGGGTACACACCTAGGAGTATGTATTAGTCTGAGTTCTCCAGAGTAAAAAGAAACAATTAAATAGCTAGATAGCTCAATAGACAAATCTATAGATAAATTTATAGATCTGTATATGTATATATCATACAGACATATATGTATACACATACATTATACATATATGTATATGCATAATACAAATGTGTATATGTGTAACATATATGCATAATATGTATATGTATAATACATAACAAAGTGATCTGTGACACTGAGATCTGAGACAAAGATATACTTCATCTATCTTCATGCCAGAACTACTGTTTTGATTAATGCAGCTTCATCCTCAGCTTTGAAATAAAGAAGTGCCAATTCTCCAACTCTGTTCTTCTTTTTCAAAGTTATTTTGGCTATTTTAGCCTCTTTGCAATCCTATACACACTTATTATTTTTTTTTCCTATATGCATTTTAGAATTAGCTTGTGATTTCTGACAAAAGAGCCTTTGGGATTTCAGTTGGGATTGTGATGAATCCATAGATCGGTTGGAGACTATGGCATCTTAATATTAAATCTTTCATCCATGAACCTGGTTTCAGTATTTATCTATCTTAAAGTATCAAATGCTGCTTATATATATGATATATAATATATATACATAAAATATAGATAAATTTTATATGATTTATTAGTAAACACAAATATTACATATCTGTGATATATAATAGATATAGATATATAGATATAGATATAATATATAGATACCTAATATGTAGATAATATATTAATAAATTTATATTTAGATATCAGCAGTGGGTACACACATTGTTAAAACTACTAGACACTGTTGAAATATAGAGCAAATTTTATGTTGATGTTTTTTCTTTTCTCTTCACTACTTAAAAATGTTACTCTACTATCTTCTGGCCTCCAATTTTCTTTCTAAAGAAAAGCAGTCATCATTCTTACGGATATTCTGAATGTAACATGTATTTTTTTCCTTGGGACATTTTTAGGGTTTTCTTTCCACTTTTGGTTTTCAACAGTTTGACTGTGATGTGCCTGCATGTGTGTTTTCTTGTATTAGGGAAGACTTGATGTACCCCTGGGGGATATTCTTCAGTTCTCCTGCCCTGCCCCCAACTCTCCCTGTGCTACTCCCACACACTCAGAGCAGGCTGAGAGGGTGCAGACTGTTCTGGGAACCCTGTGAATCTCATCCATGATCACCAACCACATATAATCACTGACGGTGTGTTTAAAAGTAGCCTGGTCTCTTCCTTCCTTTTCTATGACGCTTCTAAACTGTCCTAGAGATGAAAGCAGTTGTAGGACTCCTCTTCCAGAAAGTACTTGATTCTTTCTAAAATTTAGTCAATTGAGTTGTCTTTGCCTCATGATTTCTCTGATAGGTATAAAAACAGTAAACAAAAACAGCAACAAATCCAGCTGTGATTTTGTAGCATTCCTCGCTATTCTCCTTTTCAAGATAAGAATGACAGACTTGTAACTTACGGTGTCTTATATAGAAATTAACTCTTACCCTCCCAGTAGATATGCATTGTCCTCAGATTGTGTACTTGTCACAGGGTTACGTGAAACACACACACACACACACACACACACACACACATACACTCCTTTTAAATGTGGCTAAAGAATGCTTGAAAACCTCAAAGTTCAAAATCCATATTAAATGTGAAGGAGCTTAAACTTTCCTTAGTCTTCAAAAATGCCCTCTAGGATCTCCCATATTTGTGATGGACTTCGTATAACATAAATGCTTATTGAGTGCCTACTATGTGTTAGGGACCATCTCAGGGCCTGGAGTTGTGGGATAAAAGTCCCATGGAGCTTATATTATAGTGGACTTCTAGAAAAACAAAAGGATCATGATTTAGAGGAGAGAACTCCCATAACGTGCAAGTTCACCATGGTTTAACATTTGAAACAGCTATTTCAGGAGCCAAATTATTAAGGATAATTTGTTCCAGATCTCTGCTGAAATAAACAATGCTTCTGAGTTCTGTAGAGATGTGTTGCCAGCGGGGAGCCGCCTGATTCTATCAGTTTCTAGACATCTTTCAGCAAAGTCAGAGCTCCGCATGGAAAGCTGAGCATTCAGGGCCTCTGTGCTATTCAGCCATGCCCTGGGGTCACAGGCTAATAAGGGGATTACACTCTTCTCTGGGTGTAATTTTTTTCATTGGTGACAGATTTGATGTGGATAATAATGCTCACTTAATAAGCAATCCAGTGTAATTTAACAGAAGTTATGAATATAAGTTAAAATGAATCTTCATCTTCGTTGTGTCTATGCACAGAAGAACAGTGAGCAAAGAGCTAACCTAGAAATAGTTACACCCTGAATTATGTCATTGCATTCATTTATTCTACTTAAACTTCTGAGACTATGAAAAGTGGAAAAATGCATTTCATGATTTGGGTATGCGCTTTTTTTTTTTAAGATTTTATTTATTTATGTGACAGACAGAGATCACAGGGAGGCAGAGACGCAGGCAGAGAGAGAGGAAGGGAAGAAGGCTCCCTGCAGAGCAGAGAGCCCGATGTGGGACTCAATCCCAGGACCCTGAGGTCATGATCTGAGGCTTTAGCCCACTGAACCACCCAGGTGCCCCTTGGGTATGCTCTTAATAACTTAAGTCAAATGATGGTACTAGTCACCAAACATCAGAAGACATGAAATCATGTTTACCCTTTAGTTTATCGACTAAAGTGTGTTCAGCAAACTTTCTCTGATGTTACAGATTGTGAATAGTTTAGGTTTTGTACACTGTCCAGTCTCTGCCATAACTACTCAGCTCCGCTGTTGTAGTGCAAAAGCAGCTATAGACAATAGGTAAATAAACGAGCATGGTTGTGTTCTAATAAAACTTTATTTACAAAAACAGGCAATGGGCTGGATTTGGCCTGTGTCCCAACCGTTGAACAGAAGAGTTGACAGCATTGGAGTTAGAGTTAGAATCTCCAGAAGAAATTACAGGTAATGTGTAAAATGTGTTGATCCGTGGCTGGTTATAGGCAAAAATCAATGGCTGCTGGTGTGTTATACATAAAATATGACTCTATCATGCAGATGTTTCCAGACCTATATGATTGGATTTATGAGTGGTTATCATGTCAGTACATAATGATGCTGTGTCTGAGGGTAGCCATGGAGATGGATTCTCAATGGACTCTGTTTTAGTAGCTTTCCTCTGAATGGGGAATAATTAATTCAATTAAGATCACCTCAAAGTTATTTGAAGTTATAGATGTTTTCAACACCATTTCTTCATTCATCCAGCACTGATATTGTTCACATCATGATGGGATCTGGGGATTCAAAGATAAACAGAAAATAATATCTGCTCCCAAGGGCACACAGTCTAGTGACAGAAAGTGATGAAAAACTAATAATTAGTGGGGTTTAATAAGCTCCATAGTAAAAGAGTGAACAAGGTACTCTGATATGGGGAAATGAAAGCTCTCAACTTTCCTGAAAATGTTAAGGAAGACTATGAAAAATAGGTCATTTATCTGGTCTTTAAAGACTGAGTGTTTTCCAGACAGACAAATGGAATAGACAGTTTAAGACAAAGAGGCAATTTTATTTCACTTTCTTCACTTTTTCTTAACTCCTTGTCATCTGACTTCTGTCTCCACAACTTAAACTATTCTCTCCTGAAGGATTACAATCCATTAACTGTTTCTCAGACTGCATTTTCTCCTGGACTGGACTGTATCATTTCACATGATTACTCACTATCTCCCCGACTCTTTTTTAAACAGATTCCTGTTTTTGGAAGACCACTTAGCTTGAAGTGTGGAAAATACTTCAGGGAGTACTGTGTTGTGTTATTCAAAGTAGGAAATGAGAGGGCCTGACCCAAGACTTGGAGTGCTAATAGAGAGGGGGAATAAGGTTCTAGAGTTATTAGAAAAACTGACCTCAGGGAGTAGGGACTGGTTGGAAGTGGCCTTGTGGGAGGTGGATATGGTGTGGCCTCACCAGACTAAACTTAGTGTCTTCAAACCTTGCCTGAGCAATGGACTTCTCTCTCAGAGGTGCTTTCATCCCTGAACACATGATAAAACAGAAGCTAACATAATTTTACTCATTTCTTTAAATTATTTTATTTTATTTTGTTTGTTGTTGTTGTTGTTGTTTTTAATTTAATTTAATTTTATTTTATTTTATTTTATTTCCAAGATTCATTGTTTATGCACCACACCCAGTGCTCCATGCAATCCATGCCCTTCATAATACCACCACCAGGCTTACCCATTCCCCCAGCCCCTCCCTTCCAAAACCTCAGTTTGTTTCTCAGAGTCCACAGTCTCTCGTGTTTTCTCTCCCCCTCTAATTTCCCCCAACTCATTTCTCCTCTCCATTTCCCCATGTCCTCCATGTTATTCCTTAGGCTCCATAACTAAGTGAAACCATATGATAATTGACTTTCTCTGTTTGACTTATTTCACTCAGGATATTGTCTTAAGATACACATAACATAAAATCTACCATCTTACCTATTTTTAAGTGTACAGTTCAGTGACATTAAGTCTGTTCCATTATTGCGCCACCACCACCATCATCCACTTCCAGAACTTTCCTCATGTTTTGCAAAACAGAAACCCAACCCTGTCTTTTTTTTTTTTTTAAACCTTATTCGTTTATTTGACAGAGAGAGAGATCACAAGTAGGCAGAGAGGCAGGCAGAGAGAGGAAGGGAAGCAGGCTCCCTGCTGAGCAGATCATGACCTGAGCTGAAGGCAGAGGCTTTAACCTACTAAGCCACCCAGGTGCCCCAACCCTGTCTTAATCAAACAATAACTCCCCATTGTCTTCCCCCTGTATCCCTGATCACAACCTACATTCTATTGACATGATTTTGATTACTTGATTTACCTCCTGTAGATGGAATCATACAGTGTTTGTCTTTTGATGACTGACTTATTTCTCATAGCATAGCCAAACCTCAAGGTTCATCCATGTAGCAGTATATGTCAGAATTTCCTTTGAAAGCTAAATAATATTCCATTCTACCTATATAACATATTTTGTTTCCTGTTTATTCATTGATGGATAGTTGTGTTGTTTCCAGCTTTTGGCTTTTTACCTACTTTTTAAAGCCAAAAATAACATTTTAAAGATGCATATATTATTCCAAATTAAAAATACCTGCAAATTATCCATTTTTTAGGAAAAGCATAAATTTGTCATTTTTTTAACTGACTCACAAAATGGTAAAAAGAGAAAAAGCACCAAATATGTTTCTCAATATCTTCCACCTTTTATTTAGTCTTTCTGTTATTTTCTCCACTTTGCCCTTTCTTACCTTTCACAATATAGGTAAGAAGAGATTGGCCATTAAATAATGCTTAGAGGAGCTAACATACATTGTGATTACTATTTGATAGCTAATGCTGGTTTTGTTTCACTTTTAAATTTTTTTAATTTTAAATTCAGTTAATTAATATATAATGTATTATTAGTTTCAGAGGTAGAAGTCAGTGATTTATCAGTCTTATATAACACCCACTGCTCATTACATCACATGCCCTCCTTAATGTCCATCACCCTGATAACCCATTCCCACACCCTCTCCCTTCCAGCAACCCTCAGTTTGTTTCCTAGAGTTAAGAGTCTCTTATGGTTTGTTTCCCTCTCTGGTTTCATCTTGTTTTATTTTTTTCCTCTCTTCCTGTATGACCCTCTGTTTTGTTTCTTAAATTCCACATATAAGTAAGATCATATGATAATTGTCTTTCAGTGACTTATTTCATTTAACATAATATCTTCTAGTTCCATCCATGTCATTGCAAATGGCAAGATTTCATCTTTTTGATGGCTGACTAGTATTCCATTGTGTATATATACCATGTCTTCTTTATCTATTCATCTGCTGTTGGATATCTGGGCCTTTTTCCATAGTTTGGCTATTGTGAACATTGCTGCTATAAACACTGGGGTTCAGGCGCCCCTTCAGATCACTATGTTTGTATCTTTGGGGTAAATACACAGTAGTACAATTACTGGGTCATAGGGTAGCTCTATTTTCAACTTCTTGTTTTGTTTCAGTTGCATCTTTGCCAAACGAAGCAAAGATGCACTGCTTCTTACAACCTAATTCTCTCATCTGGTTTTAATTTTCTTCTTCCTGAGGTATATCTTTCAGTAGTTCTTTTAGCAAGGATCTAGTAAACGTATCAGGCTTTGTTTCTGTAAAAGTCTATTTTGCCCTCGCTCTTAGATGAAAATAATAAGACCATTGGTAGGCATATCACAATGAAACTTCAGAACACCAAAGACAAAGAAGTCTAGAAACTTAAGAGCTTACATATTTGACACTGACATTGACATTTTGAAACAATAATGTTGTTTCAAATTAGGAGTTACAACAATGTTGTTTCAAATTAGGAGTTGAATCAAGTTAGGACTCTTGAGGAAATTGGCTATCCAGACAGATGAAAAACCTAAGTATAAGAAAAGCAATATTATAAAAGTTTGGAAGAAAATAGAAAATAATTTCTTTATGGCTTTGGGATAGAGAAGTAATTATTATATAAAATTCAAGAACATAAACCATAGAAATATAATATATTCAAATATCTTAAACTTAAAAAAAACCCTCCACATAAAACTATATAAAAATAAAAAAGAAAATAAAACAAAAGTAAGATTTAAAAAACCCAAAACTAACAAGCAAAAGTAAAAAAGCAAGAGACACATGAGGATATTTGCATAGCATATAGCAATTATTAGTATGTGAAGAATTCTGACAAGTCAAGAAAAAGTGATAACTCAATAGAAAAAAATGGGCAGAGATGTGAACAGGCAGTTTACAGAAGACGAAATACAAATAAGCAATAAACAGGTGAAAAGACGGCTAATCTCACCAGTGCTCAGAGAAATTAAAACTAAAATAACATTGAAATTGTCCATGACACTTCCTGGCTTTACAAAGAAAATATTTTGACCCGATGACACAGAATGTTGCTGGGGATGTGGAAGAAAAAGAACTCATAAAAATCTTTGGTTATAGAGTAAATTGCTACATCACCTTGGAAAAAATTTAGTTCTGCCACAGGAAGTACTGTGTACTGGGAAGTGCCCTCAGGATCAACACCTGTAAAGGAACGAGGGGAGCTGAACTGGCAGAGGGACAAGGTGAACCACAAGTCAGCTGCAAAAGAAGCTGTGTTAATTTCTTGGGGAGCTCTGGAGCTGGTTTCCCTCTCAGAGTTGCCCCACATTGAGGCATGAAGCCAGGTTTTTTTTTTTTTTCCCCCAATTTATTTATTTTCAGAAAAACATTATTCATTATTTTTTCACCACACCCAGTGCTCCATGCAAGCTGTGCCCTCTATAATACCCACCACCTGGTACCCCAACCTCCCACCCCCCCCGCCACTTCAAACCCCTCAGATTGTTTTTCAGAGTCCATAGTCTCTCATGGTTCACCTCCCCTTCCAATTTACCCAAATTCCCTACTACTCTCTAACGCCCCTTGTCCTCCATGCTATTGGTTATGCTCCACTAATGAGTGAAACCATATGATAATTGACTCTCTCTGCTTGACTGATTTCACTCAGCATAATCTCTTCCAGTCCCGTCCATGTGAAGCCAGGTCTTTTGATTGGCTCTTCTTTCCCATCCAGATGCACCTAGGGACGGAGTGTGACTTTGGGCAAGGTATTTCTTTTTGGCCAATGGAAATTCTCCAAGAGGGAACCAACCATGACCAACACTCCCAAATGGGGGAAAAGTACCTTGTCCTGAAGGTCTGAGTGACCACATCACAGTGTCCACTACAAAGAATAAACTGAGTACTTAAAATATTCACAATACTGGTATAATTTGTAAGCACACAAAATGAATGTATGTTGTTTATCTTAAATACATGCTAAAATTACAAATGACCTTGTTCATACTCCAGTTAGATTAACTGAGTCACTCAATAAAGAGTGATAAGAGTGACTAAGAAGCTAAGAGGACTTAGCTTCTGCTAATTTCTATTTGGATTTCTGTCGCCTGCAACCAAAAGGGCCCTGCCTAATGTAGAGCACTTCATTGTGAGGCATCTCAAGGATTTTGTGAATTAGAGGAAGAATAATAAATAAAGTAAAAGTATTTATTTAAAAAATTACTTATTTATTCATGTCAGATAACTAGTCTACTTTCAAAGTAATTTCACAGTATCTTGAACACATGTTGTAAAGAATGGCACTGTTAGAAGATTTTACTCTTCTTTATAAATCCATTGAGGCAGTCCTTCAGTTTCTTTTGGGAGGCTGCAATAAGGCTTGAGACGAGGACCAAACGAGGTCCTGACTTGTGCCTCCTTTAAAGTCTGAATAACTTAACAAGAGGTTTAGGGTGGGAAAAGTCGAGTAGCACGGAGAAAGGGTCTGTGCTGTGTGTTGTGCGCTCGCCTACGTGACTTCCCACATGCCTGCTAAACAAATGAGAACAATTCGGTTTTGGTCAAAAGTTTGTTGCTGGTTCTTGCTGCCCTAATACTGCTCATAAATTACTTTCAGTTTTGCTGTATCAATACAGAACAATTGTACTAGCATCAGCTGTTTGGCGTCACGAGGTCTGCTTATAGTTAGATGTGAAACTTATTATGGGAACTCGTGGTTGTTTAACTAGACACAGGTGTACTGCTTCTCCTGTAACTATATATATGGCCTTAATGCTTTGAATAAACTTAGCACTGTTGGACATCCTCCTCAGTGCTCCTCCTGCCCCCATCTCTTTGTCTCTTAATTTCTTTTCACCATCCTTTTACCCTCACGTTCCTGGTCGATTTGTTGCGCCAGCCACGACAGTTTCTTTATAAAGAAAAACAGGTGTCGGTCATGCCTGAGGGGCTCTGCCATTTGAGAGCCCACTGTATGGATGTGTGTCTTAACAAAGGACCTCGGAGCAGAACCCTCAAAATGGCAGACAGTGAGGTGTGGGATAGAGCATTCTGGACCTGGGCCTATAGGAGCACAGGAAGGCTCTCAACTTCCCCTACTCTAAGTTTCCTTATTTATAAAGTGAAGATAATAATAATAATAATAATAACCTATTCTTTTCTACCTGTCTCCCAAGGTTTTAGTGACACTCCAAAGAAACATTCTGTATAAAAATGCTTGTATATGGGAAACAAATATTCTGTAATAGTACAAAAAGTTTTCCATTTGTGGTCATTGGAACAGTATTGGTGACTTGAAATCTGTTGTATTTTTCTAAGAATGTACCATGACTATTTCAGCCTTCAAGCCTTCCCTTGCCTGGAATGGCTTCTCCCCTTCTGACCACACAGTGAAATCTTCAGCATCTTTCAGGCACTTCTTCTCCACAAAGATGCCCTTCTTTTGAGCTTTTCTGAGTCACTTTGGGGGAGCTGGTGGATCACTGCTGCATACTGTCTTTCTCTGGCCATTGCTTTGGGTCTCCCTCTGCTTTGCCAGGGATGTTATTTTATACACTGTATCCTCCCATGGTACATAACAGAAGTAGTGGACTCACAGTAGGTAAATATTTGGTGAGTAGTGTTAAAAGATAAACTGAGGCATATTATAATTTTTAAGGGTTCAAGCAAAAAAAAAAAAAAAAACCAAAACGGTTTCAAATCAGGTAGTATCCAATGTAGCAGATAGAAAAGAACTGAGGAGTCATACAAAATTAAAGGCTTTTATAGCCAGAAGGGAGGAGGATAAAAGAACTGATACTAGGCAAAAAAGGATGTTGGTTATTGCAAGATTATTTTCCTTTGGGGGAGGACAGGGGTCTATCAGGCAGTCTATCTAACTAGTACTGGTCAGGCGATTCCTAATTGACAGTTTCTGGGAAAGCCAGAACTATAAGCCAAACTCAGTTTGGTGATGTGGAGCTTAGCACCAGGGACTCCATTTTGGATCTGTTGTCTTGTTTTTAACAGTAGTTTAATAATCTCTGAGGTGGCATGTACTTGCTCCCAAGAGCCCATTATGCATATTACTTCCAAATTTTGGACTTAGTGATGCCAAGGTGATAGCTTGAGAGTGGCCGTGCTGGGAGTACTTACACCACAGGAATTGGCAAATGCTACACATTGTACCCGCACCCTCAGCCCCAACCAACTGTTAACCTTTACCAGCACACCATGCACTGAGGCAGATACGAGGAAAGTCTGCAACAGGGAAGAAAACACAGCTCCTAAGATGGAGTCACAGCAGGTAAAGCTCCATGCGGGAGGGTGGCCTGAGCCTTCAAAGAGAGCCCACATTCAAAGTGGATCTCCATAGTCCAAGTACAGATGGAAAGGCTGCCAGATCTTTCTACCATAATTCCAGAGATGCCCTGTTTTCATCCTGTTTCCCCTGTTTTCAAGAGTGTCACAACTATGATAGACACGTAGGAATGGGAGAGGTAAGTTGTTTTTATCATTATTGTCAGAGGTGTAGAAACAAAAGGTTAGGTGTTTTTTGTTTTTTTTTTTATCTTTAAAAATATATTTGAACAAATGTTTAACCAAACGGTACAATCACCTAATCAGTTATGGAGGGAAATGTGATCACTGGGCCTTGTATTTGAGTCTTACCATTCATGACATTGAATATGTTAGTATAAAAGGGATTTTGTTTTGCATGAAAAGAAAGTGAGAGAGGTTATAATCTGCTGGATGGTGCAAATGACAGCCTAAGGAAGGAGAGCATGGTGACCAGCCTGGGCTGATCAGGAAGAGAGTAGGTTGGGGCAGCATGATCCATAACCTTTTCTATTAGTTTTTTAGTCTCTTAATGCCAATTAGCCATTACATAAAGCAAGATAAAATAGGGATTTTTCCCCCAAATTAAGGAATAAATTTAATCTAAATCTTATGTTCCCCTTCTATGAATTAGTACTTTTTTCCCAAAGATTTTATTTATTTATTTGGGAGAGAAAGAGAGTGCACGCACACATGAGCATGGGAGAGGGATAGAAGAAGGCGAAGAAAGAGACCCCGGTTCCCTGTTGAGCAGAGATCCTGCTGTGGGGTTCCATCCCTGGACCCTGGGATCGTGACCCAAGCTAAAGGCAGACATTCAACCAACTGAGTCACCCAAGGGCCCCAAATTAATACTTTTTAAAAGACTTTTTAAGAAGAGAGAACATTATGGCAAACCTCCAGTCAAATACCTATCAAGATAATGCTTTCCACATAAGTTTAATCTTCGGTCACCTGATTGATTATAATGTATTAATTGTAGTATCATAACCTATCACCATTAACAGCAAATCAAGAATCAATAAAGGCCAGCATTTTGGTCCTACCACTTCCCACTCAAAGAAGTGGACTGCTTATTTTCAAAGTATTTGCTACAATCTCAGATATCCATGCATTGTCCCTCCCTCACTGCCATCCAGGAAGCAAAGGATGTCCCTGGGCAGCCCAACATGGCGCAGAGAAGGTGCTCATGGCCTTCTCGCCCTTGCTCCGCTGTAGCAGCCGACTGCAGCTCACAGGACACTCATTTGCCCTGAGAAAGCTCTCTCTCTATTAAAGCAACATGAGTCAAAGAGGGGAAAGGAAACCAAGGAGATGGAAGAGAAAAGTGAGAAGGCGAAGATGAACTAGAGGGTCCGTGGTTTGGAAACGCAGAGCCTGGATAACAGAAAATTAAAACAGAACAAAGGAATAAAAAATCGAAAGCTTTGGAACAAAGTCATGAGACAAATAAATCTGGAAAAACAAACAAACAAACAAACCCACCTGTCTGCTTATAACAAGTAACAGGAGACCGGGTCTAGAGCATCCTGGAATCTCCTCTGTTATAGAGATGCAAGAACTGGACCAATTCCATGGTCATTTTATGTCTGTAAGGACATTATAAATTGTAAATGAGGAAACAGAACCTTGTAGAAGGACTCAGAGGGCTCACTGAGTTAAAACGCGCCTGTATGAGTTAAATACATTCATTTTCTCCGAGGGCTCTGCTTTAGTTTTCTGATTCTGTGAGACCATTACAATTCCAGCTATCCTTGGGATTCTTTCACTTTATAGTGAAAGCCTTACAAACACTATTCGTATAGAGAAATCAGCCGTGTTAAGAAAGCAATCATTCGTAAGAAAAATTCCAAAGGGAGCAGTAACATAAAATGATGAAAATGCCAAAGATATGAAAAATAAAGACAATTGTTACAAGACGCAATGGCTCTGAATGTTTGCTTTTATGTGACAGATGTTTTTAACCAAAGCTCAACGTTGGCAGTTTGAGTACACTTATGATTTTAATTTGTGTTCTATTCCCTTTTCATATCGATGTCTACTTACAACATCTGTGAAGGCTCTGTAACCTGAATTTGACAGGGGAAAGTGAACAGACTGCTTTTGGAGTATTTCCATTAAGTCCGCATAACAGACTGTTAACAAAAATCTTAAATAGCTATTCTAATCATCAACAGCAATCTTACACAAATTAAATTAGACCCAAAGGGCCCGATTAACTTTAAAATGCCTTACAGGCATGTAACATAAATTTAACTTTTTTTTTTTCCTTTGGAGTAGAAATAGGATTTTTCGGTGTGAGTCAGATACACAGTTTAAAAAAAAAAAAAGTTAGCATGCATGTTAGACTCATAATGACATGGAGACAGGATTTCATTTTCTTTATCAGGAAACCACACTTCTGTGCATAGAAATTCAGTTAGGCCACAACCAAGTTCCCTGTTTATATGCAAAGTAGAGGCACTGAATGAGGTAGGAAACATGGCTTTTCTAATAAGCTCAGGAGGTTTTATCCCTAAAACAAAGAGGCTGGTATCAATCAATCGGCATTAACATTAAAATGATGCCATGAGCCAAGGTAAAGCTGAACTAGAATTTCTGCAGTTCATCAACCCCACCTACCAAAAAGTGGGCTCGATTCATGATTGAAAGCATAATTATACCATTAATCAAGGGAAAACCATTTTTAAAAAATATCTCCTCTTCTCTGTTTTAGCCAAATCCACAGGGGTCTGTCCAAATGCATTTCTTGAATTTTCATGTATCCCAAATCCCAGCCAGGATCGTTCCCCATCTATACATTTAATCATCTCCATTCCTCACACACACTGGATAACTTCTCTTAGACAGCTTCCTTCCAGCTGTATGGAACATGTGATTTCTGCCCAAGTCGGTAGCAGTGAATGAGAAACTTCATATTAAAGAACATGAACCATCAGAATTACCAAAGCTGTATTTTGGACGACCTATTAGTTTGAGGAAACCGTGTCCTTTCAGCTTTTAGAAAACTATCACAGACACCTTCGTGGCAATAACCCCCGTGTTCTGGTGTCCTCAAAGTAAGTGTTTTCAATCACTAGGAGATGCTCTCTTCTCCCCACCTCTCCAGACGCTATCCAGATGCTAGTTAAGAGTCTTGAGAAAAGTTCATGGCTTGCAGAATATTCATTAACACCTTATAGAACCCAAGTGCTTTTCAGAACCCTACCCCTCTTCCACAAGTCTCAGGGTGCTTTGAGCACCACCTGGGTCACCAACAATAGAACCTGATTAGTTCAAGTCAGTGGTAGTCCCCTAGCCACGGTGCTGAGGAAAGGCACAGAATCTGGCATGATAAAGGCAACATAAAAAGGATTTGTATGTGATGCCTCAGATAGACCAAGAAGTAGGTAACTCCCATTGGCACTGGCGACCAAATTGTGAGCACAAAGAGAACGGATCTTTTTTTTTTTAAAAATTTTATTTATTTGTTTGACAGAGTGAGATCACAAGTAGGCAGAGAGGCAGGCAGAGAGAGAGGAAGAAGCAGGTTCCCCACTGAGCAGAGAGCCCGATGCGGGGCTGGATCCCAGGATCCTGGGATCATGACCTGAACCTAAGGCAGAGGCTTTAACCCACTGAGCCACCCAGGTGCCCCCAAACAGAACCAATCTTAAGAGGAAACTAATGTTTCTCTACCTTTGGAATCCAGTTATATAAATAAATATTCTTATTGTTTATGCCAGCTCGAGTCGGGGATTTTGATTCCTTGCAGTTGAAAATACTCGACTGATTTAAGTGGTCTTCTGAGCAATTTGTACACCAATATCTCTGAAGCTTTCCTAGAATTCCCCCGCCGGTCCACAAGGGCTGCGCCACAGCGGCTCTATATAGTAAACAACGTACTCCTTATTGTCTTCATTCTCCAGTGCTAGAGAACTGTTTTTGAACCAGTGGGTGTGCTTGACTCTCTAAGACTGGGTTATTTTCCCAAAAGACTTCTTCCTCATGCAACTGGGACTAGACTTCTTCTACCAACCCACCAGATATGCCCAGGGATGCCCTCAAATGTACCTGCTTGGGTTCAAGCGAGAACCCCAGATACATAAATAAATGTATCTTTATATAAAGTTTGAGCTGAAAATTGTTGGGGTTTTTTATTTCATTAAACTTAATTCCCCTCAGTTTTAGATAAAACCTGGAGTGGGGGAAGTGACTTGACCTGACTTGACTCCGGAAGTGCTGAGCAGACCCAGAGACAGAACAGAGGCCACATTTCCTGCTCTGTATTCCGTGCTCAGCCCCCTGCTCTACAATATTGAGTCTTCAAGCGGAACCCTAATGCCCTTTCCCAGTGGCAGATGAGCATTATGTAAGCATTACGTTGGGATCTGACATAAAACTGTTGAGAGTCTTTACTTAGGAAGTCTGAATTTTTCATAACTCTGCCATGTTAAACTCGCTACTGCTATTTTCTGAGAAATCACACCAAGATGCAGTGAAAATCTAAAGAAAAACTAAGGTTTTAGGCTCCAGATTAAAGCTCAGGCGAAGTCGTCCGACTGATGAGGGGGTATTCTTTTCTTCAGTGCATTCTAAAGCCATTAAGAGGAGTCATTTCACAACAAGAAGAATCCAAATTTTTAATATAAAAAAGAAGCAGAAAAACATGCAGACCTTTTATTTTATACCTAATCTATATGAAATATTTAATAGTGAAAACTGCTGCCAAAACCTGGAAACATGGTTCTCAGCATATCCCTGCCTGACTCAAGAACACACACAGGCTTCCATGCTTAGTTCTGGAATTCGCTGGCTGATCTCCAAAGCATTGGGTGACCGCACACAGCTAATCAACTATGTCACCTCATCACCTCCCGTGTTCTCGGAAACATCTGCACTGTAGCCACGACCCTCCACGAACAGCACTCTCTGATATTCATGAACATTCCTCCCTCAGGTCTCAGCCCACCTTTAGCGGACATCTGAAATGCCCTCAGCTCTTCTGTGACTGTCCAAGCTCATCATAAATCCCTCCTCAGTGACAGGGAGCCCGGCTCATAATCCTTCCTTGCCTTCAGGTGCACTCACCCTTGATTATCAACTGTTGTGTTATGTTTTTCTAATGCTTTCAAATGTGGGGGTCTCTTCTGATTTGATTGCACACTTTTTAAGCACAAGCAGTGATGTCATTCTTTCCTCTACTCATTCTGTGGAGCCCCTTGTGCAATATAGAATTCCAATGCTGCTCTACAAGTGCTTGTTGACAGGTGGTTAGAAATAACCTGGCGGACACAGAAAACTGCACCTGACCCTGCATCACACTCACCTGGAGCCTGGTCACCACTGGTCCTTTAGGGTATAATAGCTTCTCATTAGCATAGGTTCTTAGGAGGACTGAGGACCAAGCTTTCTTCTTCTCCTCCTCGGTTTCCTTCCTGCCTTGCAGTCAATTCTGAGATCCATTAAGATCTTCTTATCTGTAAAGTGCACAGATCAAAACTCAAATTTCCAAGGACATCGATGACATTGGTAATCCTTTCTAGCTCCAAGCAGGCCAGGATCATAGCTGTTTCAGCAGTTCTTTCTCCAAATCCCTAGGCAATCTTCAGTCTTGCAGAGATACGCAGTTATTTCTAGTGTCTAATCTAAATCTCTTTGGCTGAACCCAAGTCCATTCCCTTTATCACAACCCTAAGTGGAAACAGGGACCAGGACTTTCTTTGCTGAAAACCACGTCTACGCCACATAACTGATTTTTTTAAATGTTATTAACCAGCCTGTCTTCTTTACAAATTTAGGATGTGGTATTGGGTTTTATATCTGGTCTCAGTTTTAAGGTAAATAGCCATCTGTTCTATTGACTGTAATAAAGCAAGTCCTTTAAATTTTCAAGCATTCAGAAAGTGCAGAGAAATTTTGTCACATTTTATAAAATATAAAATACTTAAATATTTTATTTTAAAAATTAAGATATTAGGGATATAATTGATGCCCCCTTTATACTATGGCCTATTCTCTCCCTAGAAGGGTAAGGACTCCTGAAGCAAAGTGCATATTCTTCCTGTCCAGTTTTTAGGTCACACATATATATGTAGATCACATATACATATATCATAAACACATTTCATATACATATATGTATTATGGGATATAATAGTCTCCATGTTTGAGTGTTTGTATTCTTTATTTTTTTATTAAAGATTTTATTTATTTATTTGACAAACAGAGATCACAAGTAGGCAGAGAGGCAGGCAGAGAGAGAGGAGGAAGCAGGCTCCCTGCCGAGCAGAGAGCCCAATACGGGGCTCGATCCCAGGACCCTGAGATCATGCCCTGAACTGAAGGCAGAGGCTTAACCCATTGAGCCACCCAGTGCCCTGAGTGTTTGTATTCTTTAAATCAGAGTGTATGTATCACTCTGATATTTACTTACATGTAAGAATGTGTTTTTAAGATTTCTCCAAGTTGGCAATATGGTTTTCCTTTGTACAACAGTGATATAATTTATTTACTCATTCTTCTATTAAGGGACATTTAAAACATGTCCAATTTTCCTCTATTACAAACTATATATTGAACATATATGTACAGATCAGAATGAGCACATATTTGAGAGTTTCTCTAAGATATAATACTTACAAGTGGAAATGCTGAATTATAGAATATGTACATCTTAAATTCTATTAGATAATAAAATTTGCTCTCCAAATTGCCCATAAAAAGTCACACTTCCACTAAAAAGTTCTGAGTTTTTCACCACTTGATACTGAGGGTTTTAAAATTTTTCCAGTAAGGTTAAACTTGATGTCTTATTTGTCTTTTCTCTGATTGTTCATGAAGGGTAAGCATATTTTCTTGTCTGTTGATCATTCAGGTTTCCTCCTCTGTTAATTATTTGTTTGTAACATTTACCCATCTGTCTGTTTTGTCATTCTTATTGATAAGCAGGCTTTAAAAATATATACATTCTGTTTTTCTAATCTTTTGTCAGTTAAGACATGACAAATATATTTTCCCAGTCTGTGGATTGCCTTTTAACTTTGTCATATTTTACAGGTTTTTAAAAAAACTGTTTAATGTAGTCAAATTCGTCAATCTTTTTTTTTCCAGAGTTTTTTTTTATTTGTGCTTTTCATTTTATGTTCCTAAAAGTTTCTTCCTAGCCATGAGGAACAAGAACACTTATCCCACCTCAAAGTAAGGTGGGATGAGAGGGAAACTCTGGAGGGCTTCCAGGAAAACTCTCTCCTTGGGTGAACCAAGTTTGCTTTAGAGCAAGTAGGAGAAGGGAGTGTTCACAGAAGAGATTGTGATATAAAGGATTCAGGGGGTGACCACAGTGAGTTCCAGTGGACAGCCTGGAAAGTTCAGGAGTTAGAGAAAGGCAGGAGATGGGAGACACTTTCCTATCAGGACTCCAGTACCTCAACGATTCTTGAATATACTCAGCCATTATTTCTCCAAGTCTAGCTTCTCTCCCATTCCCTGTAATCTTTTCCAGAACTCTTGCAGGAGCCTCTTAATCTAGCTACCATGATTACCAGCCACCCTTTCCTATTTCCACCAACTTGCCTGTGTGATTTCTTGGTTATTTCCTCATTACCGCCTTCTCATCTATCACTTGTCTGTTTGACTGTATCCGGCCTAGAATTTATTCTACTTTGTGTATTTATTTCAATGCCTGTGTTGTTGTTTTTTTAATTTTGAGGAATCTTAATGGATTTTATATATATGTATCTATATTCTCAATTTCCATCAGTTTTTATTTTATGATCTCTTGTCTTTTCTTGTGAGGGTGTTCTTTTATCTCTTTGGGCTCTGAAACATTTATTTCAATATCAGTTTCAGATTGCTCTGCTATTTTTGTATCATCTTGAGAGAATCCATGTTCCTCTTGTAGGTTCTGTGTGCCATGCTTTGAGTAATAACTGTCCTCTTCCTCTTGTGCTTTGGAATTCTCGATTGCAGGCTCATCTTGAAGGGTTGTTTTTTGTTTGTCCTGCTCATCCCTACCTCCAGCTCTACTTGTGCCCTTTAATCTAGCAAATTTGTAATGGCCTCCACCTAGCTCCCAACTCAGAGCCAAGTCTAGTATCTGTAGCTCATGCGTTCCACCTTTGGTCATGTTGGAGAGCTCCCAGATCCAGTCACCTAATCACAGAGGGCCTTGCAATGTTCCTGGCCTGCAGGAACATTGTCTGTGTCTTCCCTCATCCCAATATCCCTCTTTCCATCCCTACCTCACTTGCTGATTTGAAGTAATGGGACTACCCTGACCCCATCTCACATAGGGCACCTTTAATTCTGGTACCCAACACAGTGGAACTCCCAGCTGCCTCTGTCTGCTTCTCAGCTCAGAAGCTGTAAGCCTGCAAAGCTAGCTCCAAGTTATTATTCTGAGCTTCCTCTCTAAAGGTAATCCATAGGGATGCCTACATTTATCTCTAAAGGTAATCCATAGGGATGCCTTACAACATGAGGTATGCCTTTTCAATTTTTATCTCACACCTACAGTGTTATTTGTTTGGACTAGTGTAGGTGGGGACTTGAAGTATGAACTGTGCAATCTTTTTTTTTTAAAGATTTTATTTATTTATTTGAGAGAGAGACAGTGAGAGAGAGCATGAGTGAGGAGAAGGTCAGAGGGAGAAGCAGACTCCCCATGGAGCTGGGAGCCCAATGAGGGGCTTGATCCTGGGACTCCAGGATCATGAACTGAGCTGAAGGCAGTTGTCCAACCAACTGAGCCACCCAGGTGACCCTGAACTGTGCATTCTTAAGCTGACATGTTTCTGATCTGAATAGCCAGGAGGGGATCTGAAGCACAAATGGAAAGAATGGCCTTGCTTAGGCCTAATTTAATAATTAATTTAATAACAGTAAGAACTTGGGCATGAAGATGAGACTCAAGGAAAAGTGGCTTCATTAAGACATTCTGAGAATTCGTGGAGTATCAACAAATTCTTGATTCCTGAGAAATTATTTTGTACTTTAAAGTTTCCAAGATTGGATAAAGTTATCTTTATAAACCAAACTGAATCATAATTAGTAATCAATAACGATTTTTCCTTTTATAATTATTCTAAAATAATGGCTCTGTTTTAGACTTCAGAAAACGTACTTATCTATCCATTAGCAAACATTTACTGAGCATCAGTTTTATGCCAGCCTCTTGCTATGAGTAAATAGGACAAGATCGAGTCCTTGCCCTCACAGAGCTTACAAACTTAAATAAATACGTGATCACAGGGGGGAAGCTCTAACTACCCCTGTGATAAGTGCTCTCCAAGGCCCTTCTTCCGGTTCTCACATAATGTAGCTCCTTTCCCTTCAGGGTTCCACTGAAAATGTCCTATCCATTGACAATCCTCTCCCTCCCTGCTATTATTCTCTGGTTTGGTTCAGACCCCAGATATAAGAAGCTTATCACAAATTACTATCATTTTGATTATTTATTTTTAAAAAGCCTGTCATACTAACTAGACTATAAACTCCAGGAGGACAGAGGACCTCTTTTATCTTGTTCTATTACCTTAGTGTCACTCACTAGCACGATGTCTGGCTCATAGTTGGACTTCAACAAATATTTCTGAGTGAGTGAGTCCGTGAATCAATAATCCATGTGAGAGAGTATTGGGTGGGCGGTGGAGGGAACTTTCCTGGCAAAGAGAGCAACCTGTATCAACACCTTGAGGGTGGAAGGACCGTAGTAGGTCACAGGAATGTAAAGATGACTAAGGACGCTGGGGTTACAGTGAGCAAGTAATAGGTAGGGGCCAGCTCGTCTTGGCTTTAAATATCAAACTGAGGACTTTAAATTTTTATTTGAAAGGTCATTGGAAACTCGGTGGCGTTTAAGTGGGAAAGTGGCTTGCTCAGCTTTTCTTTCTAAAACTGTTCTATCCAATATGGCAGCCATTAGCCTCACATGACTATTTAGATTTGGATAAATTAGGAATAAACAAGATTAAGATTTCATCTTCTCAGTCATATAGGCCACAGAGCAAGTGCTCAACAGTCACAAGCAGTTCGTGGCTATCTTAACAGAAAGCACGGATATAGAACATTTCCATCACTGCAGAGTGATTCATTGGATAACACTGTTGAAAAAATTGGGCACTGCTGTGTAGTAAGTGGTTCAGAAGGGATGATTCTAGTGTACTGTAAAACTTGAACCTAAAGACCTCAATGTGAGATGTGAAACCATAAAACTTCTAAACGAAAACATAGGCGGTAATCTTTTGGACATTGGTCTCAGCAACATATTTATGTGTACGTCTCCTTGAGCAAGGGAAACAAAAGCAAAAATAAACTGTTGGGACCACACCAAAATAAAGGCTTTTTTTTTTTTTTTTGTATAGCAAAAGAAAGCAACAAAGCAAAAAGACAACCTACTGGATGAGAGAAGATATGTGCAAATGTCCAATTGCAAGAATCCAATAAGGGGTTAATATGCAAAATATATAAAGAACCAACACAACTCAACCCCCCCAAAAGATAATAATACAATTAAAATGGAAGCAGAGAACCTGAATAGACATTCTTCCAAAGAAGACATACAGATGGCCACAGACCCATGAAAAGATGCTCAACATCACTCATCATCAGGAAAATGCAAAACAAAAAAATAGTGAGATATCACCTCACTTCAGTCAGGATAGCTTGTATCAAAAAGACAAGAAATAAGTATTAGCAAAGACATGGCGGAAAGGGAACACTTGCGCACTGTTGGTAGAAATGTAAATTGGTAAACTGGTAAATGTAAATTGGAAAATGATATGGATTTCTCAAAAAAATTAAAAATGGGGGCGCCTGGGTGGCTCAGTGGGTTAAAGCCTCTGCCTTCTGCTCGTGTCATGATCCCAGGGTCCTGGGATAGAGCCCCGCACCCGGCTGTTTGCTCGGCAGGGAGCCTGCTTCCTCCTCTCTCTGCCTGCCTCTCTGCCTATTTGGGATCTCTGTCTCTCTGTCTGTCAAATAAGTAAATAAAATCTTTAAAAAAATTTTTTTTCAATTTTTTTAAAGATTTTTTTTTTTTTTTTTAATTTGACAGACAGAGATCACAAGCTGGCAGAGAGATAGGCAGAGAGAGAGGAGGAAGCAGGTTCCCCACTGGGCAGAGAGCCCGACACGGAACTTGATCCCAAGACCCTGTGATCAGGACCTGAGCTGAAGGCAGAGGCTTTAACCCACTGAGCCACCCAGGTGCCCCTAAAAAAAAAAAAAACTTTTTTTAAATAAAAATACCATATGGTTCAGTAATTCCACTACTGGATATCTACCCAAAGAAAACAACACTAATTTGCAAGGGTATATGCACCCCTGTGTTTATTACAACATCATTTACAATAACTAAGATATGGTGGCACCCAAGTGTCCACTGATAGATGAATGGATAAAGAAGAAGAGGTGTGCGTGTATATGTATACAAAATGGAATATTACTCAGCCATAAGAAAATAAAATCCTGTCATTTGTGACAACATGAATGGCTCTAGATGGCATTATGCTTAGTGAAATAAGTCAGACAGAGAAAGACAAATATCATATGATTTCATTTATATGTAGAATCTGATAAACAAAACAAATGAACAAACAAAAAACAAACAGACTCTTAAATACACAGGAGAAACTGGTGGTTGCCTGAAAGGAAGTGGCTGGGCGGATGTATGAAATAGGTGAAGGGGATTAAGAGTTACAGACTTCTGGACACCCAGGATCAACACTCCCCCCGCCCCGTTGGTCTCCCTGCTTAGCAGGAAGCCTGCTTCTCCTTTTCCCACTCCCCCTGCTGTGTTCCCATTCTCTCTCTCTCTCTCTTTCTGTATGCAATAAATAAATAAAACCTTAAAAAAAAAGGACAAACTTCCACTTGTAAAGTAAATAGGTCACAGATAGACTTAAACCTATCCTGTGGCAAATCTAAGAACTTTTTGCAGGGGAAAAAAAAATATCTAAAACTATTATCTCATTGAAAATAAATTTTTTATTTTAAAAGAGCAATTTAACAGACCAGAAAAGTACCAGTGCTTATATGTTCATAAAACAAGCTGCCCTTAAACATTTTGAGAAACTGTCAAAACATTTTGAGATGCAGTTCTAAAATTTGTATTATCTAAGACAGATGATAGATAGTTAGTTAGACAGATGTAACTAAAGATTGGTCTGGAGATAATGAACAAATATCTATTAGCAAATTTACTAATTAGGGTTATGTCTATGCTTTTTTGGAAACATTAAACATTTGTTTATTTGAAGAAAAATCTCTTTAGCCAACTACCATAAATATTGGCTGCCTGTCAGAAATGATGTACCCAAATCTTACATGTTTTACATTTCCTAATAGCGATCCAGCCCACACAGTATTTTTATATAATGACAGCTGTCATGAAAGCAGAAAATCTTATAAATACATTGGATTTTGATTAATGAGCTAATGGTGGTGGTTCCATGTTTAAAGTCATTAGGCCCTGTGTGGTGTTTAGCCAAAGCAGGATCAGAGTCAATGCTGTTGATTACATCATCCCCGTGTTAGAGTGGAGCCAAAATGATCACATTACTAATAGCAATGCTCTTGCAACTACAGATAAGTATTGCCTATAAGTCTTGGTTTGTGAAAACCTGTATTTGTGTGTGTCTTTTGTATGAATGATGGGTCATGCTATAAAATGTATTTCTTCCTGTGGATTACAGGAAAATATTCTGAACAACACTGGAAATATTCTGAACGACACCAGCCCTCTTTCAGATTTATAGCTGCAAGTGCCCTCAGTTGTTCTACCATTTTCCCTTGGCCACCTGTTGATCAAAGTCCTTTTCTGATGCATTTCTGCACCCTCTAAGCCCTCGCTGGTTAGCCCTCTGAGGGGTCCGATTCGTCCCCCTTCAGTGGTGTGCAAGATCCTTTCTCTAACCTCACCTCCTACTACCTCTTCCCCTGCTCACTCCTCTTAAGGTACAGTCTCTTCTGCTATAGAATGTGCCATGAGAGCTGAAGCATGGGCCTTCGCATTAGCTGTTGCCTGTGCCTGGAACACCCTTCCTTCCCATGGGTATGTACCTGCCTAATTGCCTTTCTTCCTTCAAGTCTTTGCTCAAATGTTACCTTCTCAATGAGACCCGCTCTGAGTTCTTGATTTACAATTGCAACCCTCCTCATACTCACAACCCCCCTTTCCCACTGTATTTCCTTTCTCCGTAGAGCTAGCCCATCTCAGTTTTACTATAGAATTTATTTGTTATGTGTATTACTTGTCTGTCTCCCTCAACTCAACGTAAACTCCAGAAAGGCGGGTATTTCTGTCTGTTTTATTTACTGATACAGCCCAAACAGGACAGTGTCTGGCATAGAGTAGGTGTCCATAAATCCTGTAGATTAATTTAGATGGGGCCCACATCAAGAGGGAGAGAGACCAAGCCTCAAATTCAAAATTACCAGGAGATTGTTATTGCATTCATAGGTTATTTTCTGCCTTTTATCAGAAGCTTCTAACTTTTTTTTTTAGAAAGCAGGCATTCTAACTTAACATTTTCTCCTTATAAGGCCCAATCCTCATCTGGCTTGAAAAGCCATTAGACCAAGGGCCTCCAACTAACTTCTAGGAATGCAACCCCAAGGAGTGTAGCACAAGTTAAGAAGTGAGCCTCTGGTTACAATTTGTAGATATAATAGAGCTAATCTAGGTAGAATCATCAAAACCTGTACCTCTGCTGAGCTTGCCTATTTTTCCAATGTGGAAAATGAAGTTGTAAAGTAGGTCAGAAAATAAATTGCAGGATCACTTGGTTTACAACATAAAACTTCAGGAGAAAAATAACAGGATCAGTGTGATGGGCCCTGAAATTTTATTTTTGGAGCCTCCCAGGTTAGGGAATGAAAGTCCTGGGGGAATTAGCTCTGCCACCCAGGCAGGAGGGTTAGGTCTTTGGTACAGTTCATTTATTTCTCACTTCAAACTTTCCAACATAGAAGCAGGGACTTCTTGTCCTGGCACCTAAGGAAATCAATGATGTCTTTCTGTAATTATTAAAAAAAAAAAGGTACTTGGATCTAGTTTGTGTTATGAGGATCATATATGAAGAGTGTAAGTTTTTTAAAAGCTAGACGACTGTGAAATAAATAATTTGGAGAAGAAACCATAGAAATATCACTTTTGGGTTGTACATAATTGCACTAGGGATGCCGTTTATGAGATGACTCACAGAAAATATATTTGATGTTAGACATCACAAAAGCGAGGGACTGCAAATAGATTGACATCATATAAATAGCACAAAACCCAAAACAAAATATAACAAAAATCTTCACAAAAGGGATGACTAAAAATTTGGCCACTTCTTTCAATCATGATCTTAAACTGTGCCTCTTTATTTAGCATAGTTACAATTCTGTGAGAAGCTGAAAGCATTATCATTTTTTTTCTTTTGTCCCCCAACTTACACTTCCTTCATCCCAATCTGTACTGATCTTTGAGCAATTTAAACATGAACTCAGCTGTAAAGCTTTCTTCTGTCTTGGTGTTTATCTCTGAAACTGGAAGCACGGCACCATACCTTGCTCATACTTTTTTTAAAAAAAGATTTTATTTATTTATTTGAGTGAGGGAGAGAGGAGGGGCACAGGAAGAGGGAGAAGGAAAAGCACACTGTGCCCACTGCACAGGGAGCCCAGTTCAGGCTCAGACTCCATTCCAGGACCCTGAGCCACCCAGGCACCCCCTTGTTCATACTTCTTAATATTGTTTTTATTTTAAGCTACATTTTAAATAAATGGAAACATGTCTGGATGGTTCCCATCTACAAGAAAGATGACAAAATCTGTTTCATTATAGGCTTGTCACATTTTAGTCAATTTAGTCACAGTTTAGTCAATACTGCCAAAGCCGTGGAATATAAAACTGCAGTCTTTAAGTTTAGGGAAATTCTTTCACAATTGAAGTCAATGTTAATTTTTTTTCAAATCTCTTTGTTTTTTTTTCCCAACTGTAGAACAAAGGGTACTTATTTGGTTACACATTCTTTACCTCTGGGGGGTGATCTTGATAAGAAATACATGGGATTCATTTGTTCTATCTAGAAGTTTTGATGTGGGTTTTTTAATATTTATGCTAAAAAATTTAAAAAGTATAAGCACTTTTAAAAGATAATTATTTTATTAATTTCATTAAATACTTAAAGAATTAGGGGTATTCATGAACTAACCACATTCATTTGTTCTGTCTAGACACTTTGATGAATTTTTTTTTAAGAGCGCTTCATGTTTATGCTAAAAATAGAGAAATGATAATGTATGATACAATGTATAACATAATAAAAATTGTAACAGAGTTCAGCAGCCAAATCATTTATAGCTATCACTATAAAACTTGAAATTAAAGGTTTTAAAGGACTTTTAAAGGACAGTCCTTTTATTAGTTTCTTAAAGAATGAAGGATTTTTCATGGTCTTACAAAGAAGATTCTAAGATCTCAGAAAAGTTACATAGTCAATGTAAGTAGAAGATTACTGTAAAATTAAATGTTCTGTACAGAATGCACAAGTTCCTTTTTAAATAATCAATATTACTAATTTTTGCTGTTGAGCAAAATGTTGGGTGGAAGTCACACTACCAGGAAAAACTGTTAGTCTTTTGCAATACATTAGCTATATTTAATAGTTGTGGGTCCTACTTTCAGATGGTTTGACAGAGTGAGTTAATAGAGTATCTCATTACTATTTGAAGAGTATTTTACTTGTAGGCAGAAAACCACAGAAATGTTCTGTTTTGATGTTATCAGTGGATGTGTATCTTTAAGCCTCTTAATTGTGAGAACAGTGGTGAAAGGAAGCAGGACAAAAAGGGAACCAGAATATTATTGTTTAAACAGATAGGAGGAATTATGGAGTAAAGTGAAACTAGAAATTAATATTTCTATTATCAAATTGAAATATTAACTGAAATAATTAAAGAACAACTATGTTTAGATTTTAATCAGCACTCTTTATTTTTCTTCTTAGTTGTGGCCATACTTTGTATAGGAGTGTGTATTCTGCTTTTGAAAATACATATTTTCATGAAAAGTAGCCAACATTTTAGCATTTCTCAATTAATTGACTTGCTAGGTAATTCATGGCTTAAAAACACATCTCAAAAGCACTGCACTCTAGAAAATATTAACGGCATATATAAAAGTAAATGAAGTGAATAACTAGGGCACCGAGTTATTAAAATTTTCTGAAGTGTATGGTGATTGTTCAGGCTTTCATGCAGCAAAAGATGTAATGGTCTGATTATCTGACTCATTTGCTCAGTATCTCTACAGATATTTCAGAAGATATCTCTAGGGAGCTTGAGTTGCCTGAATTTTCTTGCTACCTTGATTTTATGTAAATACATGTAATGTTTATAACTGTACACACACACACACACACACAGACTGAAATGTATAAACATGGTGTCAGTAGGCTTCAGTCAAAAACTACGAGGAACACACGGATAGTTGAACAAATTCAGTTTGTTATTTGCTGCAGGGAGGGTGAATTTGTGCCATGGAAAATCATGAGTCTTACTAAGAGGGTGTTAGAAGGAAGGTTTGGAGGGTTTGGGATTTGGTTGGGTGACTTGGGGGGGGGGAGTCAAAGGAAGCAAGAACTACTTCCAGACTGGGTGCTGTTGGAAAGTGGGGCAATTCATGATGGGATATCTCAGGGAACCTTATCTACAGGGAGGGGAAGCCAGAAGGAGGAGAAGGCCGTACGCAGTAAAGAAGTAGCAGTCACTCATTTGGGCTAAGCCAGGAGGTGTGTGGCATTTTGTGGGTGCCACAATGACCCGTTTTTGTCTGCGCTTTGCCAAAATCATGAGGCAGCCTGGCTTTCTCTCACTTTATTCTGGTCTCAGGGCAGCCTTCTGTGAGGCTGGTATTCTGGGAAATTTTTTCTGGCTCCTGGTACAGTCACATGGTCTAGCTGTGAGCCCCAGGGCCAGCTTCTCGATATCAGGGGTTGCTTTTCTTCCTTTCCTAACAGCTTCAGTCATTCTTATTCTTGAACCGGCAGATCTCACTAGTTTATGTGAGCCCCACTGCCTCTCTGCAACAAGCACAGTCCAATTTTAGTTTGGGTAGGTTAAGAGAGTGAACGTAAAGGAAATATTCTCCCTAGAAATGATGGCTCACTAGTACTCAGTGGCCCCCTTTCTAAACAATTGGCTCTTTTGAGAGCTGATCCTTTTCTCCTCCCCAGCTTATGCTTGCTGATGCCTTCTTTACTGTCACTAGATGAATATTTGGCAATAAGGCAAACACAAAGCAACAATCTTTTCTCATGCTAAAAGTGATGATAAATGTGACTTTTCATTTGCATTTTGTTTTGAAAGAAGCATTCTCATAAGTTTTTAATAATCTCTGAGAGAGAGAAATCCTTTCTCTACCCTTAGAATTTTTTCTGCTTTGGTCATCACTAAGCATCACTAAAATTCTGACTCTGAACTTATTTTTTTCCCCCCAGTTCATTTTTTTTTTTCCCTAACTAGAAAATGAACGTCTCTGCTTCCGGCATGTAGAAGAGCTTCTGTGATTCTCCACACAGTTTTCTACTTGCTGTTTCTTATTCTTTGAGAAATAACCTACTTGTCTCTTTGCATGTTAGTGTAACTGGTATAAAAATTAATTTATGGAAAATTTTATGGTATACTCCATATAATCAGTTTCTTCTTATTTATCAAACGTAAGAATGCCACAAGCCACACTGGGCCATAACTGCCTATCTATCCACACATGTGTTTATTCAAAAGATCCATGCTAAGCTCATGCGGTGCTGGTAAGCTCTGCCCTAGGCTTGGACACTATTGAAGGAGGGAGGGAAGGTGAAAAGCTGTTTCTGGGTTGGTATTCATGCTCTGCCCTTGTTGGCTGGGCATTCTTGGGTGATTAGTAGATCTCTCTAAACTGTGGGGATCACACTAATACTTCCCCTTTAGGCTGTTGGGAGGATGAAAAGGGATCTTCTGAGTTAAGTGTTGAGCACAGTGTTGTCACAGTTACTGCTGAGAGAGAGCCACTGTTATTTTTTGAGGATAAAGTGGTGAGTTACTAGATACTGTCCTTCCTCAAGAAACTGAAGGATTGGACTCCACTACTTAGTAACATAACTGGGAAGACTGGAGGCATCTCTCTCATTCTTAGAAAAGTGTGGGGCAGCAGGAGAAGTGCTGTAGAGAAGGAATTGTCTAAGACCCGGTTGATGAGTAGAAGCTGGCTAAGTGATGGAGGGTGAGAGAGAAGGTGAAGGAATGAGTTTAGTTGGGGGCAGGGGCATCCCAGCATTGGGAACAGTGTCAAGCACTATATGTGGCAAGGGCAGGTCCTCGTGGCCACACTGTGGACAGGGAGGGGAGGCAATGGGAAGTGTGGCTGGAGGGGCAAGTGCGGACCAGATCTCAGGGTCCCCGAGTAAGCTTCCTACCTTGGACTTTATTTACCCCGAGGGCAACAGGAATCTGGAGTCGGTTTCCTCTATCACCACTGGTAACCTTCTGAGAAGGTACTTAAATAATTTTTTTTTTTAAAGTGGATAAAGGAAATTTTTTAGAAATGTTTGTTGTAACACATTTAAAAAAAAGTTTTTGTCCCTGGACCTAAATAAATGTCAGAGGATTAATTATACTCTCCAGTTCATAAGACATAGTGACAGTTGCTCATGTGTGTCCTGGCCCCTCTCTTATTTGATTTTTCTTGCCCCCTCATTCCTTATCTGTCCCTTATCCCATTCTCCTCCATTTTGAAGACCTTTCCTTATGTGTCTGATACATGCTCCTAAAGGTACATGTATCCTTATAAAAGATATAGTGTTGGTTTATGTGTGTTTTTAATTTATGTACTTGGTATTCTGCTGTGAATCTAGTCCTCTTTTTTTTTCTCTTGATATGAAGCACCCATGTTGCTATGTGTACATCTAGTTCATTGCTATTTATAATAACAGTTTAAAATCATCTAAATATTGCTCACTAAGGAATGGTTAAGTAACCTTGGTAGATTAACAGTGTGAAATAATGTCTCCATTAACAATATTCTGGATGCCGTGGAAAACCCATTTATACAACGTTAAGGGAGACGTTAAGGGAGACAAGCAGACAAAATTGTCTTTACTCTGTGAAACAACCACATAACAAATACATATTCATACAGCCAAGGGCTGGAAAGGATC
Source organism: Neogale vison (assembly GCF_020171115.1). NCBI lineage: Eukaryota > Metazoa > Chordata > Mammalia > Carnivora > Mustelidae > Neogale > Neogale vison. The sequence goes on along the minus strand of NC_058095.1, from coordinate 105,591,678 downwards.
AGAGAAGAATGAAAACAACCCTGCATGTCAGAGAGGGAACTGTGGGTAACGTTTCTTTCGTAGCTGTTAGTAATGATTACGGTGTGCCTAGGGATTTAGCTTACACACCATAACTTTTCCCATAGTATAATTTGGGGGAGGCAAGAGATCAGAGCAATACTAATCTTCTGCCTGTTCCAGCGCTGGCATTGCGATGTCCCTCCTCAGCCAGAGAGGGGTGTTCTGCAGTCAATTTCAACTGCATTTGTCACCCCCCGTGGGAAATGGAATTGAAGTTAAAACCCCTTTCGGAAGACTGAGATCTAGTACTGCCAGATTTAACTATCTTCCAGAAAAGTGAAGTGCATTAAAAGTTATATAATATTCTTCCACTTGTGCATAAATAAATAAATAAATAAATAAGACATGGACTTGTATGGTGCAAGGAAAATTTTTGGAAGAACAGAGGATGAACTGTTAACAGTAATTGCCCCCGGGGAGGGGGACTGGAAATGGAGGGGAGAGGGAGACCTATCTTTATTTAAAGCTATGAAGGAAGGATTTATTATCCTCTTTTTAAAGACCACGTACCAGGCACTGCTGTTTCAAACAAAATTTTATTTTTCAAAGTTTAAATCTCCAAATTTCACGATTTTTAAACATCACTTTTTAAATGCAATTTTTAACTCGTTACCAAGAATCTTCCAAAATAACAAATTCGTATTTTGAGCCTCAAATCGTACACTAACTTCTTTTTAGTGGTAAGGGCTAAGCCCAGTTTGAAGATTGCTTACATTGCGTTATGAATCACAAAACAAAATATTCTGACATTAAGTCCCACGCAGAACGCGACTGCTGAACAAGATACACTGACAAGAGCGACCTCAGGATTAGGATCGGATAGGGATCGCCCTCAACAGGGAACCTGCTGCAGGCTCTTCCTCCCCGCCGGGTGGGCGCGAATGCTCCAGCCCCTCCGGGGGTGTTGGTTCCTCTATCCTGGGGCTCCGCTTCCCGGGGACCCGGTTCTCACCCCGGGACTCTCCCCGCCGGCCGCGCCACCCCTCGGCGGGCCCATGCGACCCCTCCCGCCGCCGCGTCTCAGGGCAGCCGCCCTGCGCGCCGCGTCACTCGGCGCCTTCGGCGAGCACCTACCACTGGCCGCGCCGCGGAGGGGAGAGGCCGCGACCCTTCCCCGGCCGGCGGGCGACGCGCCACCCCTCGGGTCACCTCGGCCTGGCGCTAAATTTAAAAATTTAACCGGCGCAGCTGGCTGGCTCCGGAAACGAAAGTAGTTTCGTCCCGCGGGCCGCCTCCCGGGCTCTGGCGGCGCCTCGGCGCGCCGCGCTCCCCCGAATAGACCCTTCTCCCGCCATTTTCCGCCGGCTCGTGGCAGGCCCCGCGCCCCGTGGGTGAGGCCTGCTGCCGCCGGGCCTGCAGGCGTCGGGCTCGCGCCCCCGGAGAAGGCGGCCGGCATGGACTGCGGGAACGGGGCTCGCGCCCGGCAACACGTGTTCCTGCTGCCAGGTAAACACGGCCGCCGGCGACGGCGGCGCGCCTCGCCCGGCCTCTTGCTCGCCCGGCCCGGCCCGGCCCGAGAGCGCGGAGCGGCGGACGGGGATGGCGCACCGCCGGACTTCCACTTGCAGCGGCGCTGCACGCCCCTCGTCGGCCCTCGGCCCCCGCGGCCTGACGCGCGCTCCCCAGCGGGTTGCGCCGCCCTGCGTGGTGCGTAGTGGTGCCGCGCGCCCCTCGGACCCCGGTTCGGGACGGGATTCCTTCCCAGATTGTTGCTCATCATCTTGGTCGCTCGTTGCAGCTAGCAGCGGTTTTCACAACCCAAATGCGAAAGCGCAGAAACGGACCAAGCGTCTTGCCTCTGCTAGGGTGGGCCGCAGGAGGGGCCCAGGCCTACGCGCAGCGGCATGGGCTCACGGTCTCGGGGCACTTAGTGGGGCCCTGGAGTGTCTGCTTTGGGGTGCAGTTAGCTGTCCCGCACTCTTGCACTGGGCAGCTGGTCCAGCCTCTGGGTTCCCACTGGAGCGGATCCTGCACTTTTTTATAGGGCCTGAGCCCTGGGCCAGGCCGTAGGCGGAGGGAAGGAGGCAGGAGGGAAGCCAGGTGGTGGTAGGGGTTAGGACAAAGGTGGTTCAAAGACATTCGTGTGGGTAGATCATGACAGGAATTCTGGAGCCAAGCCTCTTCAGCCACCCCCTGGGTGATGAGGAACCATTCGGAGTCTGCAGGGGCTTGGGATAATGGATAGTCAGTCAGTTTCCAGACATGATGGATTCCAGTAAATGTCAGAATGAAAGGGGTTTGGGACTAGGGAGAGCAAGTTGGAGAAGTTTGACCCTATTATAGTAGATACATTGCGATGATGGCATAACATTGGAAATAAGGAATTAATTTTAGATTTAGGTCAGTAAATGCATTATTTTTACAGGAGATAATACTCTGATGATGTGATAGTTACTCAGGAACCTAGACTTTTATGATGAATATTGGAAATTATTATGTAACAGTCTGTCAAGTATAATTTGTGTGTTTGTTTAACTTTTTCTCCCTTTATAAAGAGGTATAAACTGTATACAAATTTAAGTGTGCATTTCAGTGAATACACCCCTGTATTTTCATCATGTATACATATGTATATACCCCTGTAATGATCTCCCAAGTCAAGATATGGAACTTTTCCAGCAAGCTCATGCCTGCTGTTTGCCTTAGTAGCCTTTATACTGACCTCTGTCACTAGAGATTTATTTTGCCTGTTTGGATAAGTGTGTACTCCTTTAGGTCTGGCTTCTTTTACTTAGCCTTATATCTCTAAAATTCATCCATATTGTGTCTAGCAGTGGTTTGATTTTTCGGGTGGTTTGTGTTTTCATTGCTGTGTGTGTCTTATCGTGTGAACTTCCATGTTTATTTCCTCTCCGGTGGGTGGGCATTTGGAATGTTTCCAGTTTGTAACTATTGTGAGTTATACTTCTAAGAACATGCTTTTATGAGGCTTTTGGTAGAAGGAGACACTCATTTCCCTCGGGGTGTATATACCCAGGAGTGGAATTGCTGCTTCTAGGTATCTGTGTTCAGCTTTAGCAGATGCTGCTAAACGGTTTTCCGAAGTGGTTGTACCGATTTATACTCCCACCAGCGGTGTATGAGAGTTCCCATTGGTCCACGTCCTCACTATAGCTGTCTGTATATTAAAGCCATCTAAGGAAAATTCGGGGTTTTGGCAGAATCTAGCAAAGGCTTACCTGTAAACATGCTTTATGTTAGATAAATCCTCTTGCTTTTGTCACATCAATTCAGTGAGATATTAAGGGCAGGAACTCTAATCATTCTTGCAGAATGAAGGGCATTCTTATGATTCAGATACACACAAGGGCCCATGATACTTTGCGTTTCTTATTTTCTGTTTGATCTTTGTTCTTTTGATCAGTATTGACATTTTCATTCTTGAGGTGTGTTTGTAGCCTCACTGTATTAAATACAAAAACTTTCAAAAATAGTTAAATATTGATTGCATCCTTGACAATCCTAGGTTTGATGTGTTTACTGCTGCGCTGTGAGAATGTGAGTCAGCTTCCTGTTCCAAGCTGAGATGTCCTATGACCTTTGAGCTTACTGGAGTGGCTGAGCAGGCGGCTGGGGCCGGGTGTTATCAGGCAGGCAGGTTCTGAAACTCAACTTGTTTTCTGCTCCTGTCCTTCCAGCCGGCCTTTACTGCCACCTGCAGGCTTTGAGTGTACAAACATTGGTGTATTGATCATTCCTGCCAGGCAACAATGCTTCTCAAACTTGAGGGCCTTGGTCACCTGGGCAACTGGGCCCCACCCCCAGAGTATTTGATAATGTGGCTCTGGGAGGGGGCTCGGGAATGTGCATTTCAAACAAGTTCCCAGGTGAGGCTGATGCTGCTGGTGTGCGGACACCACCAGGAAGCCCTGCACAGGGACAGCCCTTGCCAGTGGGCCGGGAGGCAGGATTGCAGAATGAAGGGCATCTCTTTGTGGGGGCCAGAATTAGTATCATCAGGGGTGCACATGGAAGCACAGGCTGTGAGGCCTGTCTTCACAAATACACATTTGTTGTCATCATTGTTGTTTTTAGCAGATGAGAAATCAGCCCCAGTAAGTTGTACGATTGAGAGAAGGAGACTACATCTTGGGTGGAGTGAGCACCATAGCTATAGTGAAGCTGGGCCCTAAAGAAAGAAAACAAAAATTTGTATAAGAACTTTTCAAAAGCATTTGGTGGAAGCAGTTTGTATTCAGTTTTAGAAAATTTCTGGGATCCGAAGAGCTTACTCTGTGTACTGGAACATAAGCTCATTAGCCAAGAGGCAAACAGAACTTCAGAGATTTATCCGTGAGACAAATGCACAGCCACTGGACCTCGGAATGATACTTCTTTCCCGCCATTTAATTCCCGTTGTTTATCAAGTTGCCTACAATAACATTGTGTTATATGTTGAAGAATATATTAAAAAGCACTATGGAGGCCTCTTATTTTCAATTTCTTTAGAGAAGTTGGATGTCCCAGAAAAACAAAAGCTGGAACTTGGAAGGGATACTTGTGAAGTAGTCCGACTTAGGGACTTGATTTTCATAGGCCAGTGGGGACAGAACTGCCTCCCGTTTAAGCAAGGTAGGCATTTCTTGTAGTTTGGAATGGTCTTAAGTGTTTCTCCAAAATGGTCTGTGGGTAGTACCCTATTTGCAGTTTTAGTTACTGTAAGAGACCATCAACATCTCTATTTTTTAGAATTTGGTGTAAGTTTCTATCCCTCTTTGCTGCCCCAAAGGTAAAATTTTTTAAGTCATATTTTTTAACATTTTTCTCTACTCCATGTTTTCTACACTGGTCAGTTCTGCTAAGTTGAAATCTGCCCTCACGTGAGAGGTGGGCTGGGAACAGGTCCACTGAGCCTAGTAGGATACAAGATTGTGTGGATTGCTGGCATGGCTGAACCTTGTCACTGCATCAGCTCCAAGGAGATGTCAAAACATTGGGAAACCCTAATGTTGTGTGAAGGATAAAAGGAAGGAACGAAATGATCTCAGGACCACTAAATTCATCTGGGTTAGCTTGATCTGAAAGCATGTCTCAGTCAGCCCCCTGATTAAACAGCCCCTCAGATCAAAGTAGACCACATCACATCTTCAACTGTAGGCAAATTTTGCAATGACGTTATTCCCCTTTATCTCAAAAAATACACGTTGAAAAGTATTTTGAGGGAGAATCATATTTGTTATTTATTTCCCCACAGCATGAAGAGTGCCTGCTTTTGTGAGGTTAGAGGATGGATTGCTTTTTGGGAAATAAGAATTACAGGTGGTCTGCCTCCCTTAGTCATCCAAGATGACTTAAGGAGCCTTTTATGAGCAAGAGCATATATTCACAAATAATAATATCAGATTTGTCTCTCCAAATAGAATACAAAAATAGATTTGAAAGCATTGTATGAATGCAGGCTTTAGAACTATGTTCTAATTAAATGATTGAAAAAGAAATCAAATTGAAAAGGCAAAACTGATTTTCCTGTTTAATGGTAGAGACAATTTATATTAATGTTATTTCTGATTAGAGTCCTATAGCTTTTTTGTAAGCCCACAAGAAGCACCTCTTATTTGGAAAAAAATAACAGTTGAAAGTATGTGGTAAAGGAAGAAGTGATATAGATCTAAATGACTTTTCAGTGACCCTAAAGACAGTACATATAACTGTATGTACAAGGCAAAAGGTTAATCTCAGAAGAAAAATGTCAGTGGGTTTTTTTGTTCTTTGGCAGCATTGTTTGCGTGCGTGCATGTTTGTGTTTGGAAATGCAGCCTGTGAGCTGAAAGTTTCCTTACTTTCAGAAGAGCTTATTCACAGGGGAGGAAACTGTACTTAGCTTGGTGAGGGATGGGGAACAATTCAAACGCTGATTGTAGACAACCTCTGAGTAGTGAGCTCAGCTTCTTGGAAGATGTGTCTTTTGCTGAGTAGTCTTCTGCAGGCCTTCTGCGGGGTGGGAGTCTCTAAACTCTCCCTCATGGAGCATGTGTAGTATTTCCCACACAAATCCTGAGGCTGGTTTTGTCTTTACAAAGTTGTTTTTGGTGGGAGCCCCACTGACCTTTCTCAGATGGTCATTAGATCTGCTCCCTTTGCTTGCGGAGCACATTCTGGAGGGGATGGGCTTAGTCAGTTGTCAGTTGGTGTGATTAAACTGAGCCTGATGCTGTCCGGCTAGTAATTGTTCTAAAAGATTTAGGACACTTACAAGAACTTATAACTCTCATGTATTTATCCTCCGAGGCAGAAATAAATTTTCATAAAACAAGAGTAAGAAATATTTTATTTTTTTTTCAATTTGAGTATAGTTGACACATGATGTTACCTTAGTTTCACGTACACAACATAATAACTCAACAACTCTGTACCTTATGTCATGCTCACCACAACTGTAGCTACCATCTGTCATCATGCAAGGCTATTACAATACCACTGACTCTGTACTTTCTAGCTGTACCTTTTATCCCCATGACTTACTCACACTGTAACTGAAAGCCTGTATCTCCCTCTCCCCTTCACGCATTTTGCCCTTCTCCCCTCTTGTGGTGACCATCAGTTTGTTCTCTGTATTTATAGGTCTGTTTCTGCTTTTTGTTTATTTTGTTTTGTTTTTATATTCCACATATAAGTGAAACCATAGTATTTTTCTCTGTCTGACTTATTTCATTTAGTATAAAACACTCTAAGTCCATCCATAGCAAAATCTTCTCCTTTTTATGGCTGAGTAATATTCAGTTGTGTGTGTGTGTGTGTGTGTGTGTGTGTTGAGATACCAGCTTCCTCTTTATACATTCATCTACTGATAGACACTTGGATTCCATATCTTGGCTATTGTACATAATGCTGCAATAAACATAGGGATAGTCATAACAACATTTTTCTAGATATGTCTCCTATGGTAAGGAAAACAAAAGCAAATCAAAATAAAAAGCTTTTTTAAAAAATTTTGACTGCCTCAAAGTAAAAAGCTTCTGCATAGTGAAGGAAGCCCATCAAACAAAAAAGCAACCTACTGAATAGGAGAATATATTTACAAACATTATATCCAATAAGGGGTTAATTTCCAAAATATATAAAGAACTTATATAACTCAACATAAAATAAACCTCAAATAATTTGATCAAAAAATGGGCAGAAGACCTGAATAGACACTTTTCCAGAGAAGACATCCAGGTGGCCAAAAGATACATGAAAAGGTGCTCAACATCACTCATCATCAGGGAAATGCAAAGCAAAACCACCATGAGATATCCCCTTACCTTTTCAGAATGGCTAGAATCAAAAAGAGGAAATAATAAGTGTTGGTGAGGAGGTGGAGAAAAAGGAACCCCCGTGTACTGTTGGTGGGAATGCCTTTAAGGTGATGCAGCCCCTGTGGAAAACAGGATGGGGGGTTCCTCCAAAAATTTAAAGTAGGACTACCATAGGACTACCAGTAATTCTAGTACTGGGTATTTACCTAAATAAAACACAATGTTTAATTTGAATAGCAGAAAAGGAGCTGCATGGATTTCCCCCATATCCTCTAAGCTTTTACCATGATAACAAACAACTCATCAGTATTTTCTAACATGTTATATTAAAACACAGCTAAAACTGGGCTTGTGCTTTTTCTTGGCTCCATGTCCTCCGACAAATTGTATCCTATTTGTAAAGTCTCCATTTCTTCTTCTTTACAGTGGGGAGCACAGTCCCAGCCTCCAAAGCTCTCCCTTGCACCCCAAGCTCTTAGCCCCAGACTTGGGACAGAGTAAGCATTGAATAAACATTCACTGAAAGGAAAAATGTCTCACATTCCATTTTTTTCCTCTAGTCTTTGTTACACTGCCCTTTGTCCTCCTTTTCCACTTCTATCCAAATTCTAGCCTTTCTTCAAGGCTCAGTTCGACTTTAGTTTCCACAAAGCTAAGCTATTGTATGGATCACAAAATGAATTCCAGTATTCTTAAATTTTTCTCATTTTTCTGTTTCTGCCTTTTATTTCACTATGTACTCATACTACTAATCACTGTAGCACTCACTAAAATACTGAGGGATATTGGGATTATACAATGTCTCTTTCTTTGAATGCCCAGTGACTTTGGGTCTGCCTAGACTTCTGGCTGCTCCTCTCCACATTCTCTGCCTGGCAAATGCCTCCTTATCCTTTAAAGTCAGCCCATGGCTCTTCTAAGACATCTTCCCTCTGAGCCTCCCCGCTGTTAGTGTGCAAGCTAGTGGTACCTCCTTGACCTATCTATGCATTTCATCATGATTATTCAATTCACTATCTTTTGGGGGGTGTGTGGAGCAGGCTTAAACCCATGACCCTGAGATCATGACCTAAGCTGAAATCAAGAGTTGGACACTTAATCAACTGAGCCACCCAGATGCCCCAGTTCACTATCATTTTCATATAAAGATGTATTGAACCCCCAGTACATGCCAGCGGCTGGAGAGAATCCAGGTGTATACGTCCTGCATCACCACCATGGGCTTCTGAGTGCTGGGTGCCTTGGCCTTAAGCTTCAGAGCCCACCCTTGCCCAGTGTCTCTGGAAGCAGAGCATGCCACTTAGGACTTCCAGCCTTTTTTTTCAGAAGTCCTTTGTATGTGCCTTTTAAATACCTTTAAAAGATAACTTTACTTTCCAGGTATGACTGTTGCTAAAGTGGAATGGGCTGTGTACCGAAAGAGTCAGATCTATATGTTCTGAGGACTGTTTTATTATCTGCCCCTAGAACAGTTAGGATCCGAGTTGGCCAAAGTCTGTAGCCAGAGCTGATTTCCTGCAGGAGCCCAAGACATTTGTTGAGGCTCTGCAGTATCCATTGCTCAATTTCGAGCACTTAAAATCTTCATTTAGAGGGGCACCTGGGTCAGCTTGGGTTGTGATCCCGGGGTCCTGGGATCGAGCCCCGCATCGGGCTCCCTGCTCGGCGGGGAGCCTGCTTCGCCCTCTCTCTCTCTGCCTACTTGTGACACCTCTCTCTCTCTCTTTTGTCAAATAAATAAATAAATAAAATCTTAAATCTTTATTTAGACATTTTTCTCCCAATATTTTTTAGTAACTTCTTATTTTCTTAATTTTTAAAGATTTTATTTATTTATCTATTTGCAAGAGAGAGAATGAGAGGGGGGAGGGTGAGAGGGAGAAGCAGACTGCCCGCTGAGTAGGAAGCTCGAAGCAGGACTCGATCCTGCGTCTCCAGGATCATGACCCAAACCGAAAGCAGTTGCTTAACCAAATGAGCCACCCAGGCGCCCAGTAACTTCTTTTATTAGAATACTAATATATACCTTTTAGTAAGACACAAAAACATAAAGAAGAAAATTATCTGTCATCTTGCCACTGGGAAATACCAATTTTGGAAATATTTATTTCCACTCTTTTTATCCCGTGAGTATCCCAGTATGAAGTTAGTGTTCTTAATTTTTTTCTCATTTTTCTATTTTTACCCGTATTTCACTATTTACTCTTTCTACATTTATTTCTATTGTAACAAATATACCAAATAAGTACTACTTCACAGCGTACATATTTTGGATGGATTATCTTTAAGAATGGGTAAAGACTGAAAATACAAATGGATGCCAGAAGGTGAGCATAAATTCAAAGAACCCTAGCGGACACAATGGCATGTTGGGATTTCTTAACAGCCATTCGAGGTTGATTTTTTAGGACAGCCATGACCTCCTGCAAACATCCATTGGGGCGCTTGCCATAAATAGGATGACAGTTTGAATGGACCACGAGTCAGTCTGCCTTGGTATGGAAATTACTGTTTGCTTCACGTCGAGTCAGTCTATCTGACTTGTGTTACAAAACCTGGCCTGTATTCCTTTAGGAGTTTCCTAGCTGGGTCATCTCTTCCTAGGAAGGGCCAGCTGGGTGTCAGGGGCAGGGGCAGGGCGGAGAGTCTGAGAACACTGGAAACACGGCTCGCAGCACCAGGAGGTCCAGAGTGTCTGCCTCTCTTGAGAGTTCACTTCCTCTTCTCAAACCAGCTTCCTCCACTTCGTGGAAAACAGGCTGCACATTGCACCAGCCTCAGATCTCCTGGTGTCTGCTGGGAGAAGCTGCCCCTCTTCTCTTGTTTCTATTTTCAAGACAACCTTCTGACTGGCCCCTCTGAGCTCTCATGCAAGCACAGCCTCACCCCCTATTAGGTGTAGCCTTGAGGGCCAGCTCTACTACAGCACCAGGTGGGACTGGGAGGACGGAGGATACCTGAGGGTAAGGAGCACTTCTCCAGAAGAAGGAAAGGCGAGGCTCAGTAGCACAAAGCCAGCTGTGGCCCGTACCCACCAGCGGGCAGGGCTTGTCTCAGCCGAGCATGCGCAGCTTCTCAGGTACTAGTGGTCTCTTTGACTGGGTGGCAGGGAGGTGGGGCAGCTCCTTCTTTAACCCAGGGTTTATATAATTTTAAGGAAGCCCATCTTCTAGGGTCTGTATCTTCTAGCCCCTATCCCTTCGCACTATACTTCGATGTATGTTACTGAAGCTGACCATCTCCATGGCCTTGGGAAGTAGTCAAAGCAAGCTTTATTACCACCATTTTACAAGACTTCGAGAAGTCAGATCATCTGACCAACACTCAACAGGAATGAAATGGCTGAGATTCCAGGTGCTCCCTGGTCCTCTGGGACCCCTGCCGTGTGCCAGAGGCCACTCTGCTGACTGAATGGCGCTACCTCACCAGGGTAGGAGAGCTGGGAGGATCAGAAAGGGCTGGGGTTCCCTCTCTTGTCAGGTTGATGACCAAGGACCAAGCACAACTCCTATTCTGGAGCCAGCCTGGTTATGGTTGGACATCCCAGTCAGGTCTGTCCTTTCAACCCCTCCAGAATTTTCCTGCTTCCTAGATATTTTGAGAGCTCCGTCTTGATGTATTGTTGGTCTCTGTGGCTCTGAATTGACTGCACACCTAAATTTTTTTCATCAGTTTCTTTTTTAGCACAGAGACCAATCCCAAAAACATGGCTATGGGTAGAGGCAGCCCCGAGAAAATGGAGATTTTATCTTCTCTGGTTTTGGTGAAGGCCAGTTTTCATTTTTTATTTTTTTCTTCTTTCTTCAAAGCTTCAAAATTAAAAAGATACTCTTAGAGGAACCCATAACTTGAAAATTATTTCTCTGGTGCATGCCTCTCTCTATCTTTCTTGGTTTGCCTCCTGTGGTGTTCAAGGAAGCTGAAAGCTTCAAAGCCAGGAACGTGACCCAGATCTCTTTGATGACAGTGGTAACATCTTGGGAAGGGAAGCATAGAGTTAATGCTGAAATTAGCATTCCTGGAAGTAGCAAGTGACTTGAAAATTATGCTGACTTGTCTTGCATGCATTGTATTTGTGTCCTAACCAAATGTTTCCAAGGAGCTATCCCTGGCAATGGAACAGACGGAACCAAGGGGCTTGAATGTGTTCTAATGGCCGATGACTACAGAAAATGAACTGGAACCTATTTAGATCACTGCATTGCATGAGCATGAGAGTGATGTTCTCATCTTTTTTTTTCCCCTATTGGACCTTCTTAAGAAAATGGAATACCCTTGATATGGTATCTAAAAATAAAGTAAGTGATGCTTTGATGTCTGTTCTTTCTTTTCCATGTAACAGTGGGTGTGTGTTTCTCAGAGCTTATCTGCTGTGTGCCAGAAATCAGACAGGGCCATGAACAAATGTCCATTGCTTCCAAGTCATAAGAACACTTGGCAAAAAGGGGACTTTCCCTCCTGTCTCCTGTCTTTGAACTTTAAACGATACGGAGAAACTTGTCTTAACCAAGAGAGGGATAAGAAAGACCTGCCAAGTTTAAGCACTGGTTGATAACTAACTTCATATCAGCTGTACAACCCATACCATGTAGTCTGAAGATGAAAAATAATGTTCTCTTTTGCCTTCTACAAGAGCTCCTGACTAACTTGCCGGTGTCACAGAATGGTTAAGTCCATGCCTTGATCCACGCAGTGTACTCAGGTTATCACAGAAATCTCGGGGGTGTATGTGGCAATGTATGGGATATTGCATTCTCTAACAGGAAGATCAGTTTCCCTTTCTCGCATTTGGCCAAGCTTGACTCTATCTGGTTATCACTTGAGGTTTCTTGTGTCCCTCAACACATTTCTCTCCTTTATTTATGTCTCTTTTGATCCAACCCTTTTCTCTTTCTCCCTTTCCCATTTTCCTTCTGCTGCATGCATCTCTGGCAGTGTGGGATTCTGGCCGCACTAAAGTGGGGGCAGCTGACTGGATGACTTTTTGGTCCTCAAGGCCGGGCAGGACACAAAAAGAGACGGAGGAGTCTGGGACATCTGTGTTGTGAGAGAACAGTTGTATGAGCTAGTCCTTGTGCTTCAGAGCTGCAGCTTCTGTTTTTTGAGTTGAGACGGATGAGGTGGGAGATTAAGAGTTTCTCTGAAGTATCATAGTTTAAACTGTTGGTTGCCTGAGTTTATTCTTGGCTCTACATATGGTTAAATAGCTCTGCGACCTGGTTCCTTAACTTTGGAAAACTTTCTCATGCAAGAAAGTGGGAATCCCAAATAGTACCTACTTCATAGAGCTGTTATAAGGATAATATTATGTAACTTATATCAAGGACATTGCCCAGTGTGTAGTAAATGCCCAATACATATTAGCCACTATTCGTTGTTTTACATTCATTGGACACAGTTGTCTCTTTATCACTGGTATGTTTTCTTTAAAGTTCAAATGTCAGGAAAGAAGCAATCAGACTTTCCTTTCTGTTGAGGTACTTAGATCAGGATGGTAAACAGATGGAAGATTTGCTGCTAGAGTTAATGGTGACCAGTGGGATGTAAAATTGGACTTTTATAGAAAACACAAAGACCACAAGAAAACTGCTATGGATTGGTTAGGTGTAAGAAGCTAGACCGGCAGGGCTAGAGACTATTGGGAAGTTTAAGATATTTCTGAGTCCGAAATGACTGAAAAGACTGAGTACCCGCTTCTGATTGGTCTGAATTCTTTTATTTTTGTGAAAACACTCTTTTGGCCAGCATGGCTTATATCTTCTCTTCTGTAAGAGAAAACAGTTAAAGAAAAAAAAAAAAGAAGAAGAAGAAAGAAAGAAAATGTAAAGCCTACTCTTTAAAAAAAATATAATTTGAAGTCTTTATTCAGCATAGTTTTAGAAGAAGGTGTTTCATATAAGTCAATTTTCTAGATAAATGAAGTTTAGCTTGTTAAGTATCAAAACTTGTTTTACCCTTTCTTACTGAGCTTTTTCTAAAATCAAAGAACACATTCATGTAACATTTGTTGAGCATGTCACATGTGCCAAAAACTGGGTATTTTACTATATACAATCTTAATTTTCACATGTAAAATGCATTATATTTGGGGTTCTTAAAAAAAAAAAAATATCCCGGTCCTAATGTAATCTCTTCTTGGAAAGCTAATTGTTAGGCCCTTAGATAATTTTGTGCTTAGAATTTCTTCAGCTTTTATACTTTGATCTTATTATTCCCTACATATATATATATTTTTAAGATTTTTATTATGTATTTGACAGCCAGAGATTACAAGTAGGCAGAGAATGAGAGAGAGAGAGAGAGAGCTGAGCAGAGAGCCCGATGCGGGGCTCCATCCCAGGATCTGGGATCATGACCTGAACCGAAAGCCGAGGCTTTAACCCACTGAGCCACCCAGGTGCCCCTCCCTACATATTCTTAATGTTTCCATATTATTGAGAGAAAGAAAACTGGTTTTCAACTGAGTGCTTATTACGTATTCTAAGCACTTTCACATATATTTAAGCTTAAGAAAAACCTATAAAATAATAATTATTATGCACATTTTATAAATGAGGCAACAGAGTCTGAGTATCACGCCCAAGCTCATACTGCTGAGAAGAAGGGGAGCTGTGATTCGATTGTGGACTTCTCTGTCTCCAGATCTTGTGCTTTTTCTATGCAGACATTATCAAAGAAATAGGCCTCAATTAAAACTAGGTTAATAGATTATGCTTCAGATTCCTTCCCATTATTCTAAAAACAGATTTTTTTTCTTCCTTAATTAATTTAGCTATCCTTTAGCTATGCTAGATGTAGGTAAAAGTTAGAAAAAAGATGGAGCTTCTAAGCCTTTGGATGAGAAATTGGTCCATGGGATGATACAGGATTTTCCAGATTTAAATGAAAATTAAAAAAAATAAAAACACAACAACAACAACAGCAAAAACCCTTAACTTTCATAGAGCCTTTAATTTATAGTCACAAGTAATTTTGTGTGCCTAAGGCCAGGTATAGATTAAAGAATTTATCCGAAGTCTTACAGCAATATAAGTTCTTTACTTATGCTAAGCCATCAAAATCCAGTGGGGGTAAATCCTCCATAAAAGCAATGAAAACATTGGCAAGATGGCCAAAGTCAACTTTTTCAAAACTCTTGAAATTAGCCAAAGTCTTCCAACAGTCTGAGAAGTGTTTATTCAGGAAAAACTGCTGAACCTCATTAAGCAGTCTTTGTGGCATTGTAACTTGAACTGCTCACATATCCCTCTCTTCAGGTCTACAGTAACCTTGAAAAATAGCAGTCTTGAAAACATGGTGCTTGTAAAAATCAGCAGCATTGCAACCATTGGGCTGGACAGGCCTCATTTGGAGCTTCTTAAGAAGTCCCATTCCCAGAGCATTGTCCCTGTTTGACCTGTCTTGCATTTCCCTGGAAAAGCTTGATTGGAGCTTAGAACTTGCTCTGCAGGAAATATCTTGTCCTCAGGGCATTTGTCAAAAATGATCAGTGGCAATTGTTTAATAGATCAACTGCTGAGGGGGCAATAGCAGTTGGGCAAATAAGGACCTCGTCAAAAACTTAAAAGTGAGACATGAGGATAAGGTATCTCCCTAAGGGACTTTTAGAAGCTCTGACATAGTCCTAAGAAATTAAAAGACTGAGCACATATTCAGGACTGTGTGCATGCCCAGGAAAGACCTGACAAGGCCCTAATCTCTCACCTCTGACTGACGTTGAGGTCCTAGGCAAGCAGTTAATAAAAGCTAAGACAGAAGTTTAAATTAGTTGAGTGTTGCAGGCGTATCCCAAAACACATGCAGAATTTCTCAGCAAATATTGGGAGGCTGATTTGTTCAAAACATTTAACAAACCTCAGACTAATCGTTAGCTATTCAGTAAACTAACTGAGGCATCAGTGGTTACAGAGAATACAGACATTATAGGATTAGTCCAGGAAGGTCACTAAACAAATAGCAACAACTGCAATGATGACAAAAAAACAGCAACAACAGTAAATCTTGGAAAGTTGGGGTAGAGGAGTCTGATTTCCAGAACTGTCACATTAATTATTACATTTCTAATATGTCTAGTGTTTTTTTGTTTGTTTGTTTGTTTGTTTTTAAGGTGTGGGACACCTGAAGAAAAAGGAAGGTAGGTTTATACACAGGAGAAAAAAAAGTAGTAAATAAAACCTGTCCCTGAGGGGGCCAAGTTGTTGGACTTACTCTGCAAAGATTTTAATCAGCTATTATAAATATAGTTAAAGAACTAAGCAAAATATGTCTTAAAAATTAATGGGAAGTATGATAATGAAACCTTACAAAATAAAGTATATCAATAAAGAGAAATAGAAATTTATAAACTATATATAAATTCTGGAGTTGAAAAGTACAATAAAAATTCATTAGCAGGCTCAATAGCATATTTGGACTGGCAGAGAAGAGAAACAGCAAACTTGAAGACAGGTCAATTAAGATTAGCTGGCCTGAGGAACAGAAAGAAAAAAGCAGTAAGAAAATAGAACATAATGTCATATACCTGTGGTACACCACCAGGCACACCAACATATGTATGGGGGAGGTCCAGAAGGAGAAGAGAGAGGAAAAGGAGCAAAAAGAATATTTGAAGATTGGACAAACACCTCCCAAATTTGATGAAAAACATTACATATTCAAGAACCTCAATAAACTCCAAGTAGGATAAACTGAAAGAGATCCATACCTACACACACATAGTCAAACTGTCAAATGATAAAGACAAAGAGAGAATCTTGAAAGTAGCAAGATAATATGACTTATCAAGTACAGAGATCCTCAATAAAATAAACTGCTGACTTCTCATTAGAAATCATAGAGGCCAGAAGTTAATTGGAGGGCATATTCAAGATACTGAAAGAAAAAGATACTGAACCAAGAACTCTATATCTGGCAAAACTGTCTTTCAAAACTGAGGGAGAGGGCCACTTGGGTGGCTTGGTCGGTTAAGCATCTGCCTTTGGTTCAGGTCATGATCCTGGAGTCCCAGGATTGAGCCCAGCATTGGGCTCCCTGCTCAGGGGGAGTCTGCTTCTCCCTTTCCCTCTGTCTCTCCCCTGACTCGTGCTTGCTCTTCTCTCTCTCTCCCTCAGTCTCGCTCAAATAAATAAATAAAATCTTAAAAAAAAAAAAAAAAAAAACCACTGAGGGAGAAACTAAGGCATTCTCAGATACAGAAGAACGGAGGGAATTCATCACTAGCAAACTTGACTCTCAAAAATCATGAAGGGAGTCCTTCATACTGAAAGGAAAAGAAACTAGATGGTAACTTGAATCCACACGAGATATTCAGAGCACTGGTAAAGATAATACATAGTGAACTATAAAAGACAGTACAATGGTATTTTTGTTTGTGATTCTTTTCTATCTAATTTAAAATACAACTTCAGGGGCACCTGGGTGACAGTCATTTGAGCGTCAGACTCTTGGTTTTGGCTCAGGTCACAATCTCATTGTTGTGAGATCAAGTTCTGTGTCAAATTCTGGGCTCAGTCTGGAGTCGGCTTGAGATTCTCTCCCCTCCCTTCTGTCCCTCCCATTCATGTTCTCGCTCTCTCTCTCTCTAAAATAAATAAATGTCTTTTAAAATTTTTTAAAAAATACAACTTCATAAGACAAAAGATATAAAATGGTTAATGGGCTTATATAAAGATATAATTTGTGTGTGTATTTATATGCCTGTGTATATATGTATGTTTATGGCACAGAATACTAGTGCAAAGGAGGGGGAGGAAAAGGAATGTATTGCAGGAAAGTTTCTGGTTTACTATTGAAGTTTTCAAGTTAATATTAATCTGAATTACATTATTGTAAGTTAAGTTACTAAGTATAATTCTCAAGACAATGACTGAGAAAATAACTCCCCCAAAATACAGTAAAAGAAATGAAAAGAGAATTAAAACAATGCACTAGAAAAAATCTGTAAAGCATGATAGAAGGCAGTAATAGAGGAACAAACCATATGGCATATAGAAAATAAAGTTAGTGGCAGATGTAAATCCTACCTATCTGTAATCATATTAAAGGTAAATGCATTAAACTTTCCTATTAAAAGGCAGAGATTGGCACAATGTGTGTGTGTGTGTGTGTGTGTGTAGGGGCATGACCCTCCTGTATGTTATTTAAAAGATGCACACTTTAAATTAAAAGACACAAATAGGTTGAAAATAAACAGATGGAAAAGATACACCATGCAAACAGTAACCAAGTAACCAAAGGAGAGTTGGAATGGCTATACTAATATCTTATAAAATAGACTTTAAGACAAAAATTGTTGGCTGGACACAAAAAGGGTTATTTTTTAATGATAACAGTGTTAGTGTATTAGGAAGATCTAATAATCATATATACACCTAAAGACAGAGCCCCAAAACATATGAACCAAAACCTGACAGAATTGAAGGTAAATATACGCAATTTAATAATAGTAGGAGGAGATTTACATAACCCTTTTCCAATTGGCTAAAACAACTCAGAGGAAGATCATCAAGGAAACAGAAGACTTGAGCAACACTATACAATGACTAGACTTAAGAGACATCTGTAGAACACTCCACTCAACAATGGGATACATACTCTCCCTAAGTGAACATGAAACATTCTCTAGAAAAAAAAAATCAGAGGCCATAACAAACCTCACTACATTTAAAAGGATTGAAATTATACAATATATGCTCTCCAAAAACACTGAAATGAAAATAGAAAGCAATAACAGAAGGAAATTTGGGGAATTCACAAATGTGGAAATTAAATGACACATTCTTAAAATAACCAGTGGATCAAAGTGAATGCAATGAGTGAAAATGACACAAAATCTATAAAAAACATAAAGGATGCAAGTAAGTCAGTGTTCAGAGCAAAATATGTAGTTGCAGATGCCTAAAGGAGAAAGGTCTCAAATAACCCAAATTTCCAGTTTAAGAAACTAGAAAAAGGAAAACAAATCAAACCCAAAGCAAATAGAAAGGAAGGGAATGAAGATTAGAGTAGAAATAAAGAAAGTAGAGAATAGAAAAACAACAGAGAGAAAAATCAATGAAACCAAAGTTGGTCCTTTTGAAAACATCAACAAAATTACCAAATCTTTCATTAAAATGACTAAGGAAAAAAAGAAGTTTCGAATTACTAAAATCAGGAATGAAAGAGGGGGCATCACTACTGACCTTACAGAAATTAAAAAGCATCATCGGGGACACTACAAACAACTGTATGCCAAAGAAATAGATAGCTTAGATGAAATGGACAAAGCTCTAGTATGGCATAAATTACCAAAACCAACTCAGGAGGAAATAGACAATCTGAATGGACCTATAGCAAGTAAAGAAATTAAGTTAAATTAAAAGTTTCCCACAGGGGCAAAAAAAAGCCCAATCTTTACATAGTTTCACTGGTATGTTCCACTAAACATTGAGCATATTAATATGAATCCTTTACAAAGTTTTCCCCAAAAAAGTAAAGAGAGAGAACATTTCCCAACTAATTCTACAAGGCCAATATTGCTTTCATACCAACCCTAGACAAAGGCATAGGAAAAATACAGATCAATATCCCTTATGAGCATAGATGCAAAAGACCTCAACAACTAACAAACCAAATCCAGAAGTATGTAAAAAGCATTATACACTATGACCAAGTGAGATTTATCCTAGGAATGCAATGTTGATTCAACATACTAAAATCAATCAATATAATACACCGTTGTAATAAAATAAAAGCCCCAAACCACATAACCATCTTAACAGCCACAGAAGTAACGTTTGAGAAATTATGGCACTATTTCATCCTAAAACACAGTCCAAAAATTAGGAATAGGGAACTTTCTCAATCTGATAGAGGGAATCTATAAAAACTCCACAGGTACCATCATGCTAACACATTTCATATGAAATTTTCTTTACATGTTGAAATGAAAATGCCTATTGGGTTAAGTAAAATATATTATTGATACTTATTTTACCTATTTTTAATGTGGCTCCTAGCAAATTTTAAATTTTATAATTTAAATTATAAATTTAAATTTATAAAATAAAATAAATACAAATAAATATAAATAAAATATAAATTTAAATTATAAATATAAATATAAATCACATTTGTGGAATGAATTTTATGTTCTGCACCCTGGGCCTCCAGGGTCTGGTAGATCTGGGCCCTATTCCCTGTCCTGTAAGTCTGGTTGATAGAGAGGGGAGGGTGGAGCATGGAGACTGACTAAGTGGACTGGAGAAGAAGATGGGGGTGAGGGGTGGGGGTGGGGCAGATAAAGAGCCCTTATGAATGCAGTCTTGCTGTGAGAGCAGGGGGCTTTGTTTTATTCACAGCTGTATCCTTAGTGCTTAGGATAGTACTGGGAACAGAAAATTGGTAATAAAATAATATAAAATAAAGATTGGTAACTAAAAAAAAAGATTCAGTAAGAGAGTGGTGTTTATTAGTGAATGGTTCTTTATTCAGCACCATACTTGGTGCCATGGGTTCATAGATTCTAGCAGACAAAAACGTGGTTTCGTGAGATCATACATGGCACCTGATAATCCCCCAACCGTGCGATGGGTATACGAGATGGGACAGAGGACTAAGGGGTACTAGAAAGTGGTAGCTGGAGTTTGACAAAGTTAGTTTGTTGTTGCCTGTTTGATTGTACAAGGCAAAATCTTTGCCTAGTGATTTTTTTTTTTTTCATATCTAGGGAGCACGTATTTGAAGGGCGCCCTTTATGTAAAAATCACCCAATTTCCAAATATTGGCACCTAAATTCAAATTTTTTCAAATGTGCAAATCAAACAAAACCCTTCTGTGGCTTGAGTTTGGCCCAGGAGCCTCCTGAATATTTCCCTGGTGAAGTGAAAGCATAATTCCCTTGACTTCTTAGCCATCACAGCAAAGAACTTAATGTGAGGTACAGGAAGCCTTCTCAGACCTGCTCTTCTTTGTTGTGTCCCCTATCTTAAGGTCTCAAATTCCATGTATTTCTTCTTCTTAGTAGCTGTTACATTTGGAGTCTACCTTTGTATGATTGTTGACTCAGTATCTGTTTCTTCCAGGGAACATCCAAAAGTTCCTCATGGGAACAGGCCGGGTCCGCTTTGCTAATCAATAGTTAAAAACTGAAGGAGTGAAGTAGGCAGGAGAGATTAATTTTAAGATCCATTCTGTTGTTAAAGAGGTAAAACAACCTGAGAATAGCATCTCGCTTGGAATTCTGTGTTGAAATATTCAATACAACTGCAGGTTATTGTATTGGCACAACTGAGAAAAGATGTTTTTTTCCCCATACTACGTAGACATTTCAGCATTATCTACACTATTACATCTCAAAGTGTATTTCAGAGAACCCTGGCATTTGCAGCAGAACACATTAATGTCAGTATTTATTTGTACTTAGTAATTCCAAAGTTTACAGTTTGACATTTTAGGCTATAGTTAATCCTCTGGATTTAGTGCTCTTCCTGAGAAAAATGGAAACACTGCTTCCCTTTGTATTGTTAAGAATATATATTTTAGACTTTTAGTATTTATAAATTTTAATCATTTTAACCGCTGGAAGAATGAGAAAGCTGAAGGAGAGCTGGCGAGAATCGCTAGAACTAGAACTTTCTATTGAAAAAAAGGAAACAAAAAAATCAATAATGATTCACCAAGTTCAAGCTGAAAGGTTTACTAGAGTACTGAAGTAAAACCACAGGTGTATTGCTGAAGGAGAGAGGTCGCTTTTTCCATGCCTTGACATAATAGAGACAGTGAAGCTGAAATAGTGAGAAACAGCAGGGCGAAGGAGGGAAAACCACAACCTGTTTTAGTTTTGTGGAAAAGTTTTAACAGTGCTAAACTTTATCCTTCACATTTTTATACGTTGCAGAAAGGAAAGTCTTAAAAGACTCCTAAAATTTAATCTGTATATGTCCATTTCTATAACATTCTCAAAATCACGAAACTGTAGAGATGGAGAACAGATTAGCAGTTGCCAGGGTTGGAGTTGGGGCACAGGGTTCTATGAGCTTTCATCTAGTGCATCCTGAAGCTCTGTGTCTGTGAGCTTAAACATTTAGAATGATTTCCTCTTTAGCAAAAGAGGAAATCACATCCTTTAAAAAAAAAAAATTACTTATTTAATTCCTGTCTAACTAACATTCATATATTAGTTTCAGGTGTATGATCCAGTGATTCCACAGTCCACCACTCAGTGCTCATCACGACGAGGGCACTCTTGATGGCTTTCACCTGTTTCACCCATCCCCCTCCACCAACCACCTTCCCCTCTGGGAACGACCAGTCCTCTACAGTCAAGAGTCTGTTTTACTGTTTGTTTCTTTTTTTCTTTTTTTTGTATGTTTTGTTTCTTAAATTCCAAATAGGAGTGAAATTCTATGGAACAGTATGGAGCTCCTCAAAAAAATTAAAACCAGAATTGCCATATGATCCAGTAATTCCACTACTGGGTATTTACTGAAAGAAATGAAAACACTAACTTGAAGAGATATGTGCACTCCTATGTTTACTGCAGCATCATTTACAATAGCCAAGATAGGGAAGCACCCCATGTGTCCGTCAATAGCTGAATGGATATAGAAGAGGTGGTGTGTGAATACACCATGGACTATTACTCAGCCATAAAAAAGAAATGAAATCGCCATTTGCATCAACATGGATGGAGCTAGAAGCATTGATGCTAAGTACATTCAGTCAGTGGGATGACCTTCTTTATTACTATAATGTTCTAAGTCTGTTATTAACAGAGCCATTCCATCTTTCTTTTAATTAGTTTAGCATGAAAAGCATGCTAGTGTTAGCATGAAAAGCATATCTTCTTCCTTTTAATCTACTTGCACCTTTCAAGTGTTTCTGTATGCAGGCATAGAGAATTACCTTACTTTTTTAACCAGTCTGAAAATTTCTGCCTTTGAATTAAGGTGTACAGACATTTACGTTGTGTGTGCTTATTAATAGGGTTAGGTTTGAGTCCGTCATTTTGCTGTTTGTTTTCTGTTTGTCTCTTCTGTCCTTTTTAACTTCTTTCATTCCCCTTCTGCCTTTTTCTTTTAGGATTGAAATTTTTTTATGGTTCTATTTCATTTCCTATATTGTCGTATTAGTGACAGCATTTTTTCTTAATTTTGTGGCCACTTTGGGGTTTATTGCACACGTATATCAATCCCATCTACCTTCAGGTGATGTCACGCCATTCCACAGATGGCAGAAGAAACTCACACAGTAAGATGAAACATACAGTAGTATGCTTTCCTTTCCCCTGTCCTGGCCTTCATGATATCTTCTCATGTATTTTATTTATATGTATGTTGTAAACCCCACACTAACTTGCTATTTTTTTTTTTAAAGATTTTATTTGTTTATTTGACAGACAGAGATCACCAGTAGACAGAGAGGCAGGCAGAGAGAGAGAGAGAGGGAAGCAGGCTCCCTGCTGAGCAGAGAGCCCGATGCGGGACTCGATCCCAGGACGCTGAGATCATGACCTGAGCCGAAGGCAGTGGCTTAACCCACTGAGCCACCCAGGCGCCTTTTTGTTTATAGTCAGTGATCTTTTTTTAAAAAAATGTTTTATTTATTTATTTGACAGAGAGATCACAAGTAGTCAGAAAGGCAGGCAGAGAGAGAGAGAGAGGGAAGCAGGCTCCCTGCTGAGCAGAGAGCCCGATGCGGGACTTGATCCCATGACCCTGAGATCAAGACCTGAGCCGAAGGCAGCGGCTTAACCCACTGAGTCACCCTGGTGCCCTAGTCAGTGATCTTTAAAGAGATTTAAGTAATAGAAAAAAATTGTTATTGATTTACCCCTGTAGTCACCATTACCAGTGCTTCTCGTTTCTTTGTTTAAATTCTTATTTTCATCTGGTAGCCTATTCCTTCTGCCAGGACTTCCTTTAGCATTCCTGGCAGTGTGGGTCTGTTGGTGGTTATTGCTTTCAGCTCCTGCATGTCTGAAAAAGTCTATTTATCACCTTTATTTTTTCAAGGGTAATTTCTCTGGGATCATCATGTTTTCTTTCAGTACTTTACAGATGTCTTCTGGCTTGCATTGTTTCCAATGAAGAAACTTGCTGTGATTCTTAGTTTTGTTCCTCTGTACATAGTATATCTTCTTTAACTCTGTCTGCTTTTAAGATCTG
This sequence comes from Neogale vison, assembly GCF_020171115.1. Classification (NCBI taxonomy): domain Eukaryota; kingdom Metazoa; phylum Chordata; class Mammalia; order Carnivora; family Mustelidae; genus Neogale; species Neogale vison. Next base: position 105,568,235 of record NC_058095.1, on the reverse strand, counting down.
TCTCTTTATTACTGGCTTTGAAGTATTGATCGTGATATATAGTTTATTCCTATTTCCTGTGTTTTGGCTTTATTGAACTTCTTGGATGTGTAGGTTTATTGTTTTCATCAGATTTGAAAATATTTGGCTATAATTTCTTCAAATATTTTTTCCGTTCCCACATCCTCTCTTTCAGACACATGTATTAGGATGCTTGAAGTTGTCCCACAGTTCACTAATGTCTATTTATTTTTCATTCTTTTTTCTCTGTGTTTTCATTTCACATAGTTTCTATTGCTATGTCTTCAGTTCATTAATCTTTTCTTCTGCCATTAATCCCATCTAGTGTATTTTTCATTTCAACTTGGGTCTTTTGAGAAAACTTGTGTGTCTCTACTTAATTTTTTGTGCATGAGGAATACTGTCCTTATGCTCCTGCCTGTTCATTTGAACATCTGTGTCTAATATCAGGACCCCTCTCTCAATAATTAGGTTCTTCATTTTTCTCATTTCGGGCCATATTTTTCTGCTTCTTTGAATGCCCAGTAATATTTGCTTAGATGCCAGACATTGTGAATTTTATCTTTTCGGCCAAGGAATATTTTTGTATTCCTTGTATATAATCTTGAGCTTCATTCTGAGGCCCAGTGAAGGTACTCAGAAAGAGTTTGATCCTTTTAGGTCTTGCTTTTTTTTTTTTTTTTTAAGATTGTATTTATATATTTGACAGGCAGAGATTACAGGTAGGCAGAGAGGCAGGCAAGAGACAGGAAGAAGCAGGCTCCCAGCCAGGCAGAGAGCCCGATGTGGGACTCCATCCCAGGACTCTGGGATCATGACCTCAGCCAAAGACAGAGCCTTTAACCCACCCAGGTGGGTTAAAGGTGAGCCACCCAGGTGCCCCTAGGTCTTGCTTTTTAAATAAAATTAATTTCTTGGTACCACAGCTGCATTCAGGCTAGGGTTCTTTGTTCCCTGCTGCTGAGGCAAGACCCTTTTATGTCCTTGGAATCAAGAGGCTTCCCCGTCTGTCTGGAGTTCCAAGCCCTGCATGAACGTGAGGTACTCTCCCCTCTCATCTCCTAGCCTTTGGGTAGTTTCATCACCTGCATGTACTGCAGTTCTCGGTTCGATACTCAGGCAGTGTCCTTTGCACAGCTCTAGGGTTTTCTTTCTCTGTACCTCTCTCCTTGCACTGCGCCCAGTGAACCTGCAGCCCCACCTTGTCAATGCAGGGTGTCTGCCAGCCTCCCCCTGGGGCAGGTGGAAACTCCTCACGGCAATACGCGGGGGCATTCGTAGGGGTCACCTTAATTGTCGCCTATCTCTCAGGGATCACTATGCTGTACGACTCAATGCCCCGTGTCGTGAATATAATAGTTTCCTATGTTTTGTTGTTGTTGTTGTTGTCATTGATGGTTTTAAGTGGGAGGATAAATAAAGTTCTTGGTATTCCATTTAGTTGCGATTGGAAATCTCAAAATTGGGGTTTATATTTTCTTTTGCTTATTTAATATTCCTCTTATTTGAAGAAGAAAGTTGTATTTTAACCATTTATGTGTAAGCCGATTTCTAATCATGCTTGCTGTATTCAAGTTTATGAAGATCTGAAGTGGGGTGAAGGGGCGGCACAGAAAATAAACACAATGAAGTGCCACTGCTTATCCCAAAGCTCTCTGATTTACTCTTTGGTAGGTTGTTGATCTGCTGGATTATGAGATCCCTTTGTTCCTTTTGGAGAGAGTCACCAAATGCGTTCTATGAATGTGCATTCAAAATGTATGGAAGATGTTATAAATCAAATGGTCATGGTCTTTGTGTTTTGATCTACACCATTAAAACTTCGACAGTAAAATATTATAGAGGAAACATAATGAGAGAACTTACTTCAGTAGATATTAAAATGTATTTTAAAGCTATAATAATCAAAATATTAAAGTAGTAATGCTAATATTGACAAAGACTAGTAGACCAAAATAGAATTTCCATAGGCAGACTTATAAATGTAGTTTAAACATTTAGCATAAAGGAGCTATTTCAGGCATGCGTTATTCAGAAGATAATGTTGGTACAACCGGACAATTCACTGAAAAAAAGAAAAGTTGGATCTCCTCTCCATACCTTAAACCCAGCTATATTTCAGATAGATTAAAAAGATAACAACGGGGGTGCCTGGGTGGCTCAGTGGGTTAGGTCTCTGCCTTCGGTTCGGGTCATGATCCCAGCGTCCTGGGATCGAGCCCCATATCGGGCTCTCTGCTCAGCAGGGAGCCTGCTTCCTCCTCTCTCTCTGCCTGCCTCTCTGCCTGCTTGTGATCTCTGTCTGTCAAATAAATAAATAAAATCTTAAAAAAAAAAAAAAGATAACAACGTTGTTGGGAGAAAATGTAAGTGATTCATATAGGCTTGAGGGAGAGAGGGCCTTTTTAAGTATGACACAGAGGATACAACCAAATTGGAGTTAGAGAGTTTACAAAGAAAAATCATTCAAACAGAAGGAAAAAAGAGAGAGAGAGAGAATAAGGTAAATAAGGTGAGCAAGAAAGCAAATGTCTTTTAATTTAACAAATTCATTATTTCTTTTCAGAATATTTAAAAGATGCTTCAAAGAAGATGAAAAGTGGACTTATATTTGTAAAATTGGTGAACCCGTGTTCAGGTAAGCTTTCCTCCCCCCTTCTCTTCCGATTACAGTAACTCTAGTATTTTTTAAACATTGCGCATAAAAAGTGTATATACTTATTTACCTTTGTATGTTTGTTCTTCCTTAATAGGTTTTAAAAGTAAGTTGGCATTGCTGGGTGACAACAGCGAGCTTGGCCTAAATTTTGTTTATTTCTTCTTTTAATTTAAATCCATAGAACTATTCACTCATCAGAAATGCATACAAGATAGAAAGTGGTGTGTTTGGCTTCTCTCTGAAAACAGACTGTTTTTCTTTAGCTTTCTTAAGCCAATTCTTCTTAAATAGTTGTCCAATATTAATGTCCACTTATATTCATTTTATGCTGTGAAATAAACAGCCAGAGTAAAAAAGAAAAAATAGAGTTTTTAGTTGACATGCCAAGATTTTGAGTGTTTTCATTTTTAGTGGTACTTTCCTTATTTTGTTCTAACCAAAAGGTGGTATATTTGTTCCAATTCAAACAATTTTTTATATTTTTTATATTAAAAGCATTGTATACAGATACATATTTTATTGCAACTAACTTCATTTTAACTTTATATTCAATGCATTTTGTTTCCTAATTTTTAGGCAAAAATATTAAAACATACTATAAAATATAGTAATTCTGATATTTATCTCTATGTGGGGGTTTTTTGTTAATTTATTTCACAAGGTTTATGTCATAGGGTTGTTATTAATTTTGTAAGATTATGTGTAGACATCTGATACTTAGCAAATTAGAACATTGTGCTGGCAGGTACAATATTGAAATAGCAAAAGCAAGAGAAATTTATTGGGTAGAGCCTTGTTACTGTTGTTGATGGAAAGACATAAATAGAAGCCACAAAAAAGGCAAAAAGTCCTGGCTTCTTCCAGTTTCCTTTTCTTCAAAGTGGAATTGAATTTGAATTGAAAATTCCTATTATCTTTAACTTCTAATTTTTTTTCTAATTTTTTTTCACATTTTTTCTAGAGAAGTCTTAGGTAGCAATAAAGGTTGTAAAGCATTTAATGAAAGTAAAGGTATACAAAAAAGTCAGGCTTCTTGTAAAATTTGTGTTTTATCTACATGTCCGTAAACAACAGAGGAACAAATGTTTGCATTTACTACCTTGACGGTGGAAAAATAAAGGCTAACATGTGCTGAGCATTTACTATTTTAGGAACTTTACATGTGTTCTGCCTTTCTAATCCTTACAAAACCCTGTGAGGTACGTTCCCTATTGCTTCCATTTTACAGATATGGAAACAGAGGCACAAAAAGGTTTGTACAACTTCCTCAAAGGCACACCCCCAACATGTGGTCCACATAGATTCAAACTCAGGGTCCTTGATAGTGCTGTGTTTAGAAAAAAATGTCATGCATCAAAGGGCCCTTGCCTTTCTCACTTAGTGCTGGCCCTTGGGGTCTATCTTGGGCGCTCTGGTGACAGGACCCACATGCCAGCTCAGTTCATCTGGCGGAAGCGTCAGACTTGGGTAGTGTAAGAACTGGTTTCCCCTTGCAATCTAATGGAGGAGTCAATGAGAGGCTTTGTAGCAGTTAAGATGAATGATTGCGTTTTTGTTTTTTTGTTTTTTTTTTTTAATTTACTTGTTTAAGTTCAGTGAGAATTATAGAGCTGAGAAACAAGCATCTGTATATAATAGCTATAAACTTTCCTTGGAATCCGTTTGTATAGAATATATCTATGTATGTTTATGTCCATATTAGGAACATTCCTCAGAACTATTGGACAGTCTTTTGATTTTGTGTGTGTGTGAAAACTTACAAATAAAAAACAGATCTGTCTTAACAGGGGAAGGAACCATTTACTTGTTCAATATGTGTCAACAGCAGCTGTTTGAAATAAAAGTTTTCAAGGAAAAACACCATTCTTGGTTTATAAATCAATCAGTCCAGTCAGGTAAGTGACGAGTGTATATATTTCTGTTAACTAAACACATACTCTAGCTTTTCCATCCTTCATGCATTGGAGTGCAGGCCTGTCTGCCCAGTTTGGAGTCTGGTCCATGTTTTGGCCTTCCTTGGCATCAGAGCAGGATTTAATCAGGGGGAAAGGAAAGATAGTTTGAACAAGTTTAAATCAGTATCTATGTATCTTAGATAGTAGGCAAATTTAAACTAGTAACTCCACTTTGTCTCCTAAAACACAGATGCCTCCCTGGTCGGGAATTAGGTCATTTTTCTAACACGGGAGCGTACATTGTGTGGACTGGGAACTCTTTGTTCTTCTTTTAGACACTTTTGAGGATCTTCAGGTGTTAACGTCTTACTTCTGTGCACTTCTAAAATGAAATAGAATATAACAAAGATTTTTTTTAACGTGTTGTCATAAAATTACTACTGTCCCCACCCTTCACCCCCCCAATACACATACCCAACACCAAAGTTCTGATTCTTTTAATGTTCCTCTAATTTGGGGGCAGTGTTGACTCAGAAGGAGAAAGGATTCCGCATGTTCTGATGGTTCAAGGAGTCAGGGGAAGGTCGAGTCAGCGATAGTTGAGGCCATTGTACATTCCCTCTACCTGTGTTCTCATTGTTTCCTGAGAGTATTTTCTATTTCTTTGTCAGCCCTCTGCTTTCTGTTGACTATGTATGTCTCCACTTAGAGCCAATGTAAAAAGGCCACTTTATCTTTCTTCTAGGACGTTCCAGAACAAGAGTTTATTGCTGGTGATAAATTTCATATACCTATGTGCATGAAAATATTTGAAATGGCTTTCAGTTGCCAAAATACAATGGCAGACTGTGATATAGTCTGGCAGGTAGAAAGTATATATTCCCTTTTATTGTCGCTGCTATGCTTATTTTTTGGCAAAGTATGAGAGTTCTAACTTCTAACGTAATACACTTGCAGTTGGGTTTAGCTAGGTAGACGCAATAATATCCTGATGAAACTGGGAAATATTGGGAGTCAGTGATTGATCACCTCTCCTGGACTGTCTGAGTTGGTATCTGCTTTTTATGCTTTTTAATAGACCTTATTTATTTGAGTGGTTTTATGTTCATAGCAAAGGTGCCTGCTTTTTTCATCATTGTCTTCTTTTTAAACTTAGCCTTGAAGAAAGAGCTGCTTTTAAGAATAGCCACCAGGATATTGTTTTCAGACCTAAAAACCTGTTCCTAATTTCTATCACGGATGCCTCATATAAAATGAGCTTAGAACTTCTGATAGGTTGTTTTCATAAGTTTCTCTTCTACTTTAAAAAAATAATCAAGTAATATCATAATATGAAATTACTTTCTTAACTTTTTTTACTTTCTATGAATTGGAATCATATATATAATTTAGGGTTAGAATTTCTTGGTTGTATAGGTAGGTTGCTCTGTTAGGGAATCAAAGAAAGTACATATGTTTCCTGAAACCAAAATAAGTATAAAGATAAAGGAATTATTTATCGTTCCATGTGATGAAATATCTCTTCTCGTTCACCTCCATAGAAGAAGGAGTGTGTAAGAAGGAACTTAGCGAGGCTGTGATAAAGGAAGGAAGAGTGGGGACTAGGTAGGTAGTTTTCTTGTTATGCTTCTTTTCCTTCTAGCCTGAATAGTAATCTTACTACAGAGTCCCCTGTTCCTTATGTTCAGTCTTGTTAGACTTGTTTCCTCTTGCCTTTTCCTTAAGGAGGAGGACGTTAGGGTAAGGTCTGAATAGGGTGGGGTCTCAGGTGGGGAACCACCTTCTCAGCTTTGAATTATTGGCAATTCCAAGCTGTGAACCCACAGACCATAGAAGGAGCTATTCATGGAGAGAATAATATTGCTTGCCCATGGCTTCAAACGCATAGGAAATGACATTTTACTGCAGCTTTATAGATAAACTTACACATACAGGTCTCCTAATGTTTGCCTGGTTCACATTTTGTCAGTATTTCCCCCAACTTTGCCTTTTTTTTGGAGTGGTAGGAGGACCTCTGTTAAAAATGATTTTTATGGACTCTGGGAAACGAACTGAGGGTTTCAGAGGGGAGGGGGATTAGCCCGGTGGTGGGTATTAAGGAGTGCATGTATTGCAATGAGCACTGGGTGTTACATGCAAACAGTGAATCACAAAACACTACATCAAAAACTCATGATGACTAACATAACACAATAAAAACACAATAAAAAATGATTTCTAAATATTTCATATCTTCTTTATTCATTCATCCTTCAGTGGACACTTAGATTGTCCATCCCTTGGCTATTGTAAATAATGCTGCAATAAACATCAGGGCACATGTATCTTTTTGAACTAGTGTTTTTATTTTCTTTGGGTAAATACCCAGTAGTGGAATTACTGGATCATATGATATTTCTATTTTTACTTTTTTGAGGAACCTCCATACTGTTTTCCACAGTGGCTGAACCAGTTTGCATTCCTGCCAATAGTGCACAAGGGTTCCTTTTTCTCTACATCCTTGTCAACACTTGTTATTTATTATATTTTTTATTATTTTTATTTATTATTATTATTTCTTGTATTTGATTTTAGCCATTCTAACAGGTGGGAGTTGATATCTCATTGTGGTTTTGATTTTTGCATTTCCCTGATGATGAGTAATGTTGGGCACCTTTTCATGGGTCTGTTGGTCATGTATGTCTTCTCTGGAAAAATGTCTATTCAAGTCTTTGGCCCATTTTTAATCAAATTACTTGTTTTTCTGGCATTGAGTTATATAAGTTCTTTATGTATTTTGGGTATTAACCCTTTATGGGATATATCATCTGCAAATATCTTTCTCCATTCGGTAGTTGCCTTTTCTTTTGGTTGATGGCTTCCTTCACTGCAGATCTTTTTTTTTTTTTTTTTGTATAGTTGTAGTGGTTCATTTTTGCTTTTGTTTCCCTTGCCTGAGGAGATATATACCTATATCTATCTATATGTACATATAGATACAGATATGTACATATAGTATATGTACATGCAGATATAGATATCTATGTATATCTATATATATGTACATATCTATATCTATATGTACAGATAGATAGATACACACAGACACACTTACACTTAAAATAGATTATTACTCAGCCATAAAAAGGAATGGGATCTGGCCATTTGTGACAACATGGATGGACCTAGAGGGTATAATGCTACATGAAATAGGCCAGACAGAAAAACAAATACCATATGATTTCACTCATAAATGGAATTTAAGAAACCAAACAATAAAAAAAGAAACAAATTTTTTTTAATTTTTTTTTTTTTAAGATTTTCTTTATTTGAAAGAGAGCACAAGTTGGGGAGAGAGACACACAGACTCCCCACTGATCAGGGAGCCCAACACGGAGCTTAATCCCAGGCACCCACCTCCATCATGACCTGAGCCAAAGGCAGATGCCTAACTGACTGAGCCACGCAGGCACTCCCCAAAAAACAGACTCTTAAATACAAAGGGCAAACTGGTGATTGCCAGAGGGAAGGTGGGTTGTGGGGTGGCTGAAATAAATAAAGGAGATGAAAAGGTACAGACTTCCGGTTGTAAGATAAATAAGTCACAGAAGTGAAAAGTACAGCATAGAGTCTATCAGTAAGACTGTAATAACGTTATGTGCTGACAGATGGTAACTACACTTACCGTAGCACATTCTGCCTTTCAAGAGTCATGTAGAATCATGCGCCTATGTAAGAAGAGCTTCTGAATTTAGAATTTCACATATATTTTTCAAGGAATGGTTTCCATATTGGGATTAAGATGAAATAACTAAGTTGTCTTTCTTTTTTTTTTTTTAAGATTTTTATTTATTGATTTGACAGACCGAGATCACAAGTAGGCAGGCAGAGAGAGAGGAGGAAGCAGGCTCCCTGCTGAGCAGAGAGCCCAGTGCAGTGCTCGATCCTAGAACCCTGGGATTATGACCTGAATGGAAGGCAGAGGCTTCAACCCACTGAGCCACCCAGGTGCCCCACTAAGTTTTCTTTCTAAGACATTTAATTCCTTTTGTTCTCTTTTTAATCTGTAGGAGGTCTTCTCCACTTTGCCACACCCATGGACCCTCTATTTCTGCTTCTCCACTACCTCAGAAAGACTGGTAAAGAGGTGAGTTTCTCTGTTTAGGACTTAACAGTGAGACAACAGAATAGATCGTTTTTTGCTTGATCTTCTCTCTTCTCTCTCTCCTTTTAATGATGCAAATGTAGAGTCCCAACAATTCAGATATAATTTAGTTAGATTCAGGTTGGTAGATTTGGTCTAGAACTCCTGTATCACGTGTGCTGGCATGGGTTAGAGCACTGACACAAACCCGAGTACCTGCACTAATCTCTGACTGGTTTACCAGTGACTTTTAAGACTGGCCTAGTCCTCTATGCCCCGTGACTTACTTGTTTGACAAAAAGCCTAAGGATGAGGAGGATTTTATCGTTAAGTACTCATTCGTTTTGAAATACAATACAAATGTTAAGAAACTGACCCTGGCCCTTAGGAGAGGAAAGAATACATTTTCTTTCTGTGAGATGTTAAATAGGTCAGCTGGGGTGTGCCTAGTAACCTGGAAGCTGTACTTGCAACTTAAGGAATCCTATGTAGATGAAATATACCCTTCCAATAAAAGAGGTCATTAACAGTAATCATTTCAGTCAGAGGTTCTAAAACATTTTGGTTTTAGGATACCATTATACTTCTAAAAATGTTTTAGGATCCCCAAAAGCTTTTTATTCCTGTGGGTTTTATCTATCAATATTTACTGCATTAGAAATTAAAACTGAGGGCGCCTGGGTGGCTCAGTGGGTTAAGCCGCGGCCTTCTGCTCAGGTCATGATCTCAGGGTCCTGGGATCGAGTCCCGCATCTGGCTCCCTGCTCAGCAGGGAGCCTGCTTCCTCCTCTCTCTCTCTGCCTGCCTCTCTGCCTATTTGTGATCTCTCTCTCTCTGTCAAATAAATAAATAAATAATATTTTAAAAAAAAGAAATTAAAACTGAGAAACTTAAAATAGTTATTAATTTATTTTGAAATAATGAGCCCATTACATGTTAACATAAATAACATGTTTTTAATGAAACAAATAACAAAATTCAATGAAGAGTGTGGCATGTATTCCATTTTTTCAAATCTTGTTGATATCTGGCTGAATAGAGGACATCGAGATTCTCCTATCTGGTTCTGCATTCGGTCCATGTCCATGTATTGTTTCCGTAGAGGTATATGAAGAATTCGCAGCCTCACACAGACTTGGAGTCAGAAGAGGGAGGTCTGGTACAATAGCACTTTCAGACAACTGTATTCTTTGATACTAATCTAAAAACCAACAAGGGGGAAGTGGTTTCTTTTTTTTTTTTTTTTTAAAGATTTTATTCATTTATTTGACAGACAGAGATCACAAGTAGGCAGAGAGGCAGGCAGAGAGAGAGAGAGAGGAGGAAGCAGGCTCCCTGCCAAGCAGGGAGCCCGATGCGGGACTCGATCCCAGGACCCCGAGATCATGACCTGAGCCGAAGGCAGCAGCCTAACCCACTGAGCCACCCAGGTGCCCCGGGGGAAGTGGTTTCTTAAAAATCCGTTGCAGTGTAGAATCTGAAACCCTGTCAGTGAATTTCCTGTGTTCTGTTTACATGAGAATCCATTGGTCTGCCTTGCACTGAGAATGGATTTTTTACCTATGTAGGACTTTATAATGTCATGTCTTGGTCATTTGGAAAATATTGCTCCACTGATTTCTGCAGATCTTCCAAATGTTAACACACCTCATTTCTCTCTCTCCCTCCTCTGTTAATATCACCACTGATCTCATCAGAAAACTATATATTGGGAAGCTGTCATAGCAGATACAACTTTTCTACAATTCTAATTTTTGCTTGGAAGTTAAAATTATATCACCGGCTGCAAGTTCTTTCAGTCTTTTCCTTGAAGTCACAGGCTCACTTCTTTTATGTTCTGCCAAATACCCAGGTCTGAACAGCAGTAGTCCGTAATGGTTTTTTCAGTTAAAAATGGTATCCCACAAAAAGTAGTTATTTCTGCCTTTGACTCAGTGATGCAAGCACTTTTCCTTGAGGTGATTACTGCACCTGGGTAGCAGCAGAAGGGGCTTCAGCATCACTTTTAACACACAGAATATTTAAAAGATTTGTACTCAGGGTCAAGATTTAACTAAAAGTAATTGCTTTTACTCCTTGATCAAGGGTATGCTGAAGTGACACTGGCTTTCTTTCTTTCTTTCTTTCTTTTTTTTTTTTTTTTTTTAAACCTGCCCTGCCTGGCAGTGAAGAGCACAGGAGCTGCAGGACAGGTTGGTGCCGTGGCCATGACCGGTGCTAAGAAGCCTACAGTTCTTCCTCCCTTGGCCATGCCCATGTCAGCACAGTGACGATGCAGATAGCATCCTAGCATTATTGTGAAAATAGTCTTGAGCTGTGGACCCCCTGAAAGGGTCTGAGAGACCCCCCAGCATCTACCAACCACAGTCTGAAAATCTGTGAATTAACAATTTTAAGGAATAAGTGTTATTTTAAACTGCTTAGAAGAATCTGGGTCTTTGTACTCTGATATTTGCTTATAGTTTAAATGCTTATGGGCTCATCTTATTTAGTCCTTACACCAAATTTCCAAAACTTCCATACGGTGGGTGTATCAGTTTAATTTGCTATAAAAACCGAAAGCAATAAAATGGACTTCAAACTTTAAGTCATTCTGTCTCTGGAAGCAGCTTAGCTTCTTTTCTTCCCCTCCTTTCCTATATCCTCTGTCCGTTACCCTGGACTGGCGACGTTTTATTCCTTACTTCATTCATGGTGCTTATTCTCTGGAAGCTACCATGGAGCCAGCATATTTAGGGTATATGAGCGGCGAGGACAGTAAATCTTCATCTCTAAATGAACAGAAATGGTCTGGTCACCACCAGAAGCAAGGATCTGATAATACTCAGTTGAATACTTCAGTTGGCTCCCATTTGTTTTCTAGGTTACATTAACAGAGGGAAAGTCACCAGCCGACCTTAGCACCTGTACTGATGCACATTTAAAGCCCCTCCCCCCATGTTGTAGGGCTGTTTCCCTGTGTCCCACTGAGACCATGACCATGGTGAATTACCCTCACCCTGGGCCTCTTGGGAGTCCTGAGGGCTGTTTCAAGTCGAAAGACACAGAATGAAGTAGAGGGGTGGTTGGCTTTCACTGTAAACCATCTTAATTTTTCTTCTCAAATACTTGAAGTACACTATAAAATAACTCATGAAACATTGAGGTATTTCCTTCCCTGCGTGTGAGACACAATATTTTCTTATTGAGTTAAAAGAATATTGATATGCACTTTTGAAATGTTGACCTAGTCTTTTTTAATCATAAGATTTAACATCAGAAAAGTTCTTCTAGAATTTCTAGCTATACCAACTGTTACTAACTTTATATTCAAAACTAGTTGCTTCTTGTATTTCCTTTTTGAGTATATATGGTAAAGAAAGTGAGAATGAAATATTAATTACTTATGAAATTAACATACTGTGTGGCAGTTCATTGTATATGATTATTGTTTTAAATTGCTAAATACTTAAAATATATGTTGACCATGAAAGAATATAGATTAAGGTAGATATCTAAAGACAGGCAGAGTTGGAAAATGTGTGGATATTGTTTCTATCTGAAGGAAGAAGACAGCATTGGAACTGAGGCATTTCTTGCCACTCTTTGACTTAACAGAAAGTATGACAAGCTTTGACATATGCTACTGAGTGAATGAGATTTCACCCTTCAAACCAAAGAAAGCTTCATTTGTAGAAAGAAAACTGATCAGACGGTTTCTTTGTCTCCAAATGGAGTTGTCACCAAAACAGAAAAGCAGAGTGAGCTAAAAGTGGGACATGGGCAGAACCATACATTTTTTTATAAAGTCCACTATCCCCAAGTCAGGGGAGTAATGATTTAGACAGACTTCATGCTTCTGCACAGTTAAGTAAATATAACCTGACTGAGAAGAAGAATATTTTGAACTCCTATGTTCTGAATTCTGGCCCATTGGCTACCAGGCCTTGCACAACTCTGGAGATGGGCCTGATTTAATATGTGTATAGCTTCCTTGTACTTATCCCTCTGGCTATCTTTTCTTTTATCATGGTCTATACTTGGAAACACTATCAGACAGTTCTGGCAGGAGCAGATTCATTTTGGTAATTTTCTCCTTGCTCTAGCGTTTCTTTCTTCAGCCCTGGGGTAAGGATAGGGAGGGAAGCTATTTGATCTGTGTGTGATCTGGTCTTTTTCCTGAGTGATGATTAGCTCTGTGACCTCAGTTGGTTCTTCCTCACAGTGAATGGGTAGGACCAGACCAGTGCAATCTCTACCATTTCCATAAGCTTCCATGGCTTCTAGTGCTCTTCTAGAACTTTTCCCTTCTGTGACTGTACTTTTGATATGGGTGGTATGCTGGTTGGAACCCCAGGGCTTTCAAGAGCTTCTTAGAGGGACCCAAGAGTCCGTTCTGGAGCCTATCCCAGTGGAGGGGTTCTTTAGGTGAGACAAATGACTTTGAACTCAGTTTAAAGGTCCAGTTACGAGATGATGTAACTTTTTCTTTTTTTTATAATGTGTGAGTTTGCTGACTGGAGTGCTTGCCTTCTGACTGAATGAAGTCTTTTTTCAGGGAAAATTCCAGCCCCTAAATCAAGTTGTGGTGGATGACATGTTTCCAAATTGCATCCTGTTGCTGAAACTTCCTGATCTTGAGAAGTTACTTCGACATGTGACAGAGGAGAAAGGTAGAGTATGTGGCCTTTGAAATCAGGCTTATGGCTGCTGGAAAGGCTGGGCACCTGTCCCTCTGAATATAAGGCTTGTTCTATGTCAGTCGGAGGGGAAGCTGTCATTCAGACTTGCTTCCGCTCGTCAGTGCTAGTCCTCTGTTGTTCTGGACTGTTCAGTGTTGGAAATTCTAACCAGTGGAGTACAGTGGCCTGTCTCCCACAGGGCCAGAAATCACCAGGCTTGGGCTTTGGTCTCAGTTCTTCTTTGAACTAGTCTGTGACTTCAGTTAAGTTCCTTGACTGCTTTCTGCCTCAGATTTCTCTCTTGTAAAATTACATAAAGCCTGTACCTTCATTAAATCAAGAAGTGTTTATTGAATGCCTGCTAAGAAGCATATGTTGAGCACTAGAGTTAAACTAGTTATAAATAAGACATTATCCTTTCCCTTACTAGGCTTTGAGTCTATTGGGGACAAATGCAAATAGGGCAATGACAGCAGAAAGTAATCAAAGTGAACTCCTGGCTTTCTGGGGATGCACAGGACAGATTTATAACCTGGCGAATGGGGAGTGCGGGGAGTTGGCTATGGTGTTACTGTCCTGGGGGAGAGGGCCTCTAAGTGGAGCCTTGAAGGGTGAGTCAGAGTAGCAGCATTACAGAGGCATGGATGTACGGGAAAGTTCGTCATGTGTAAGAACCTCTAAGGAGTTCAGGTTTGCCAGAGTATAGAATGCCAAGGGTACATGAAGGTCAGGAAGGAAGGAAAGGGGTTCCCACCCTTGCCTATGCAGGGTAAGGTTCAGATGATAAAGGCGCTGATGTGTGTCTGATTTTGTGTGATGGTAGCGGAGCATCAGCAGAGTTTGAGCAGGGCAGGGCTATGATGTGGAAAACCTACAGGAGAATCGAAGGTCAGGTCCATGGAGACTGCTGTAGTAGAATAATGGTAGCCTGAACTCAGCACTGGAACTAGCAGACTGTAGCCCCAAGAGGTAGACCCAGTGTCATTCAGTATTGGGTGGTAGTCAAGACAGCAGAGGAGTCAGGGATGACTGTTGAGCTGTGCCCTGATCTGCGGTGAGGGTGGCCTTCTGGAGACACAGGTGGGAGGAGGCTGAGGCTACTGAAGAGAGGAGTTGTAGATACTTTTCATTTGAATTTTGAGAGAAGGAAGTGAAGCATATGTGAGCATATGTGTGTATGTCTTGTTAAGTTGGAAACACTATACAAACTTAGCATCCCTGTCTCCAAAAAGTCATCCAAGTAGCTTCAGGGTTAACATGGACATAGAGTGTGGGAACCAAACCAACAGGCTGATGAGCTGTGGTTGTTCATGGTTGGTTTGGCAACCGTGACAGTTCTGAGCCCAACAAAGTGGTGGTTCCAAGAAGTGTAAGCTTACAGTGGGAAAGGGGAGAACCTCGCTGATTACATTTTACATTTTAGGTTCAGCTAAATCACCCTTGACCAAGCTTAGGGCTCCATTTTGGATTTGGAATGTGGCACCAAGGTTTTATCAAAACAGTCCCATTAAAGACATTTCCCGATGCTGAGCCTGGAGGAGATAACCATCTTTTTGTGGGTGAACAAATGAAGTGGCTTATAGCCATTTCTGAAAGCTTAAATAATGACGGATAAGTATAAGTCATTTTAATTTTGCCAAGCTAACGTAAATTGAAAATGCAATTAATTCATTATCCCAAATGCTTGCATGAGCTATATAAAGAACAGTTATCTTAAACCAAAACCCAGAAACCCAGATTCAGAAACAGTGTTAATGCACTGGCTTTGTTATTTGTTATAACCTGCATTTCAAAACAAGAGCTTTCCTCTCTCTCATTCCTTCCTTCTTTCACTCGGAACCCCTGACCATTGATTAAATCATCATCTGAACTCCTTTCCTAACCTCTTTCACTCCTCAACATTGCCTGACAGAGTTCGGCTGCTGGAGAAAGTGCATGTCCTATGCTTATCTTGTTTGACCAGCTTTAAGTAAACTTCAAAATACTATGAATTACCCTTTGGCTCTTCATGGGAAAAGATTTCCATCTCAGTATGCTGACCTTGTATACAGAACTGACACAAAATATTTCACATATTTGTGTTCTGGGTTAAGGGGTAAGGCAAGTAATGTGAGATTGTTTATGTGTATTTTGATGAAGAGGACTTTTTCAGGATGATGCATTTTTAAGAGATGTAAGAGATCCTACTATTTCTATATCATTTTTTTCTCATTTTTAAAATTTTTGATTTTGTTTTTAAACCTTCCATTATTTTAGGATATACAGATGTCATTTATTAGGAAAAGAATTTGATTATGAAGAAACTGTCAAGACTTATAGAAAGAATGGCGTACATCTTTTACTATATGAAATTTAAGCTGAATTATCACTTTATGTTTTGCCTTACTATCACTAAAAAAGAAAGAAAGAAAAATTTGAGGCCTAGCGTGTTAGAAACCTGAAAAATATATAGGCTGATAATATATCTGCTTTGAAAATGAAAGTACATGGACTGGTAAAACAATTATTTTAACTTGAGAAAATTAAAGATACAAAAAATTCAAATAAAAAAACTGCAAATATTATTTAGTACTCAATCCAATAATCAACCTATGTTGATATTTTATTATATTTGCTTCGTTTCTTTTGGGGAAAGAATTTCTTTAAAAACAGTCTGGTAATCTGATTGCAGGATCTGATGGCCTGCAGGGAAAATTAAAAGTATATTTGCTATACAGTTTTGAAGAAATCGTTCAAACTTTTCAGCATCCTTGATCTGTCAGATGAAGAGTTTGAAGGGTTGAGAGTATCCCCCATACGTTATAATTAGTACTTTGCAAAGTTGTTCTGGATCACAAAATAAAGCAATGATTTTATTTTTAGCTTTATAGTGTTGAAATTATTGAGTAACCAGGATGTGAACATTATTTAAGTATTGCAATTAATAGTATCTGGTGTCTACCATAAAGAGATGCTTCTGGAATTAAATTATGTAATAGAGGTAAATCAATGCCCAGAGAGTACTGGATAGACAGTAAAAGCTCAGTAAATATAAGTACTACTAAGACTTCTATAGAAATTATTAATTCTTTGCTGATGTGTAAATACTGGGCACACCCATACACATCTGTTTGATGGGCCATTGCTAAATACGTATTGAAATGGTTTAAGTAGAATGGGGATAAGTGGTAATAATAAAAATATCTACTATCTACTGCGAAGTTATGTATCATCGTATCTTTCAGTAATTGCCTCTTGTTATTGTTACAACCTGCATTTTTACAAATGAGGAGACCAAATCTCAAAGAGGTGAAGTTACTAGACTAGCGTCACAGACGCAGAAGCCGGGGAGCCAGAACTGAAGCCTGTGTCTGACAGCCACTCTTTCCTCTCCTTCTTGCAAGTGTGCCACACCTTCCAGAACACTCGGGTAGAGTTGTTAGGTGGTATCTCATGTAAAGATAGAAACTTATTTAAAAAAAAAAAAAATCTTATATATCCCGTCTTCATAATTTCCCTTTGTGAGGCAAAAAGAGAGAGAGGCAGGAAAGACGGAGAACTATGATAACATAAGGAAAAGACGATTCTCATCCCAGCAGTGAGCTTTCTATTCTCAGGCACCCATTTCCCTCCTTTCAGCGATAGTCCCAGCTGCCTACTTGAATTTAGTCCATTTATAAATTACTGTTTGGTTCCGTTCCATATTTTATTGCTAGGGTTTTCAAAATAAACAAAGAGGACTGCTAAGGAGTGGTCAGGTGATATCCAGGAGAGGGAGCAAAGACAAAGGACGGAGCTGACGGTCTCTAACATCCATTCTCTCCATAGGCACTCTGCAGATAGAGCAAAGCCTGAAACACTCAGATTCCCCAGCCAGCTGTTTCAATATTAGACTTCAGATGCTGTCTCAGAAATCTGTGGCATTAAAGATCTGGTTAAGCCTGTAGGTTTATGAGCACCTCCCCCTACCCACCTCATCCCTGCCCAGGAAACCCAGCCCCAGTTGTTTGAATCCTAAGTGATGATGGCGATGACCTTAATTAGCACTGCCTGCTCTATTAGTGAAGGAGATGATGTGTCTGTATTTGCTAGCTCTGGGGCTCAGTCACTTCTTGCCGAAGAAGCTCACATTCAGTGGAGGGATGACAGGGAAGGGCCTAATAAAGGGTTATGAACTTCATCTTGAGTGTCACACTGTTTCATATTGCAAGCCAGAGTTGCACTGGGCTGTCTGATGTGATTAACAAGAAGAGCCAAGAAAACTTACCTGATTAAATACCCCAAGTACAGTTGCCAAGTTTCTGTCCCCAGGAGGCAGGAAAAAAAAAAAAGAGACTATATGAGTTTCTGTTATGGAAAACATTGGGAAAGTAGATGTGAAAATGTGCTCTAGGCAGTTTGTTCAATAATACATCAGGGAAATTCAGGATTGTGAGCCGATTACCCAATTGCTGAACATGTTATTTAATTGTGGACTCACTTTTATTCCATCCTTATTTTGTAAACCCAATCTTTCCAGATGTTTGAGACCAGTTTTATAGGCACCAGACACATTAAGGAAAGAAACCTTTTCAGCATATGCACATATTATCTAACTCACTAACTCTTACGAATATTAAATTTAAGACGTGAACAAACATGGTATTTTTCATAATTTTGGGTAACCCGTGGCCTTCATGAATATTTTGAACCCCCTTATCGAAATTTGCGAATTTCAAAATTAAGCAGTTTTTGCACTTGGTCCTTTCGTAGCATCCTGGGATATCCAAGTTGGATATTTCTTAGTGCTTGTTCTTCTCCAAGAAGTATTCAGTTAGAAATAAACTGACAGTTTAAAACTTCCTAGGAAAAAACCTCCAGGCCCAATTAGCATCACTGATGAATTCTGCCATACCTTAAGATAGAACTAATACTCAAGTAATGATACTTACACAAACCCTTTTAGAAATTACATGAGAAAAGAGTATTTCCCAACTAATTTTATGAAGCCAGAATTATCCTAATACCAAATTACTTTTGAAAGAAAACCAGGCTGGGGCGCCTGGGTGGCTGAGTGGTTAAAGCCTCTGCCTTCGGCTCAGGTCATGATTCCGGGTCCTGGGATCCAGCCCTGCATCGGACTCTCTGCTTGGCAGGGAGCCCGCTTCCCCCTCTCTCTGCCTGCCTCTCTGCCTACTTGTGATCTCTGTCTGACTTGTGATCTCAGTCTGTGAAATAAATAAATAAAATCTTAAAAAAAAAAAAAGAGAGAGAGAGAGAGAAAGAAAACCAGGCCAATATTCATTATGATCATAGGCTGAAAAATTCCTAATAAAATATTAGCAAATCAAGTGTGTAGAAAGGATAACATATTATAACCAAGTGGGATTTATCGCAGGAATGCAGAGTTGGTTGAACATTAGAAAACCAATCTGCACTGGGTGTGTCAGAGCCCAGGCAGTATGGCCCAGAGCCTGTGGTCTCCACTTCTACCAGCAGAGCATTTTCAAGAGGATTAAGGAAGGGCCTACAAGGGGCTCAGGGAGTGCGAGAGAGGAAGGAAATGTTGTAGAACTTTCTTTCAAGAAATGTGGACATCAGAGGCAAGCGAGAAGTGAGTAGAAGAGCCTAGGTGGGATTTCTTAGGAGAGACCTCTACACTGAACTTCTTTGGAGATTTATCTCAGGCAATGAAGGGAGCTTCTTTAGAAGTTTTAACCCACATGACAGTGTACATTTATTGAGTGATTGCTGTGTGCTCTTAGATTTCCCCTTATTTTTGTATGTGGGTGGGACACTGTCTCCAGGGAAGTTGAGTCCAGTCTTACCTGCCTTGGTTCCACAGTAGGCTCTTTGCCCAGGTTTGCCCTCCCACACAGCAGCTATTGCCCCTTGGAATCCTCAAACTCTGACAACGCCATTTGCAACTGTCTCTCTTCCATGATTCCAGTTAACACATCCCAAGGAGATGGGTGCAGAGGCCCAGCCCTCCCTCCATCTTGCCTCCTATCGCCCACAGTGTTAACAACCATAGGCTGGAATGGGAAAGGACACATACAGGAGCCAAGGCCAGCCCCTCTCCCATATATATAAACCATTTCATGGAAGGCAAGCAACGTAACAGACTGCCGAAAATGATCCCTGAATAAGCATTTCCATCTCCCGTGACGAATATGGAGGAAAAAGAAAACGCCATTCTACATGGCTAGCCAAGTCACATGGGGGGAGTTTGCATCTGGCCCTACAATTTCCAGGGGTCCCAAAGATCACTCCTGCATGAAGCAGGAGGCTGGGAGCGCAGGCCTCAGCCTCTGCCAATTGCACAGAAAGCAAGAAACTCCATGAATGAAGTGTTACCGAGGAAATAACATGTCACCGTATGTAAAGCTAGGAGGATTGTGAAGGGCAGAAGTGTAACTTAGAAGAGGTGGCACTTTTATCCCCAAAATGGGCCAGGTCAAGCCTATCATAAGTCCAAATTCTCCTGAAACATAGTCATGGTTATACTGGTAATGCATTCAAAGAAAGGCATAATCTTTTCTTCTTTCTCGCTAATCCCACCAGGAGAGTACCAAGTGGTTAACAAGATTTTTTCCCTCAGTGTCTGCAGCGCATCTACATTTACTTTCAATTTCCTTTCTTGGGATTTCCATTCTTATTTTAGAAAAGAAGTCTCATTGAAAATACTGAGCTAAGCTTCAACTCAGTTCCAAAAATGAACGTTCCTTAGCATGTTAATTTGCTGAGTTGTAAAAATTAGAAATTTTCTACAGATTTGTTTTCATACTTTTTTCCAGTTTTATTAAGAAGTGATTGATACACATCATTGTCTAAGGTGTAAGGCATAATAGTTTGATTCACAGGTTTGATGAATTGATCACCACAATAAGTTGAGTTAACATCTGTCATCTCATAAAGATATAATAAAAAGAAAAGAGAAAAATTTCTCATTGGGATGAGAACTGTAGTGTCGCTCTCGATCCGCAAGAATGACACGTAGCCTGGTCTCTTGTTAATGTTGCTTTTTTTTATTATTCTCATACCACACTTGCTTATATGCAGTAGGGCACCCTATCAGAAGACAGATATTCTCAAGACATCCAATCACAGACCTGCTGCTAGGCTTCCCCAGTTAGTCTATCCAGGGTCTGCTTTTCCTCCTCCACATGGGCTGCCGCCGATATTGACTTGTTTACGTGGAGGTCTGTTTTGGCACCTGGCCAGGCACCATCTTGCAATGGTGGGAACTTCCTTGGCCACAGGCGGTCCCCAACATCTCCCCCTTTTTTGTTTTATGGCAGGGATCGTGCCTGTCTTAGGTTGTTAGTAGCAGAAAACATCCTTACCCGTCATCAGACACAAGATATCGATGATCTCTGTTCTGTCTTAGGTTGGTATGTTTCTCTACTGATCTTACCCATCTTTGACTACTGATCCAGCATGCTTAACTATATTTGGGGGGATGTTCCAGCTTCGATCGCCAGCAGAGCTTGTACTAGGGCTCGCTTTTGCTCCTGATGTTGTCATCTCCATTGCTATATTTTCTTAGTGAGAAGTAGCATGCCAATGAGGAGAAGGACAAGCAGACCAATCGTTCCAGCCCATTGTTTAGTAAAGTTAGAAACATTGCCGAGTGCATTTAGTATGTCTGGAAATGATGCGGGCCATACACAAGTACTATTAACCTTAGTGATCTCAGCAAGAAGGCTCTGTGTAAAATTTTGAAAGTCTTCAGACCAGGTGCCTTGTAAATATCGGGAGAGCAGTCGGGAGGAATTGGTAATCTGACTAAGGCTAGAGAATTTTACAGGGGTAACACAGAGCGCAGAAAAAAGAACAATACAACCAACACTCAGTATTTCAGCTAAACCTAGGGTTTGATTGGTGGTAAAGAACGGGGGGAAAATAAAGGAAGAATTAGTTAAAGGTAAAGGATAGGGCCAAGCTTTCAGAATAGCCCATAATTCACGTGTCGCCGTCGGGGGAATTAGGAATATCAGAGTCCCCCACGACAGTAGGAGGATCACGGCTTCCTCTGTCCTCATCTTCGTTCTCAGGGGCTTTCCGGACCAATCTCTCTGGAATCCAAATCGGCACTTCTTTGTCCTGTGGGAAAACACAAACGGAGCCTCTGCTCCAGATTAATACAGGATCCGGGCCTTGAGTAAGGGCTGAAGCAAGTACTTGTCCTTGAATAACGCTGTCATTAATATCCCTGCATACCTTGATGTATGTGCTTAAATCTTTAGCTTTCCATGGCCTAATGGCCTCTTTACACCATTTATTGGCTTGCTCATAGGCCAGTTGTTTAATTAAAGGCATGGCTGTGTCAACATCCCCAAATATTCTCCCAGCTGTTTGCATCGATCTTGCAACAAAATCAGCATATGCTTCATTTGGTCCTTGTATCACCTTAGATAGTTGACCCTGCAAGTCCCCACTGCCCTGGAGGGTCTTCCATGCTTTAGTAGCGGCAGCTGCAATCTGCATGTATACAGCAGGGTTGTATTGCAGTTGGTTATGTTTACCAGCGTATGGCCCCATGCCCATAAGTATATCCAGATTCCATTGTGGATTGCCTGCCGTGGCATTATGCTGTGCAACATCCTGGGAATACTCTTGCCATGCTGTCTTCCAGACCAAATATTGCCATCCAGAGAGGGCTGCCCTTGCTAAATTCCCCCAATCTTCGGGGATTAAATTCATGCCTGCTATGGACTCCACTAGAGAAATAGTAAATGCTGCCTGAGGGCCATACTGCATGACCGCTTCCTTTAATTGTTTAACTAATTTAAAGTCCAAGGGCTGGTGATATCGTTGATGATTTTGGTCCTCTAGAACTGGGAACATTGAACTGCTATTGGCTCCCCTCCATGCGGTCTTCCAATCCTCATTGGCAGAGGGATGACATTTATATGTCATCTCCTCCGCCAGGGGATTGTAGGCAGGCGGAGCATTAGGGGTCAATGCTGAACAGGGAGGGCCTAGTTTTAATTTGAACTTCCGCTCTAGCTCCTCCCCTGACATTTCTTCTTCCCCTTTGCTAGAACTGCTCCTTTCCGAAGCACGAAATGAGCGTTCTTCTTTCACTTTCTCGAGTGCCTCAGCGCCCTCCTGAATAGCTGAGTCACATCTTGGCTTACGTCCTCCCAGGCACCCTCTGACTAGAGTCCATATAACTAACGTTCCCGGCGGCAATGGTTTGTTCTTATCCCTCTTCTTAAAATCCTCGCCTAAATGGTCCCATTGGGGGATATTTAGCAAGCCCTCGTCCAGAAACCAAGGTGCCACGGTCTCAACTGTATTCAAGAATATCCTAGCAGTTCTAATTTTTAACGGCATGCCATTGGCCTTTAGAAGGTGCTTTAGGGCACCCTCCAACCTCGACTTTGACAGTTCAGATCCCATAATTAGAATCCCAACCTAATGGTTGTTCAGCGTATACTCCCTGCTAAATCCTGGCTCTAAGGCCACCCCTGCTTCTTATTGCGGTCTTGTAAAATCCCGGCTCTATGGCCGCCCCGCTTCTTATTGTGGACTTGTGAAATCCCGGCTCTAAGGCCGCCCCGCTTCTTATTGCGGTCTTGTAAAATCCCGGCTCTATGGCCGCCCCGCTTCTTATTGCGGACTTGTGAAATCCCGGGTCTATGGCCACCCCGCTTCTTATTGCGAACTTGTGAAATCCCGGCTCTATGGCTGCCCCGCTTCTTATTGCGGACTTGTACAAGTTTCCCACCACCTTTGTCGTGGTTTTACCCCGCTTACCTGTGGACTTCTCCCTTGCAAGGTTTTTCTATTTTTCTTAATATCTCCCCGGTTTCGGCACCATTTGTCGCTCTAGACCCGCAAGAACGACACGTAGCCTGGTCTCTTGTCAATGTTGCTTTTTTTTATTCTCATACCACACTTGCTTATATGCAGTAGGGCACCCTATCAGAAGATAGATATTCTCAAGACATCCAATCACAGACCTGCTGCTAGGCATCCCCAGTTAGTCTATCCAGGGTCTGCTTTTCCTCCTCCACATGGGCTGCCGCCGATATTGACTTGTTTACGTGGAGGTCTGTTTTGGCACCTGGCCAGGCACCATCTTGCAATGGTGGGAACTTCCTTGGCCACAGGCGGTCCCCAACACTGTAGTATTATTTGATGATTTGCTTAAATTCCCATTCATTTGATGGTTGAATGAAACCTGAGGCATCTGGGTTCTGTTTAGGGATTTCTTTTAACCTCTCAAGTATGCTCTTAGGCTTATAAATTGAGTTTTTCAAGAGTATAAACTGTTGCGAAACATTTTTAAATTGTTGATATTATGTGTCTGTGTGTATATATATATATATATATATATATATGTCTTATATATAGCTTTATTAATTTATTTTTTGTTTAATACACTTTTCTGATTTTTTCTCTTTAATCCAGAAATAGACAAAAAGAAATATTACAAGTACAGCAAAGAGAAGACAATAAAGTGGCTGGAAAAAAAGGTATAGTACATCTCTAATAATACCTTATGGCAGAAAAAGTTTAATGCTCTTTTTTAAAAAACTCTTTAGAGAAGGCACTAAGTGTGAATCAAATGGCCATCTTATATATCCAACTAAAAGAGAAAACCTGTATAAAGATATCCAAATATGAGGGGCGCCTGGGTGGCTCAGTGGGTTAAAGCCTCTGCCTTCTGCTCAGGTCATGACCCCAGGGTTCTGGAATGGAGCCCCGAATCGGGCTCTCTATTCCTCAGAGAGCCTGCTTCCTCCGCGCTCTCTCTCTCTCTGCCTGCCCCTCTGCCTACTTGTGATCTCTGTCTGTCAAATAAATAAATAAGATCTTTAAAAAGAGAAAAAAAAAGATATCCAAATATGAAAAGAAATCTTTTACTTTTCATCCTCCCTAATTCATCTCTGGAGTTAGCTTGACATTTTCCTTTGACCTGCATCCCCACTGCCCGTGATCCTCACCACTGGACGAAAGAAGTTCTCACTACTTGGTGATGTAGACTTGCGTCTTCCACACCAGGTAATGTGAGGCAGGATGCACATTTGCTGCTCTTTGTCCTGCTGTTGTCTCAGAGGTTTCGTTGTTCACACAGTAAGGCAGGGGTCTGAGGCAGACACAATTCAGGATCAGAGGAAGTGTGCCTCACTCTCAGCGTCTGGTTGCTCAAGGGATTTTAGTGATCCTAAAATGCTAGAACTAATATAAGGTCTAGGGCACTGCTTTTCAAATTGATTTAGTGGGTCACAACCAGTATTTCTCTTGGGAAGGGATGGGATGGGATGGGATGTATTAAAATATAGCACAGAGTAAGGAGAAGTATTAAGTATGATTCTTTGAAACATATATTTTTATTGGGTTGCTGTGTATTTTCTTCCTGTGCTTATAGTACAAACAAACCACTGTGAAAGCCATTGGTCTAAGAAAATTGTGTACTTTGACACTCATTAAGAATTTCACCAGACCAAGTCTATTGATAACAAAGTTTTTCAAGTTCAGTGAATATAGTATAGTATGGATTCCTAAGATTCTCTTCTATCTTGTATGTAAAAACATGCTTGTCATATCATGTTATGGGGAACATGGAGAACTTGGAAACATGGAAATGAACCTTGCAGAGTTGGGTCACTCCTATCCGAAGTAGTGGAAGGATTTCCAAAGTGCCCCCACCATTCACCCTTATCTGCATTAGTAGTAAGTGAAGAATCAGATTAAGTCCTGAGAAGGATCTTGGCATTTAGTTTTTGTCCTTAGCAAATATAATGACATGAATAGCAAAGTTATGTTTATATTTATTGATTGTGTCTCTTTTCTTAAATTCCTAGGAAGCAGGAAATTTATGATTTATTCTATTTAGAAAAATGATTGCATATTAACTTTGTGTTGGATTCTTTTCTAAGGTTTTACATGAACTCATTTAATGCTCACCGCTGTACTGTGCATTAGGTACTCCTCATGTCCCCATTAGGTAGAGGCACAGAAAGGTTAAATAAGTAGTCCATGTCATGACATCATGCCGAAATGCTGTGGCCATCTCTCTTTGTCTGATACCAGTGAAGACATTTCTAGATCCTCAGATATTCTTCCTGCATTCTTAAACGGATTGAGAACCATCTGGAAGGTGGTGGATTTCTAACGTTAGTTGGAAATACCCTGATGTTTCCTTTTTGGTTACTTCACAGGTTCATCAGACCGTGTCAGCCTTAAAAACCAATAACATAAATGTCAGTGCCCGGGTACAGGCAAATGCATTTTTCTCTGGGGACCAGGTTTCCAGTGACAAGGAAGGTAAGTAAGTCATTTTGTCAGAAATCATTTTTGCTTGCAGTAAGTTGCTGCTGTATAAATGCCTGTCTTGTGATTTTAAAATCTTTTTTTCTTTTTAAGATTTTATTTATTTGAGAGAGAGAAATGGGGCACATACACGAGTATGGAGGAAGGGAGGGGAAGAGGAAGAAGGACAAGCAGACCCCCTGCTGAGCAGGAAGCCCGCCATGGGACTTGATCCCAGGACCCTGAGGTCATGACCTGAGCTGCAGGCAGACACTTAACTGGCTGAGCCACCTAGGCGTCCCTGATTTTACCGTCTTAGTGTTTCAGAAGCTTCACTGTCTTGCCCTTGTGCTCTCTTAGATCTTGTGGCATGTGTGCATTTCAGTTCAGAACCCAGGAATATTTCTACCATCGATCATTTCTGTCACTAATTGATACTTATATCATGCCTTCAGCACATATACTATTTTGCACTAATAGCAATAACCAGCCTAACAGCTCTGGCTGTCATTTATTGAGGGTGTTTTGTGTGCTAAGCCCTTTGCCTGAGTGGCCTGTGGACACACAGGATGCCAGCTGACCCTCCCTGTTAAGTCTCATCTGACAGTGTAAGTCTGGAAGCTGCACCAGGGTCCCACAGTGAGTGGTGAAGCTGAGTGACCCACGGAGATGCCTGACTCTGAAGCCCGCATGCTTCCTGTTTTTGTCCTACTGTTTGTGTGGCCCTGCGTTCCCAAGGGGCTGCGCCTCTCTGCTTCTTATTCTCAAGAAGTATATGTCCTGGGGTGCCTGGGTAGCTCAGTGGGTTAAAGCCTCTGCCTTTGGCTCAGGTCGTGATCCCGGGGTCCAGGGATTGAGCCCTGCATCTGGCTCTCTGCTCAGCAGGGAACCTGCTTCCCCCTCTCTTTCTGCCTGCCTCTCTGCCTACTGTGATCTCTGTCTCTCAAATAAATAAATAAAATCTTTCAAAAAAAAAAAAAAAAAAGTATGTGTTCTACTATTGGTCTTGTTTTGTCGATTTTAGGTGAAAATTGATGCCCTTGGCAATTTTTTTCTTTTAGGTTATTAACATACATTCTTCTGCTTTTTCTAGTATGTGTCCTCTTGTTTTTGTATGTATAGTTGAATAAAAACAGCTATACAGTGCAATTAACATTCCCGAATGGTAGGACAGAAACTTTTCTGACTTTAAGCTCCAATTGAGTGTTCCCCTGTTGTGGGCATACAACTCCAAAGCATCTGAGTGTCATCATTAAAACAAAACTAGGACCAGGGGCCTGTTTGTGATTGAAGGTAATGCAGGCAGTCCTTGATTTGCAGAAATATAGCTTAAAACACCTTGCACTTATAGATGGTAGAGGACTCCTGCTGTTCTGGAAATGATGGACAGCTTTGGCTATCCCGAGTTTACCAGCTCTCATGGTTTCTGATTGGCTTTAACAGAAGAGAAGGAGTTGAGTCAAGTGGATGGATGGACCCTAGTTTTTTGTTTGTTTGTTTGTTTTAAGAAGGTGAAGGGATGTTAGAGATTATTTAGGCAGATCTCATTTTAAAAATAAAGAACTGTGGTCTTAGAGAGTAGATGACTTGTCCAATGTCATCCCTCCTAGCTAGGAGATCACATCTTCTGCTCTGAATCCAGTGTTTGTGCCAATCTCTAAACATAATGGTCTGGGCAAAGCTGTATTGCCATTTAAGGCCTACTCATGAAGTAAGCTTTCCTTTTTTTATGTCCTTAGCTCAGTAAGCCACCAGAAGTGGCAAACAAATAACGTGTTCGCTTTCTTAATTCCCTTGTCTATTCATGACTTACTGGATAATTACTAACCTAGAACCAAGAACACATTTTAAGAAGGGCCCAGTGATAACTTTCAGTTATCAGTGAATAACTTTCAGTAAATAACTTTACTGTGTTGGTAGTCAGGGTCTCTCACTGGACTTTGAGATTATGTGCTCCAGAAAGCAGTCACTTTAATGCTCAGGCAAATTATTGTCTTAGTTTGAAGACAGAAGAGAAAGAAAAAAAGAAGCAAATGAATATCCCAGCAACAAGCGTGAGATGGTCCTTTTGGTAGCTTATATTCCCCATGTGATCATCCCATATATTAAGTTTGATTATCCTCTAGTACTCTACATAAAATACAAATTAAAAAACAAGGCTTTAAAACAGATTCTGACTTCCATAACTGCATCTCATCCATACCACGGCTTCATTTTAGTACTGAGCGTCCATGTGCTTTAGAATTAATGATCATACATTCTGCTGAGCTTAATTTTTTCCATTTTTGAAGACATTTTTATTGGTTTGAGAGTATATATAATGTTCAGGTACTTGACAGAGACATACAATCTATGACGTCTCTTAAATGAATGTATTCATTACTATTCACTAATTTGGTTCATTCTATATTGAGACAGACCTAAAAAAATTAGTGTTTATAAGCATGAATATGTCATACTGTTACAGCTGATTTTGAACTTTATTTGTATTCAATGGCCTCAACTAAGAAAAAGACCCTGAATTTTTGTTTTAACTATCATTTGGTGGGCATCTGCTATATTCTGTCATACCGCATCCATGAAATCGCTCACTGCTATAACCATGGATCTTAACATCACCATTTTTCAAATGGGAAAATGGAGGCTAACAGCTTAAGTGAGTCTCTAAGGCCAGAGAGAGCCAGAACTTTAACTCTGATCAATTTGACTAAAATTACCATAATTGCAACTGATTTTTTTTTTGCACTCTCCATTCTCTTTCTTTCAGAGGATTATATTCGTTATGCTCATGGCCTGATATCTGATTACATCCCTAAAGAATTAAGTGATGACTTAGCGAAATATTTAAAGTAAGTATCGTTCATCTTTAGCCATAATTAGGAAGTACCTTGGTGCTTCTTGGTTTCCCAACAATAGGTTCCTTAATGGCTCTATCACATCACTGCTTCTCATAAATTATTTTTGAGTTACCTCCTAGACTCTATGGTTGAAGGTGGTTTTTAATAGACACTGTATTGGAACAAAATGATTTGGTGGATACTGATTGCAGAAACTGGTGAGTATTAGGACTGGAATTATGGGCTGGTGTGATTTTAGAGTATAAACGGTATACAGTTTTATCACCAGTTAGACTTCACTAATGTGGTTTTTTGTGATCATTTTAGTATATGTGCTGCCGAAGTGAGCACTGTGATCATTTTAAGAGAAATAAAGATTAGAAGAAAATAAGAGATGGCATGTAGAATTTTTTTTTTTAAAGATTTTTGTTTTTAATTAGAGAGCAAGAGCGGGGGGTGGGGAAGGTGGAGGGGAGGGACAGAAGGAGTGGGAGAAGCAACTCCCTGCTGAGTAGGGAGCCCAGTGCAAGACTTGATACCAGGACTCTGAGATCATGACCAGAGCCAAAGGCAGATGCTTAACCAACTGAGCCACCAGGTGCCCCTAGAATATTTTTGAAAGTTACATTTAAAGGTTTTGTACCACTTTCACTATCATGAGATGTTTGCCAAGTACCTTTATTATGCCCAGCACTTGGAACTCAAAAGATGAAATACAATCTGTGTCTGAGGGCAGAAAATGGGTTTATGAATTATTTATTTGTGTTATGTCCTTCATGAAGATATTTAATATAACATAAAGACTTTACCTTAGACTGAAAAGAATGTGTTTCTTTTCTCGATTTTAGCAACTATTGTTAACATTTTATGGGTGTGATAATAGCTTTTCCTGATTCTTATAATAGCTTTCTCCTCTGATACATGAAAATAAAGTGGCTTCTTTTCTTTTCTTTTTTTTTAAAGTGGCTTCTTAATAGATATATAGTTGCTGTTTTTAGCAAATTTGCATAGGTCCTACTTTAAAAAACAATGAGTGGAAACTGGTTGAAGTGTTTGAAAGCCTGCTTTAAATTGATAACCCTGTCTTTCTGTTTAATATTTCCCTGGGTTCCTCTGTGCCTGTTTATCTCATTCGTGACCTATGTCTTTGTACTCCCGTTATTTTTCAGATTCTTTTCTTTCCTCTGAAGTGATTAGCTTTTGGTTAAAGATTCAGGTAGAAAGATATGTCAATTATACTTCTCTTTAATTGAAGAAAAGTCAAGTTTGTCTGACTTTTTGTCAACAGTTAAAATAATTTTTACTTTTAAATAGATGCTGGATTCCACTCTATGTTAACCAAATTGTATTTAAATAAAAAATATACATATGCTGGATTTGTCATTTATGAAGGAAAAAAAACTACAATGCCAAAATGTAAATTTATAGAGACTAAAGAAAAGCAGTTCCATTGCAACAAATGAGTTCTAATTTTATTTTTTTTTTTAGTTCAGACAATTCCAATGTGAAGAAAATAAAGATTTCTTCATTTACAGAAATGTCATTCTTGACACTGAGGTGATAGTCCGGGAGGACACATGGAGGTGAAGCTAGTCCATGAAAGTAGCCCTTGCTAAGTCCGTTGGCCCAGTCTCTCTGTTTGCTTGTCTATGAAAAACCATGACTGATTCTTATTTTTTACTCCATAGGCTTCCAGAAACTTCAGCATCGTTGCCAAACCCTCCATCAAAGGTAAGGAGCTGTGACTAAGATATCTTTGGGGGACTTGGAAAAATAGTACATTTTTACCACATAGGTTTAGTGTGCTCTAGTCCATTTTAAAGCATACTAAATCCTCCTTGGGTGGAGTGATGGTGTGTGGATTAAAGGTTGTAAGGAGCTCTCCATCAGTATTTTTTTATTTTTGTAGATTTGTAGATTTGAAGATTTTGTAG
Organism: Neogale vison; assembly: GCF_020171115.1. Lineage (NCBI taxonomy): Eukaryota > Metazoa > Chordata > Mammalia > Carnivora > Mustelidae > Neogale > Neogale vison. The sequence continues at coordinate 105,537,901 of NC_058095.1, read as the reverse complement.
ATTTTTTTTGTAGTGCTGAGAAAACCAGGCAAGAGTTGGTTGTACCAGATACCTACCTAAAGGTCTTATAGATACATAATTAAGATTCAGCCTTCTTGAGTTAGCCAGGTCCCGCAATTACCCTGATTAATCATCAGGAATACTCGACGGATAACTACAACTCATTTTGCCCGATCTAACTGTTATGGGCGCAGAGGCGAACAGAGCATGACTTTGCCACACAAAGAATCCTTTGAGCAAGGATAGCCAGACCTTTTCTTTCTGTGCTAGGAATGATCAGCGCAACTTGTGTCTTGCAAAAAACCCTTCCTCTTCCAGATGTTCTCAAACTGCCACCCACAGCTCCTTGGCCCCATGGACCGCAGCTTGTTTTTGTCTCCCAGATGCGGAGAGCAGAGAAGCCAGTGGTAAACCGCATCTGATGGCAAACTGCAGCGTCCCTCAGTCCAGGCCTGATCTCAGACAAGTGAGCGCTGCTCAGAGACAGGGAAATAAATACATGCACCAGCTCGTCCATGAGGCCATTCTCTTGCCAACAGAATAATGAATGCCTCGAGACAGGAAAGTGCATGTTGAAGAACTTTCCTCTGTCCTGGCCTTCAAGGTGGCCAACATGCTTGGATTTTTTTCTTCTTTTTTTTTGGTCTCATGTCCTGTTTGGAGGTTGTGGCGGCTCCAAAAGCACTCATTACTTTGACTTATGAGAAGGACAGAAAATTTCAAGTGCGTCAGCCTTAGCGGTGGCCATTTTCAGCAGGCTGTCAAAGGAACACCATCCTCTTCCTTTGGGAGGAATAGCGCTGGGCAGAGGTCAGCTGCTGTAGGGCCTAAGGTCCTTCTAGGTAAGACCCACATTTCTTCCAGTCTGGTAGTTCATCTCTGACAGTAGCTCTGGAGGACAGAGGCATGCTTGCCTTGCTGGAACTAAGAAGATGGGCATATTTGTTCCTCTTTTACTTCTCTCCTTCCAGAAACAAAGCATCTTTCTTTCTCCCAAATATCTGTCTTTCTTAGTAACTTAGAGATCATTCATGAAGGATCAAAGCCTGTTCTTGAAGGTTTGGCCTTTGATACCATCCAGGGTAATGCATTTCCTACATTTACTTTTAATCCGGTTTTCGGTTTGCCTATTTTAATTTCCAAACTTTAAATCGTTTGTGATGTCATAGTATATGATTCAGATCAGGGGTCGGCAGACTTATCCTATAAAGGCCACATAGTGACAGTTGGAGGCCTCACAAGGCAGATGGTCTGTATCACAGCTCCTCAGCTCCACTGTGGGAGCACAGAGACTGCCGCAGACGATTTCTGAACGGATGCGGGCGGTGGCGTTCTAGCCAAACTTCATTTATAAAAACAGGCGGCTGGCGGGGCTGGGCTGGCGGTTTGCCAAGCCCTGATCTAGATCTCACAGTCCTGCTTCTCCCAAACCTCAGCCTCATCTCCTGGGCTGCTTAGTTGCTATTCAAGGTCTCCCAGTCTGTGATGTCTGGCTGGGGCTCTAGTGTCTGGAGTGTAAACTGGACAGGTGATGTACCACGCTTTAAACAAGCTTAGGATAACATCTTCTGCCAGCCTTCTTGTCTGTGTCCGGGATTTGATCGATTCTTACAGTCATACAGTTGATGGTTTTCAGCAAATCCATTCCAGTGGCTATTAGGTGTCTTTGTATCTGTGTGTAAGATAGCATAAAGCCTGGCATCCTTAATATGTTTTGCATTACTTTCTTACTATCCCATGTTTGCCTGTGTCGACGCTCAGCCTCCAGCCCCTGCGCTCTTCCCTCATTTGCATTTATCGCTGGCAGAGCTGAGTGCAGTCAGTGGACTGGAGATACTCTGGAGTTCCTTCCTGCAGATCATTTGTAAGAATAAGACCCATCCTGGCATTCATTCCTGTGGTGCTCTGCTCTTGGCTCTTCTCTTGCCAGAACTGTGTCCATTCAAAGGAGCAGCCTTTGTTACTGTCTTTCTGAGCCATTTTCTGTTTCTTCTGAAATAGTCCCCCCAGACCTGTAGTGATTTGGTCTTTTTTTTTCCTTTGGAAGTAGGCTCTGTGCCCAGCATGAAACCCAACACAGAGCCCAACGCGGGCTTTAAACACACAACCCTGAGACAGAGACCTGTGCTGACATCAAGAGTCGGACTCTACACGCCCTATTTGGTCTTTTAAATAAGAACAGTTCAAATAAGTGTAACAATTGTGATTCTTTCAAACATATTCAGCATGTACTGTAACATTAGAAAATCTTTTTTGTGACCACTGTTTTGTGACCACTGATTACCGGTATCCTGTTTGATACTATTAAAACACCTGAACAAGTCATCATCTCTGTATATGTGACACCTCTGTATACTTAGAAAGAAGCACTTTTCGTCTTTAGCTCTTGTCTTGAACATTTTTCATTTGACTTACCAGCAAAAAGTGACTATGCCCAAGCATTTATAGTGACATCTATAGTAGAACATTTTGCTACAGCGGATCATAAACCATCTTATAACTTTAAGCTTTTTGCAGTTTGAGACAGTTATAGCCTTCGTCGTTATGACCTGTGAGTTCCACTCTCCTGGTTGAAGATACTTTTCTAGTAAAAATATGCATCACCTAAACACCCTTTATTGATCCTAATTTTTAAGTAGAAACATATTCTTAAGAAACTTGCTTATATACCTACTTTGCTGGTAGTAGTTCATTCATGAAAAGCTAGTCTTTTTCTTTTAAAGATTCATTTGCTGGAGATTACTGTGTGACCAAAAGAAAGGGTTGCCATATGATGTTCTATATTTCCAGGAGGTCCCCCCTGTTCCTTTACAGTGAAGAATTTCAAGACACGTTGTTTTATCCCTTTGGGTTTTTAGACATCTGCCATGGCATGTTTTAAAACTAACTCCACAGCTCTTTGTTTGGCAAACGCTGGGTTATGAAGAGGGAGGCCGGGAATAAATCTGCATTTCCTAGGGAAGATCCACATTGGGTCTTTCAACCCTGGTGTCTCCACAAGGAGCTTGAAGATCTGCAGAAATCCCAAGTTGTGGTCACATGCAGTCAATTCTCTATGTTAAACATCAAGACTTACCTGCCCTGCTATGGGCCTTTTACATAGTAAATGTGTCACAGTTCCTTCCATAATGTCAACATTAAAGCCACAGTCTAGCTTTTGACAAGGCTCTCACATTCATTGGTACAGAATGCCCACGTGAAAGGTGAAAACATGAAGTAAAGGTGGACTTAGTTGTACTGGGCCTCATGGAAAGAGCTCTTGTCCAGAAATGGAGATCTCACGCCTTATCCTCTGCTAAGTGGGCTTAAGTCATTTGTTTACTCTCTCTGTGCTTCCTTCTCCTGCTGGCTGCTTGCCTTGCAGGGTTGTCCCTATGTGAACAAAATGAGATAATTGAATTGAAAAGAGGTAAGAACATGAAGCTGTACAAAAATGGTAATAAGAGAATAATGTGCCTTATTCCTAAATGGACGTTACACCAGCCCAGAAGGTGAATGAAGTGGTGTTTCTGACTGGACTCCTGGCCCCCTTAGAGGGAATTTTTATCTTTGACTTATGTGCCTGCCTTCACCCCTTCAGACTGTCTGTAAGTCAGCAGTCTCCTAAATACCTCCCAGTCCCAGTACATACAAAATATGTGATCAGTACCACTAGACTGCCCAACGGGCTAGGTCACGGACTCACCCTAGCATATCCCCCCACCACTGACGCTGCTTCTCAGAAGGGATATGTGGCTTCTTTCCCCCAGACAATTGACAAAATGCAGAGTAAGCCCTTTGCAGGGTCTGCTGTTCCTTTTGGCCTTCCATTTGGTCCAAATGGACCCCACTGTTTTTTAAAAAATGGATTGACATGTCAAGGTGACATTTGACATCACTTCACTGCTCTAACATTGCAGAAAGTAAAGTTATCTGATGAGCCCGTAGAAGCAAAAGAAGATTACACTAAGTTTAACAGGAAAGATTTGAAGACTGAAAAGGTATGTGTGTCCAGCCGGAGTGGCATATTCCTGGATTCAGTAGGTGGCCCTGAGGACATCGGGGAGTGATTTCATGCTTGATTCTGATGTTACAATTTTAACCACAAAGGACTGTGAACTTGCCTTTCTATGACTCAGTAATTAATTCAAAATTATGAATGACAATGAATATGTCATGCCAGGAAGATTTTTTCTGAATCAAGGCACTATACTTAGCAAGAGCATGCCTATACTTTGCTGTGTATTCAGAGTTGGGGGAAACAGAGTGGGGGAGCTTCCACAGCTCATTTTCTGTCAACTCTACTGCCTGGAAGCTTCCCTGAACTTATAATGATGACAGTAATTATTAATAACCCTACCGTTCAGCAATCAGCCCAGCAAATATTTTTGTAACCTTTCTTACAAAGTTTTATCTAATACATATATTATAAAAATATATACAGCTTTTTAAATTGGCATTTTAATATATTTATAGTTTTAGGGTTCTGTCCTCTTCAGTTAGTAATATATTGTGAAAATGTTCTCATGTGATTAGGCATTCTCTGACAGATTATTAATGGTTTCATGATATTCAATTCTTTGTGTTATTTTATTTCACTATAGGGCACATAATCTATTTAGTCATTCCCCTGTTTTTGGACACTAGGTTATTTCTGCCTTTTTCATTCTTTGTTTTAATGAAGTGATAAACATTCTTATTTATAGTCTGTATCTCTGATTATTTCATTACACACAATTTAGAACTAAGAGTAAGGGCTTAGAAAACATGAGCTCTTTCCATGATTATTGAGAGAATATATATGTGTGTGTGTGTATGCTTATGATTTTATCTATATATTGTATTATATATAATAATATATATGATTTTATCATATATATTTTATCATATATAGTCACATAAATGACTATATATGATATATATCATATATATAATCATATATATGATTGATTGTTTGTGTGTATACAGAATATATACGTAAAATGCTTTCCAAAAATGTAGAAATTTGTATTTCCAACCATTATTGCTACAAGATTGCTCATCTTGCTTTCTTGACAACACTGAATATTATTTTTATTCTTGAAAATTTTGGGCTGTCTAATTAGGGTACATTTTTTCGATGAGAAAGGTTAGTTGTTTTTCCAAATGCTTATTTGCCCGTTTGCATTTTTAGAAGTTGTCAGTTCATGTCCCTTGCCCGTTTTTTGTATTGGGATAGTGGTTTTCTTGTTGATTTTTAAGAGCTCATTCTAGATTAGGAATTATTAACACTTGATGACATATAGGGTACAAATAACTCTGTAATTTGTGTTTAGCCTTTCATTCGATTTTTTAAAGTTTTAAGTTTTTATGAAGATGAAATGTAGGAATTGTTTTTCCTTCTGACTTTCTCATTATTTTTTTGCTTAGACTTTGTCCATCCCAAGATGAATTCACTTCCTCTTAGATTTTAACAACATTCTCTCTCCTTAGCATTTAATATTTTTTATAGATTTTATTCTTTGATCTATATGTAATTTATCTGGGCATGTGATATGAGGGGGATAATCCCAGCTGAGATTTGACAAGATAGCTAATTATCTCCATGGCTTCCTAAGCAGGGACATTGAGTTTCTCTGCAAGTACTAATTCTGCCCCACCCTTGTAACTGTGGCTTTTTGTTACATTTACTTGGGCACAGCCCCAGGGAAATAGGGCTGGGCCAGGATGTGTCCGTTAAATTCGGAGGATAACTGGTCGCAAAGAGCCATCAGTTCTCACCATTCAGCGAAAAAATAAGCCTCCTAAGATGTAAGTGACAGAATGTGAGAAGCAAGATTTCAGGGATCATATACTGTGCCTATAAAAGCTTCTTTGACAGTGACTTTGTCTCCCCGTTCTCAGGGAGACAGATGAGTTTTTCCCTTTGCTGAGTCCCATCAGGTTTGCTTCTGCTGCAGAAGGTGAGATGCACTGAAGCAGAGTCAGCGGCTGTTCACCTGCCGGCAGTGCTAGTTCAGGATATGGCACAAAACCAAACCAAAGCAAAACAAACAAACAAAACACAGGGACCAGGAATTTCAAAGGCAGAGTTACTTGAAGTCAGCTTTTTGGCAAGTATTTCTCTGTTGGAGGAAAACTGGGGCAGTCAACCTGCTGGTCCAGGATGCTCTTCGGTACGGGTTATTTTTTGAATATAATAGTGTCCTTGGTTTCCCGTAGAGCCTATGAGTAAAATACACCAGTCCATGGTGGTGAATTATTCATTGCGCAGAACCGCCAGGCTGGCATTCCTCTCTGACAGTCGCATCTGTGTCAGCTCCTTTGTTGGTGTTATTGTACTTCATACACCCTCCAGAATTATCCCCATAAAGTAAACCTTTAGCTGTAGCATTCCACTCCTTAGAAGGTGGCAGTTTGGTCTCCCACCTCTTTTACTGGATTTTGTGTCTTAGGTCTGAATTGTGAATGGAAATCAGATTAAAAATAAATTAATTAATTAATAATAATAATAATAACTCCCTTATGAAGCATGTTAGTAGCCAATAGTTCTCTTCATGAACCTTGAGACATGCATGCACAGTGTTGTTTGATTTGCATGTATAATTTATAAAAGTTAGTTACATTTGTAATAATTCTTCTCTTATTTTCCTTAACAGAAAAATAGCAAAATGACTGCAGCTCAGAAGGCTTTGGCTAAAGTTGACAAGAGTGGAATGAAAAGTATTGATTCCTTTTTCGCTACAAAAAATAAAAAAAAAATTGGAGAGATCTGAAACTTTGGAAAATGAAATCTAGCCAAAATATTTGCCTGTTACATGTTCCATTTTTGTCCTTCCTCCCATACCACTGTGCCTCCTGGCCCTTAATTACCACCTTTTGGGGAAAAAAAAAAAAAAAGAGGGCAATTTTCAGAGTCAAACATTTCTTGGTATTTGGTTTTTGTGTTTCTGAACAAAATATGGGAAAGTCATTGTGTAACTTCATGGCTTATAGCCTTCAGACTCTTGTTTGACATCATGAAAAGTAATCAAGTGAATAGAGTTAACCTCTCGCTACCATCACAGTTTCCTCAATAAACTGGTGTGTGACAATATTTGAGTGTATGCCTGTTCTTTTAAGCCACTCTGCCACATGAAAGTGACAACAATATGATTTTCAGCATACTGACAGAATCCGATAACCACGATCAGAGAAACCACTACTTTTTCAAAGCCTTGAGTTTTTAGTGAATCTTCTGTTGAGTATTTTCTGCCCTATGAATCTGTGTTTGTTGTAGAAAATAGAGAAATGCATAATATTAAAATTGTAATCGCCCAATGTGACATTACCTAAAGATCGTATGGCACGTGTTCTTGTAATAATTTTTTAAATTATTATTATTATTAATAATAATTTTATCATCTTCTTTCTTGGAAGCATCATTTTGTGAGCATTTTCCCAGGCTACTAAAGTATTCTTCATAAATATGCTTTGTTAGTGATGGTCCTTTTTTAAATTATTTGGGTATGTGATTATTTAATGACCATGACCCTATTTTGAACATTTAAATTGCTTTCAAGTGTTCACTCTTTGAAGAATCAGATTACAAGTCAATGTTTGGTTTACAATTTTTATTGATCCCTTAGAATGGATTTTAGATGTGGGCTTCCCAGTTTATAACAGAATTGTCCAAATACGTATTTGTGGGTAGATCTTTCGTAGAAAGCATACAGGATCTTACACTGTAACACATGGTCGTTTCAGTTGTTATCTTATTCACTGCCCCCTTGTTAACTTTGAATGTTAGCTTTGCAAATAAGTAGGGGGAAAGGCATTTTATTGTCATTTTAATTCACATGTCTCCATTAGTAGTAATGGTGAACATTTTTCACATTTACTTAACCATTCATCATCTTCTAAAGAATTATCTGTGTATGTCCTCTGTTAAATTGTGGCAGTGTCAGTGTTTTTCTTATGGACTCTTAGAGATACTCTATAACTTAAAGACATTAGTTTTTGTCCACTGTATTCACTGTAAATTTTTTCTTGGTCTGCAAATTGTCTTCAATTTTGTGTATTATTTTTTCTGTCATGCAGATGTTTTTGGTTTTTATGTAGATACACACGTGTGTGTGTGTGTGTGTGTGTGTGTGTGTGTGTATGGTAATGTACCACTATATAGAGAGAGATAGATAGATACTTATATCTATATCTATATCTATTATATATATATATATATAAACTTTTCCTTTACATTGATTTACATACATTTCCTTTGCAGGAAAGTTAACCAGTCACTTCTGATTTTTTAATAATTAATTTTTTGTCTTATATTTAATTACTTAAATCATCTACAAAATTTATATTTAAATATGCTGTGAGATAAGCTCTAATTTGATTGTTTTCTTACCTGTTGATTTTTCCATTAGATCTCTACAATTATTTTGTCAGGGTTCAAGAGTAAGTTCCAATGGGATTTTTTATTGCAATTTTTGTTAGACACATAAATTATTTGGGGGAAAAACAGACATGTTTATAAAATTCCTTTTTGCTGTTTAGGAATGTAGGATTTCTCTTTATTTGCTAAAATCCTAACCATACCTTCTGCTACTATTTTGCTCTTCATCTTCATATAGGTTCTAAATACTTCTTTTTAGGCATATATCTGGGTATTTTTGTCTAGTAATGAAATCTATTTTTTTGTTGCATCTTCTAACTGGGTATTTTGTGGTAAACTTCTATATTTTTATATATTTATCTTTCAAATAACCAGTTTACTAAACTATTAATTTAACTTTATTATATTCATATTGGGGTTTTGATACATAAGGTATGTAATCTTGGGAAAAAATGGGTGCAATTCTAATAGTTATACCTCTTTGATATCCTTTATATCCTTTTACATGGGTGACAATACCTGGAACAGTGTTGAAGAGTAGTAATAGTAGTCAATCGGTCTGATTTGTGATTTGATTAATGTAGGTTACCATTAATTCTGACACTAGCTATTGTTAATATGATAAAGAATATCTATTTTTGATATTTCCTTTCATACTTTGTTTCCTTAAAGTTTTAATTAGTAATTGGTGTTGGTTGTTATCAAATATGTTTCTAGCACCTCTTGAGGTGATGAGGGGGTTTTTATCACTGTTGAACTGTACTTGAGTTCCATGATAAACCCTCCCTGACCTTGAATAAAGAATACCACAGTGTATGCTTATGGGCTAGCTATGTCAAATCTAGCTGTTAATTCGTTTTTCTGGGCTTTTACTTAGAATTTTCTCTTCTGTATTCAAAAGCAATATTGCTGTTAGGTTTTAGTGTTAGAATCGTCCTAACCTTCCCATTTTGACCAGTGTTCTGGAAGGAATAATTTTGCATTGGAACACTCTATTATTGGGCCATATTTAAGAAAATGGTAAAACTGTTTAGCGTTGAGAGTTCTTTTTTGTTATTGTTACAGTCTTTAATCTGGAAAATTTCTCACCTGGTCTTTGTGTTACTTGACCTTGACATTACTGAAGAGTACAGGCTAGTTACTTGGCAGAATGTTCCGCACTTTGAGTTTGCCTGACGTTTCGTCTTGAGTAGATTCAAGCAATACCTTATGGGTACCTACAGAGGTAACGATGTGTCTTTCTCAGTGAACTGTCTCAGGAGCCCTAGTGTGACCCACTTCCAGTGACATTCACTTTCATTCACTTTGATACAGGTTTATCCACTGTAGAGTTACTACTTTTTTCTTTGTAATTAATAGGCAATTTGTGGGAAATACTCGGGGACTTTTAAGTATGCTATTCCTTATCAAACATTCACCGACAAGGTTTGGAATCGACTGGTGATTTTTCTAACTCCTTCATTTTGTCTTTATTTATTTCTTTCATATTTAGCTGACATTTTCTTTAAGAGGAATAGCTTTCTTTCTCTACTTATTTATTCATTTATGAACTTATATCAGTATAGAATTGTAGATTTTGTATTTTGTCCAGTGGGTTTCTTCTGTGCCAGGGTCTTCCAGGCGCTTGTACTTTTTCTGCTCAAGCTGTAAATCAGCTTTTCTCCTAAACAGCCAAGGTTCCTTTTCATGGAGAATGATATTTAGAAACCAAAATCTAGGCACAGGATGTGCTCATTCTTTCTATCCATCAATGTGTGTAGTCTTTGTAGATTACTCTCCTATTCCCAGTTCTCCAAGAGTTTTGATCAGGAATGGATATGAATTTTGTCACATATTTTTTCCTCATTTATTGAGATGCTCATGTAGCTTTCCTTTAATAACAGATTGTCTTTTAATATGTGAAGTACAATGATTATTTTTGAAAGTTAAAATACTATTATATTCCTGGGATAAACCCTACTTGGTCTGTAGTGGGTTATTCTTTTCATATACAGTATTGTGTTTTACTTCCTAATATTTTGTTAAGGGTTTTTATATCTCCATTCATGAAGAATGTTGGTCTGTGGTCTTCCTTACTTGTAATAATTCTGTCTAGTTTTGGTATCAGAGCAAAACTGACCTCGGAAAATGAATTGAGAAATATCCTCTCATCACCTATTTTCTGAGTTTATATGAGATTAGTAATTGTTTCTTCCTTTTATATTGGACAGAATTCTACAGTTGAAGCCATTTGGGCCTGGAATTTTCTTTCTAAGAATGTTTTTAATTAGTAATTCAATTTCTGTAATAGATATAGAGCTATTCTAATTTTCTTTTGCATGTGTATATGCCAGTTTTAGTAATTTCTGTCTTTTAAGAAATGTCTTTGTTTCATCTGTATTGTCAAATTAATTGGCATAACTTATTTCTCATATTTTTAGTTATCTTTTTTATATCTGTGCATCTGTAGTCATTTCTTTTTTCATACCTTGTTGGTCATGTGTATCTTTTTTGTTTTCTTAGTTAATCTAGCTGAATATTTTTTAACTTCTTTGATACTGTCAGAGAATCATTGTCTTGTGGCTCATGTTATTTCTAATGAGACATCTGTGATACTTTTTGTATTTCTTCTACTTTATATTAAAGGGTGTCCCCTTTCCTCCTGGGCTTCTTTTAAGATTTTTTTTCCTTATTACTAGTTTTCAGCAAGTTGATTATGACATGTTGATATGGTTTTCTTTGTGTTAACTTGTTTGTGGGTGTATTGAGCTTCTTGAATCTTTGAGTTTTTAATTTTCATCAAATTTGGAAAATTTCTGGCCAGTGTTTCTTTAAATATTTTTCTGCTTTTTTTCTTCTCACCCCCTTAGCTTCCAGGACTTCATTTACATGTATGTTAGACCACTTGATAATACTCCACCATCCTTTCACTGAGTTTCTGGATTTTGTTTTATTTTATGTTCATGTTAGACAGTTTTCTTGTATTTTCAAGTTTACTTTGTCTTGTATTGTTTCATCTTCCACTAGCCTTAGCTAGTGAATTTTTATTTCAAATATGGGAATTTTCAGTTCTAGATGCTCTATTTGGTTCTTTTTTATGTCTTTCCATTTCTCTCATTGTGTTTTCTTTAAATATTTCGTTATAGTTACAATAACTCCATAAATGTCTACTGGTTGCATCATTGCTGTCACTTCTGGGTCTTTTTCTCTCTTTTTTTTCTTTATTTTTTACTTCGAGATAATTTTAGACGTACAGGAAAGTTGCAAAAACAGTAGAGTTTCCATATACTTTTCACCCAGCTTCCTCTAATGTTAACACCTCATATAACCATAGTATAATTATCAAGCCCAGGAAATTTACAATAATGCAATACTATTAACCAATCTACCACATTCTTGGAGTAGTACTGTTCTGAGCTCTTTGCTCTACATGTAAGTCCTTTAACCCCCACAATAGCTAGACTCAGGGTGGGCACCATAGCAGCCAGGATAGTGACAGCCAACCCAAAGGGCTTGCTTAAATCCCTTGGCCCTTTGCTTCTCTTACTTACCTTTTTGATTTATGTGCTTAAATCTTTTTGATTTATGTGCTTATATGGGGTAGGTCTCTAAAACTTTCTTCAAACTAGAAAACCGCTATGTACACACACCTCCATCCTTTTCGTCAAACCATACATATTTCTGAAACGGATCTCAGATTACCAACATTCTTTTCTTTGTATGTCTGGTTTATCTTCAATTTAAATTTTCCCCATATTCTGGCTCTCGGACTCTCTCATCTTTTCTTCATTTTCCATAGATTACATTACCTTGTAGTAAAAAGAAATGTGAAGAGCACAATTATTGGGAAGTACTGTCAAAGGCTGAGCAAGTGCTTTGCAGGTTTTAAGCACTTTTCACATGAATTTATGTGATTACTCCTTCCAGAAACAGTATGGCACCATTGGTATTATTTCCCCATTTTACAGTTGAAAGCCCAAGGTCATACAGCTAATAAAGAGCTGAACCAGAAGGTCAGCCCAGTACCTCTGACTCCCAGACTCTCCACACCAAACTCCCTCTCCCCAGAGGAACTGACTTCCATTATACCTGGGAAGTCACGTCATCTGCTATTAAAGATGACCTAGCTTGACTAGACACCTGGTATCATATACGTCCTCCCAAATAGCCCTTTTTCCAGGACTAATCCAAGCTTTGGAGAGCACCAGAGTTAGATGCAGTCAGTCTCTTCGTGGAAGACAGAGAGCTCCTGGTCCAGGATGGGAAGGGCACTGGCATTTTCTTAATGTCCTTGGAAGATGGCCACTGGCTTTGACTCATCTGAATAATGGCAAGAAATGACAAGATTTATACACCTTTCCTATGCTGGGATTCATACACCCTTCAGGGTCATTAGACTGACAAAGAGGTTCCCTACTTTATGTTTAATAGTCCTTTACGGTGTCTGCAGCGACCACTTATCAGTAGCAACACTGATCTTCACAACAAACCCCTGAGGTAGACCGGAAAGGGGGTGTACCCCATTCCATGCTGGTGAAAATAGGTGGCACGGACTGAAAGTGGCAGGCTCCACTTTTACCCTCAAGCCCAGGATTCTTTCCTTTCTACTGACTGACCTAAGCTTCTTATTCATACCACTGTGTGTGTAGCTTTATGGCCATTTTTCCCTCACAAGTCTGTTTTAATTGTGAATTTTATTTTAAGGAAGGAAAAATCAGATTCACTTTGCTATACCGTCTTGCTCTATTCAAAATGAATTCTGCTGGTCAATTTATCCTCAACAGTGATGGGCCAGAATTGAAGTAAAGCTACTCAGCTGGTGTATTTGCATGTCAGATCTTTAATTCAGCTGTCAGCCTTTTTGCATTTACTGTACTTTTGTTAAGGTTATTTTGATAGTCTCACATTAATCAAGCCTATTTGAGAGGGAGGGATCACCAAATATGATTTATAGGGGAACTGACTTCATAGATGTTCAAAGAATTGTTAACCTTACACATGTGTTTTAATCAGAATGTGTATACAAGTAAAGTTAGTCTTGTGATTTGTTCTTTTCTAAAGAAAAAAAGCCCAGGGACAAGCTCAGATTCATGTATCCTTTTAAGACTTTATACTGAGCACCTGCTACATGCCAAATGTTCTAGGCACTAGAAATGCAACTGTCAGTGTGGCCCACAAAAGCACCTCCCTTCAAGAAGTTTCTGCTCTAGGAGTGTGGTGTGGCGAGGGGGGGGGCGGTCTATGGAAGGGGCTGAGCAGAGGATGACAGGGTTCTGCAGAGGCAGCTGGTTAAGGAAGGTCTGACCTCAACTCCTCCATATTATGGCATAGAAATATGATTTCCATCAACTTAAAAAAAATGTTTTTGAGAACATAATAGCTACAGAGTAAATTATGTTTAATCTTGTATACAGTCAGAAAACTGCATTCATCATTAAACGCATTAAAGGCATTCTTTTTTTTTCTTTATTTTTTCTTTTTTTTTTCCAATTTATTTATTTTCAGAAAAACATTATTCATTATTTTTTCACCACACCCAGTGCTCCATGCAAGCCGTGCCCTCTATAATACCCACCACCTGGTACCCCAACCTCCCACCCCCCCCGCCACTTCAAACCCCTCAGATTGTTTTTCAGAGTCCATAGTCTCTCATGGTTCACCTCCCCTTCCAATTTACCCAAATTCCCTACTCCTCTCTAACACCCCTTGTCCTCCATGCTGTTTGTTATGCTCCACAAATAAGTGAAACCATATGATAATTGACTCTCTCTGCTTGACTTATTTCACTCAGCATAATCTCTTCCAGTCCCGTCCATGTTGCTACAAAAGTTGGGTATTCATCATTTCTGATGGAGGCATAATACTCCATAGTGTATATGGACCACATCTTCCTTATCCATTCATCCGTTGAAGGGCATCTTGGTTCTTTCCATAGTTTGGCGACTGTGGCCATTGCTGCTATAAACATTGGGGTACAGATGGCCCTTCCTTTCACGACATCTGTGTCTTTGGGGTAAATACCCAGGAGTGCAATTGCAGGGTCATAGGGAAGCTCTATTTTTAATTTCTTGAGGAATCTCCACACTGTTCTCCAAAGAGGCTGCACCAACTTGCATTCCCACCAACAGTGTAAGAGGGTTCCCCTTTCTCCACATCCTCTCCAACACATGTTGTTTCCTGTTTTGTTAATTTTGGCCATTCTAACTGGTGTAAGGTGATATCTCAATGTGGTTTTAATTTGAATCTCCCTGAGGGCTAATGATGATGAGCATTTTTTCATGTGTCTGATAGCCATTTGTATTTCTTGATTGGAGAAGTGTCTGTTCATATCTTCTGCCCATTTTTTGATGTGTTTGTCTGTTTCGTGTGGGTTGAGTTTGAGGAGTTCATTATAGATTCTGGATATCAACCTTTTGTCTGTACTGTCATTTGCAAATATCTTCTCCCATTCCGTGGGTTGCCTCTTTGTTTTTTTGACTGTTTTCCTTTGCTGTGCAGAAGCTTTTGATTTTGATGAAGTCCCAGAAGTTTATTTTCGCTTTTGTTTCCTTTGCCTTTGGAGACGTATCTTGAAAGAAGTTGCTGTGGCTGATATCAAAGAGATTTCTGCCTATGTTCTCCTCTAAGATTCTGATGGATTCCTGTCTCACGTTGAGGTCTTTTATCCATTTTGAGTTGATCTTTGTGTACGGTGTAAGAGAATGGTCGAGTTTCATTCTTCTACATATAGCTGTCCAGTTTTCCCAGCACCATTTATTGAAGAGACTGTCTTTTTTCCACTGTATATTTTTTCCTGTTTTGTCAAAGATTAATTGACCATAGAGTTAAGGGTCCATATCTGGGCTCTCTACTCTGTTCCACTGGTCTATGTGTCATTAAAGGCATTCTTTAGAGCAACATTAGGGGCCACTAGTGGCGCTACTGCTCCCAGCAAATCTACATTTATCTATTTTTTATACATTGGCCTCCTACTTTTTAGAGGAAAAAAAAAAAAGCATCTGTCTTTCAAAATGAAAGAAAAAGGAAGTGAGTAGAAAGAGGGTTTAAGAATTATTCAACTTATAACCTTGTTTTCATATGTTTCTTATATATTTGGTTTTCTTCTGAAATGATGGTGTTCATTCCACAAATCTGGGTGAAGATTTTGTATTTCACTCCCTTTGCACAGTGGAAAGAAAATATGCTTCCTACCCATGCACGCTCCTCCAGGAGACTAATTGTAGCCCCAAAATGAGCTCAGGAAGGGAGGCTGGCCAGGACGGGGACCCCACCCCTTACCTGAAGTCTTCCCTCAGAAGCAAAAGTATAAGGCTGCTATTTCTCAGAACTAAAACAGCCCACCCTGCTTCTTTGTTCTAGAAGGCGCAGCTACTGCTTGGGGTTTAAGGTGACTACTTCAGCTTGCCAGAATACAACATGTTTTCCTTTTCTCTCTAGGTGGCAGCACAAAGACAGAAAAGGGGCAAGTGACAGAGTGACAGCAAGTCCAACGCAAAGCCGGGCTGCTTCTTCTATAACTTAAGACACTCAAGGGGCTAAGATTTTTTCTTCTGCACCTTCTAGAAATTCTGCTTATGCCAAAAGGTGTGCTTTAAGGAAGTAACCAGTAAAGATTTACTTCTTTGATTAACACCACTAGTGCATGTGGGTAATGAATGGCCTTTTGTCCTTGAGGCCACTCTGTCATGGAACTTGAATGCACCCCCAGAATGCCCAGAGTGTGAGAACTCAAGCCATGTCACCCCTCGGCCCTGGCCTATCTCCCATGGTACAGTATCATGGTTCTCATTTCAAAACAGTGGGAGAGGAAGGTACATGATGAAATGGGGGTCGTTTCTGAAACCTGACCCTGTTGGCTTGTGTCCCCTCCTGGGGCTAGATGAGCGTGGGGTAGGTCTGTGTGCTGACTATCAAAACTTGATTCCACAGTAAAAACTTTGACGAGCCAACTTCCTACCCTGACTTAAAAGAAAAAAAAGAAAGCCTGACTTTTCTTTACTCCTTATCAGTTTGGCAGCTACTAATTTAAAATGATACCTGGACATGTATGTTTTATAATCTGCTGGAGGTATAAACACTGATTCATTTTTTAAAGAAGTCTAGTGTGTGTGTGTGTGTGTGTGTGTGTGTGTGTGTGTGTTGTTGTTGTTGTTTTTAAGTAAGGGCATAAGACATGGGAAAGTTGAAAGTAGAGACCAAAAAGTAAGTTAGTGGGGAATTCTGATGCACAGTGTATACATTGGTGGGGAGAGGGGACGGTAGTAAAGAGATTTGTGCAAAAATACCCAGAGATTTGAACTGGCACATCCACATGACACACAAGAGGAGTAGGGTAGAACCCACTCAGTCACCTTCCTGCATTCGCTGGGGACCCAAACCTCTTCTTCCAGAAACGACTTTGTTCTGGTTCTCTAGTTCCAGCAGGTAAGTAGAACCTCATTCTGGAAAGTGCTCTGTCGTCTTTTCCACACCTCCTTTCACACAGAGAAATTTGCTTTAACATTGAAGACCTTTCAGTATTTCTGTAGTTGATACATGAACCCTCCTTTTCAAAAACACAACTCTGAGAGCCTGCTGTGGAAATCGGGTGTATGACAGGCTTCCAAGAGGGAGCGCTCAGCAGAAATCACCCGTTTGGACTCCAGGCCATTTGGGTAAGAACCAAGAGCCTGACACCGAGTGCAACATACAGTTGTGGAGTTAAGATCCTTTTCCATCCTCTCCTTGCATCATCCCAAGCCCAGTCATTGGAGGCCGGTGTGTATTTTTGCCCAAAACAACTGCCCATGCTAGAGATTTACTGTCAGGTGTGTTGTGCCTCCTTGTGCAAATTTGTTTGCCTCTCAGGACCTCATTTCAGGGCAGGAGAACCAGCTAACATGTTGGCTGTCCCTTATCTCTTTCTCCTCCAGAAAGACACTTCTGGGAAACCTCTGTGTGGGCACCATGTTCCCACAGGTATAAGGCTGCCCCAACTTCAGAAAGGCTTGTCGGAACAGTTCTGTCTTCCCCTGACTCCACTGTCCAATTGTGTCTTTGGCCTATTGCTTCCTTTCTCTCTCTCTCTCTCTCTCTCTCTCTCTCTCTCTCCCTCCCTCCCTCCCCACTCCACCCCTCTACACACACACACACACACACACACACACACACACACACTTGCTCACTCACTGCCTCAAATGTAACCCACTCCTTGGTGACCAAAGCCACCGAATACTGGTGACACCTGAGTTGTCACAGGAAGCCCCACTCTCTTACCTGTGCCCCAACCTCATACTCCATTGGCCTCTGAACTTTAAAGAACTACTAATACTTTAAATTCAACACACCTAAATTATAAAAAATTCATGACTCTTTAAATCTTTACATAGTAATTCATGATATAGTCCCCCCCCAAAAGTTAAAAAGACAAGCATAGACAAAAATGAGCCCTACCCCTATCTTTGCCCAGGCCCCTCTAGGTACTGTTTCCTTGAACCTAAATCTGCTTCTTTTCTTAGTCATCCAATTTCCAAAGTTCAGTTTCTATCCTTTTTCTAGCTGGCAGCCCCCCACTTTCCATAAACTACTTTATTGTTTAACCTATATTCTTTTATTAAATTGGTATATATTTATATATGCTATATGATATATGATTCTATTGATTCCTCCTTCAGAAATACTTCACAGGAAAACTAAAAGTAGATCAATAGCAATAAGACCCCAGTCCTTTCAAAAAAGCCCATTCCTCTGCATGCCTGCTGCCACAGCATAAGGCTCTTTCCCACCTGGCCTGTGAGCAGCCTGGAGGGCAGAGACCATATGGCCTGTGTCTCTAGTTTCCATGGAGCCACGGCCTCACGTGTTTCACCCTCAGCATGTGGGTCACTGATACCCCAATAAAATGAGATACTCCTTCCTTGTCAGATGGTCAAGGACTTCTAGAAAACAGTCCTGCTTAGAGCCAGAGAGGATGTGGGAAATGAGCCACTGCTAGGAAGGATATTAAAAAGAGGCAACTTCTGGAGGGCAAGTTGGGGAAAAATATATCAAAAGCCTTAAAATGCTGTAGTCTTTTTGCTTCAGCTATACCTACTGTTAGAAATACAGGAATGTGTGGAAAGATTTAGCTACAAAGATTTAGCTACACTCTGTGACTTCTCACAATAAGGAGGGAGGGAGAGAGAGCTTAAGGAGATGGTACATGATTGCTCCCAACTCCACCAGTGTCTCTGTCCCTTGTGCTCTGGCTGTGTACCCTTAGACACCACTGTTAGAAATCTAAGCTGTGAATCCAACTATTTGACAACTTTTCTGAGTCCTTACGGCAGATATTCAAACATGGGAGTTGTCTGCAGGACCCCTCAACCCACAATTGTGTCCCCACCACCATTGCATGGTACTTGACATTTATGAAGTGGTTTATTACCTATTTTTTAAGTGAAAGTGAAAACAACTTCAGAGAGCTGGAGTTAAATCTATCCTGTGAAAATTCTCCAAAGAACTAAGAAATATTACAATTGATTAACTAGATCCCCATGACACAAATAAAGAATGTACACTCTTCCTCAAAAAGCAGAATAAAAAATGATTCAGGAAATTTAATACAGTCAAAGCCAGTCAACCTTTTTTCTCAAGAAGAATTTTCTGCAGCTGAAGTTGGGGAGACACAGGGAGCAATGGCCTGGATGCAAGCTCCCTGGCTTTCCCCATCTTCCCTCTCCCCCACCCCAGGTTGGGTAATCCCATCACATAGGGTGACACACAGTATGGGCACCAGGGAAGGCTTCTCAACCTTGGCTGCACGTTGGGAGTCATCTGGAAGTTTTGAAAAAACACTCACGCTAGGGCCTCTCCCCTGCAAAGTCTGATAGAATTGGTCTGCAGTGTCTGGGCGCTGGGATTTCAAGGCGCAGCACCTCCCAACGCCCCCACAGCCCTGCCCTTCCATGCCAGACCCTGCCTTTGAAAACTGTATTTCACAAGATCCAGGCTTCCACTCAAGGCCAATTTATTCTTATTTTCAAAGACTTCCTAAAACTCATTTCTGGTTTCCTAGCTCACAGCCAGTGGGCAGGCACACTAAGAAAAAACACCACCTTTTTATCTCAACAGTATGAGAAGAGGGGACCAGTTAAGACAAGCAGAAGAACTCAAAACCATAAAAATCAGGGTGATTTCAGAGTGGGTCCCTCCTACGAATATCCTGGTGCCGTCATTCCTGAGAACGATGTGTTCAACCATGACCGCAGTCTGCACCAGCTCTCGGTATCACGCTCTGTTTTACGCGCGTCACTTGACATATATATGCTGAGGCCAATTAATTTTAATACGGATTTTGAATATTTGGCAAGAGCTCATTCTAGTAATGAGCTGCATATGGTACCTACTGTCTTGGGGAAGCCCCCTCTTCCTTCAAATGTAAGGCCATCCATTTGCCATCTCTAAACTTTTCTCCAGGGAAGACTGCAGGCTCAGAAGACCATCAGCTGTTAATTGGCAGAGCTGTGAGCTATCCTAACTTTTCAGCCCCTGGGCATGGCTGCTCAGGGAATCCAGGAGCAGCTGAGGTCAGCTGGGTGACGGAAGCTTGCCCAGAGCCTGAAATCCCGGGGGAGGTCTTGGAAGCGGATGGAAATGTAGTTTCACATGAGAAGAGCAGAGCCCCAGAAAGGGAGACATGGGGATTGCGGGGTGTCGAATGGCAGGAAATGTAGCTTCACAAAAATAAGAGAAGAGCCACAGAAGGAGAGAGTTGGGAATTGGGGGTGGGGGGGGTTGGCGGAGGAGAGACCCGCAGGTGCGCCTGAATTGGAATGATTAGGATCCAGGTGGGCGTGGCCTGAGGCGAGGCGCCAGGAGGCGGAAGGGCCCGCCCCTTCCTCAGAAGGAGAAGCAGGTGAGGTCGCAGGAGGACACAGTCTCAGTTCCTAAGGGGTGTGAAGAATCTCTTCGGGATATCATTTCCCTTCTCCCGGCCTGGTGTTGTGGCCGGAAGATGGCAGTGACAGGTTTCAAGATAATTTGTGGTTAGAGGGTGCGCTCCAAGGAGACACCCCAAAGACTAAGTGTCCTGCCAGGAGCAGCTGTGCAGAGGCCCTGGGGTGAGCAGGCCCAGACAAGGCCCCAGGAAGACCCCATCTACCCAGGTGCGGAGAGGAAGTCAGCTTTCAAAGCCCATCCTTCGGGTCTCAGTTGTCAACCAGCCCAAAGGTAAGAAATCATTAAATGGGCACTAATCATTTTACTACTCATTTATCTTCCCAGTGAATGCTTTTCAGCACAAGAGTTTACATTTCCAAAGAATAAAGACTCGTAAAAAGGGTGGTGGGGTTTATGGCTGCAGGAAACTGGCTCCCAGTTTGCTCTGCTGACAGGTTTATAAGGCCAAGAAAGTTCATAAGGTAAAAAGAATTTCTAAGCAAATATATTTTTGGAAAATGAATTTTTCACTTTTTTTTTCTTTTAACAAATATAAAGGTTATTTGCATTGATTTCATTAGTGAACAGTGAAAAACGGTTGAAATGCAGGGTTCAGTTTTTAAAACGTGATCAAAAGTACCAATGGGTTTTTTTGCTTGTTTGTTTTGTCTTGTTTTAAAAGATAAGCTCGGTAAAAGATGTGTTTTGTCCGTTTTAAAAATGGCTAATTCGCCTACAATTATTTGATTAAAGTTTGAGTAAGTGAATGCCCCTTTGTTTGGAGTATAGTTTCCAGAGCACTAGCCTGAACAGACAAAATGTAGTTACCGTAACACACCCTGGATTTGGTCATTGGGGGATTAATAGCAGAGTGGATCTAATTATCGTGGTTGTAGTCTTGATTATATCAATACGATATATATTAAAATGTCTGGTTTTTAAATAACTGCCATGGAGATAGGAAGGAAGGCAGGGGAGCCAAAGGGCTTGGGGACTGGAAATGTTACCATAGTCCATGCATTTCTGGCAGAACAGGCCAGCACATGGAAGAGAATTGTTTAGGGAAGAACACTGGGCTCCTAGACCAGGAAGGTCTTCTACCCCATCTAAGTATCCTTGAGCCTAATTTCCACCATCTGTGATTCATTTCTGAGAGTTAAAACTTGGGTTGTCCACTCTGCCATAAGGTTTTAGAAATCCTTCCCTTCGTTGGAGAAATGAGGTTCGGAGAAATGATTTGCCCCAGTGATAAACCAAGAAAATATCCTGAATACTTTAAATCCATCCTAGGCTTCAAAACATCTCCATGCTCTGGAAAGTAAGTCACATATTGTTTTCCTTTAGAAGATTTTCACCATATTCACGGCTTCAATCCTTTAGACTGTTCACATTGAATTTGAAATATGAATGTCCATGGCCTTTTCCCAGTTTGAGTATAAAAATGGGAGAGTTGTCTCTCCCCTTCTTTGAAGTTGTGGAAGGCAAAAGTAAAATAAAAAATTAAAATATCCATTTTCAGCAAAACTAAGAGGGAGCTAAAACTAAGAACAGCGAAATAGCAAAAACAAAAACAGCAGAAATAAACAAATAAATAAATAAATAGCTCCCACACAGCAGGGGAGCAGGCTGGGGTATGAAAAAGAGGAGAGAAGAGTATATGGCTTCAGAAATCAAGATGAGTCAGAAAAATACCTTCATAAAAAGAGAGATGAGGTGAGGAGCAGAATCTGAGTTTCATGTGTCACTACAGAGGAAACAATGCACAAATAAGGGCAGCAAGAACTTTCTGGACCCAATTTCGTTGTGAAAAGTAGAAATGATGAGATGAAAGCGCGTGCACGCACACACACACACACACACACTCTTTCTTGCCGGGCAAGCCCTATCTGCAAGCAGCAAAAAAGAAGAGAGGTGCTTTTTGAAAACCCCCATAGCTGCCTGTCTTTATTGGCTGGGGAGAATAGATTTAAAACTCATGCACAAAATCTTAGCTCATAATGAAAATCCCTACTAGGTTAGGATGTGATCCTGCAAATATTTGGTCCAAGAAAAACTCGTGGGCCTCCAAGGTGAGACATTAAAAATAACCTACCCCAATTATTTTAGAGATCCAAGAAATGAAACAAGAGAAGGATCAGGAAAAGCAAATGGCAGGTGAAGTGCTGCCAAAGAGTGGATGAAAATAGTAAAAGGTGTTTTACTACAGATGTGAAATATTTAATGGCACAGTCATAAATATTTGTGCCTATCTCTACAAAGCCAGGCACAAAGGAGAGGTGGGACTGTCCTACCCAACGGCAGTGACAATAAGACAAGAGACCAAGAGTGAGCTGGAGATATTCAGGGTAGAAATGGGAGAAAAAATAAACCGTCAAAGAAATAAAGATGAATTGAGAGAGAAAATAGACAATGATAAAACACAGTAAGGAGCTTAGAGGATAAAAAAATGAGAAAACCAAACAAAATGAAATGGATATGGGTGTAGGAAAGATTTATTAAACAGGACATGAGAACTGAGCTTAAGATTGATACAAAAACCTGGTAATAATTGTACAACTTTTAAAAACCAAAGCTATTTAAAAATA
The DNA here is from genome assembly GCF_020171115.1 of Neogale vison. NCBI lineage: Eukaryota > Metazoa > Chordata > Mammalia > Carnivora > Mustelidae > Neogale > Neogale vison. The sequence continues at coordinate 105,515,101 of NC_058095.1, read as the reverse complement.
CAAAGCAAAATTCTACAAAATAGACTCAAATGACACATTAAAAGAATAGTAATACGGGCACCTGGGTGGCTCAGTGGGTTTAAACCTCTGCCTTCGGCTCACGTCATGATCTCAGGGTTCTGGGATGGAGCCCCCACATAGGGCTCTCTGCTCAGCAGGGAGCCTGCTTCCTCCTCTCTCTCTCTCCCTGCCTCTCTGCCTACTTGTGATCTCTATCTGTCAAATAAATAAATAAAATCTTTAAAAAAAAAAAAAAAAAGAATAGTAATAATACGACAAAGTGGAATTTATTCCAGTCAAAGATGGTTCAATTTTAGGAAGTCTCCTTACATGAATTCCCGTATAAATGACCAAAGAAAAAACTATGTATTTATCTCTTTAGATGATTTGAAGATGTGTAGTAAAATTCAACTTCCACTATTGATCTAAAAAGAAAATCAGTGACATAGGAACAGATGTGTACTTGCTAACATAAACCAAGTTGAAAGTCAACATTATGTTTAAAGGAGAAATACCAACAGCATTCCTAGTAAAGTCAAGAATAAGCTAAAAATGTTATAAACAGGAAAGAATAGGCCCATAAGAATTAAAAAGATATAAAATTATCATTATTTACAAATTAAATAATCGTATGCTTTGATGACCCAATAAGATTGATCATCTGAAAAAGACTACCAAAAAAAAAAAATTTAATGAAATGGCTTAACATAAAATCAATAAATAGTTTTAAAAGCTTTCATACATTTAAATAACTGGTTAGGAGATGTAATGGAAGACCTTTTTACACTCAGAATAACAACAAAAAAGCTAAATAACCAGAATAATGTTCCAGATCTTTATGAAACAAAAACTTTAAACTGATCTTGAAAGATACAAAAGCAGTTTTAAACAAAAGCAGGCATACCATATGCTTGGATAAAAGGAGTGACCCTCCTAAAGATGGCAAGTCTCCCTAAATTAAATGTCCCTGTGTGTAATTCCAATTAGTATACTGCCAGATTATTTTGTGACTCAACAAGTTGATTCTAAAGCTCACATGAGAAAATTAATTAGGAAGACTATTCGGAAGAATTCTTTGAAACAAGACTAACAAGGCACATACTAGCCAGCTCACATATTAAATGATAGTTTTTGGTTACAAAAATTAAGAGTGTGATATCAAATGAATAGACAATCAGAATAAAAATACTACAGATAGACCTAAATGCATACTAAAATTTAGAATATGATAAAAGTAACATTTCAAATCAGTAACAAAAATATAGACCTATTGAATATGTGATTTTTAAAAGTACTAATTTAGAAAACAAATTTAGATGCATCGGGATGAATTCTAAATGGATCAAAGACCAAATGGTGAAAGATAAAAGAAATGGAAGAAATATGGGAGACTTAAAAATAAAATTCTTCCTAGCAAAAATCAATATAAGCAAAGTCAAAAGACAAGATAAGTGGAGAAAACTATTCGTACCTCATATCAAAGAACCCATTTTCTAGAAACTGAGATATAAAAGAACAAACCAGTAGGAAAATGGGCAAGGATTTGGCACTTTAAATGAATGAAAATGCACCAAATTGCAAATGCATGTCCTTTGACTCACTAATTCCAGTTTTGGGAATTTATAAACCTGCCCATGTATGAAACAATATATAGGTAAGATTTTTCATGACATCACTGATTGACATAACAAAAGATCGGAAACAACCCGAACATTGATCTAGAAGGGGCTAGTTAAGTGAATTATGTGCATCTGCATATTGTGTTCAGGTTACCAATTGCTATGTAGCAAAGGACCTCAAAATATAGTGATTAGAACAAAAATGCTTCATTTTCGCTCAGTGTTCTGTGGGTTGGCTGGACTCAGCTGGGCTTTCTCATGGGGTTAGAGTCAGATGTTGGCCGGGCTGAGATCATGGGAGGCCTCCAGGATCTTCACTGCCACGTCTGGCACACAGGCTGGCGTGGCTAAAATAGCCAGGGACTGACCAAACACCTCTCCACACATGGTTTCTCCATGTGGCTAGCTTGGCTTCCGCACAGCATGATGGTCTCAGGGGAGTCCAGTTTCTCCCCTAGCATCTTTCTCCTAGGGGAGTGTCAGAAGGTAGAGGCAACAGGCCTCTTCATGCCTAACCTCCACATACAGGCTCACTTGCACTGTTTTCTGCAATTGAACAAATCATTTAAGACCAACACATATTCAAGGAGAGAGAAGTAGAATCTACCTCTCGATGGGGAAGAGGAACAAGGAAAATCGGGCTGTCTTTAATGTGTCACCTAATGAAAACATGCAGCTGTAAAGAAGAGTCAGGATGTTCTCTATATACTGATGTGGAAAAATGTCAGGTTCTGTTGTTAAGTGAAAAAACAAAGTGTAGAACAATGTAGATAACATCTTTTGTGTAAAGTCGGTAGGTGTGGGGAATAAAAACACCCATGTGTGTTTTGTGGCTATTTTCATAAAAAAAATTAACAAGAAATCAGTTAAAAATGCTTATCTATAATGAGAGCAATAGGTGGATAGATTCAGAGATAGGAAAAAAAATCTTAATATGTGACCTTTTATGTTACTTTGACTTTTGAATTTGGAAAATTCAATGTGGAAAACAAAATACTTGGAAATCTTAAAGAAATGCAAAGTTTCTCAACCCTGCTCATTTCCTCAGGGTGCTGGAGCTGTTTGGGGATCCATGCGATGAGCTCTATTTTGACAGTCCCATTGGTTACCAAGAAATCTTCATTTCACCATCACAATAATAAAAATCAACTCAGAAAATAGTCCATTTGGTCATCTGTTTAGTTATAGCCAATGGCCCCCACTAATACTGCCTACAAATTAATTGTTCTATTTGTAATGGTCTGAGAGTATAGAGAAGGGGGTTATTTTTTCTCATTGTCAAACCCAAAGTGCCATTTCAAATGCAATTTTCAATATGTCAAAATTGTCAAAATAGAAGATTAGCCAGTGGTATGCTAATTGTTAAATATTCAGGAGTTTTCCAAGCCATTTGTTAAACCACTGGTAGCTTGAAATCGACCATGGCAGCTCCTTCCGGAACACATAAACAAACAAACTAGCATTAGGTTGCAATGAATGTATGAATGAAAAACCCAGGGAACTGTAGAAGAGAAGGAACAGAAGGGGGCCCATGTACACCAGGGATCAGGGGAGATGGTATATGGAAATTATACTGACTTCATAAATGAGACTTAGGGTTTCCACTTTTTCTCTTTCTGTAAGAAACTGTACTGACGTGGACTGGGAAAGGATTTTTCTTAAATAGTTAACATTTATTGCACAGTTAGTTACATGTGGAAGATACTAGGTGTTCTGCAAGCATTATCTCACTAGTCATCCTAACAACTTTTGAAATAGGCCCTATGATGGTTTCCGTTCTTCAGAGATGAAACGGGGAGCCCAAAGGTGGAAATTGCTTTGGATAAGCCAATGAGCCTTAAAGCCAGACTCCAAATCTCATGGCTTGGCTCCAGTGCCCACTCATTTAAGCATCATGCTGTGAATTCTTCACATTATTACTTGGAAAACTCAGAAACTAATGATTAAGAAAAATGAAGTCACCCATAATTCTAGCTTCCAAAGATGACTACCATTACCATTTTGATCTAAACCAATGGCCTTCAATCATTCCTTCAACTCAGTCCAGCTGAGATCTGTGACTCATAAGTCACTGAGTAATTGGGACTCCCTCTGAAAAGATTTTTCTCGAGGGTGTGAAAGGTGTAATCTGAAAAATCCCACATGTGTTTTTTTTTTAATATGCTCTGCTCACTGTCTCATGTATTTCCTCTTCTAATAAATGGCATGGTTTTTCAAAGTGCATATTGTCCATAATCACATATAAAGAAATTTGATACATTTTTGCTAGATTGGTTGGTGGAAAGCTTTTCTGCACTGTCACATTTCTACTGGACCCTCTTTGGATAGCAACCAGGTTCCACTTTTCTTAAGATGCTAAGTACTGTGGTGATATGCACACAAAATCACATACAGAGTTATAATACATTTACAATACATGTTACCTGAGAGCCAGGTTCATATTCAAACACACACACACACATACTTTAGTTTTTGGAAGAGTTGGGTCAAAATCAATTCTGATTTTGCCAATCATACTCACTTTGAAAATGTCACAATCACAAGATTACAATAATATTTTCAAATAAATGTGTTAAAGAGAAACAAACTCCTCTTCAATCAGAGGTTTTTTTAAAAAAAAATAACTTTGTATAGCAAACGGTTGAATCTGAAAATTTTTTAGAGATTTCTGTGTGAACTGATTTATTTTTTGTGTCAATTTTTAATTAAAAATACTTTCTGATATATAAAGAACTTATGATCAAGACATTAAGCCAAGTTCTTTATGGAAAGATAATGCTAATAACTGATCTTGGACACTAACAAATTGAATACTGTCGTAGCTATGACATTTATTTTGAGGCTAATTAACCTCTGCTTTAGCTCTTTTGGATTTTCAAAATTTTTAATTCCCAATTTTTAAATGGGTTTCCCATTTTCTTTGCTCCTATTTTTCTCCTTTGGGTCCTTAGTGCTTGTTGATCTCTATGACACAAGGCCAGGCTGGAGTTGGGGGTTACTCAGCTTGGCTCATCGAACCACCCATGGGGTAAGGCTCCTTCTGCTTTTTGGGGCTCCTAAGTGACTTGTTCTTGAGTGATTTATGGCTTCAGTCTCTTATGCTTGTCACTAGTGTCTTCAACCCTTTTGGATTAGGGTTTTTATGTATGAGACTACTTTAACGATACTTTTCATTTCTGCAATGCAAGCTTATTGTTCTTGTATTTTCAATCAAATGTACTCAATAGAGATGGAAAAAGTAAAGCTAATTTTTCCATCAGCAGATATTTAATTTCTTTCCTAACTTAAGACAAAGCTAACAGTCTAAAAAGTTTTGAATCCCCTTAGTTTTTCCACCCTGGGATAAGGTAATCAGAGAGTGCCATATGTGTGACTGCTGTTTATTAGTCACTAGCCAATTAGTAAATATGTTGTCTCCTGAAACCTGTGGTTTTGTTCCCTTAATGTTTTCTCCCTGCAGTGGTGTTTTGTGGACTTTCAAAATGGCACCTGTTTATCTGGAAAAGTAGCAGCAATTATTATATACAGCTGTTTTATTAATTTTGTCATATGCTTAGTTTACAAATACATTTTCAGAAAAATAAAATGTCTTCCCTTTTCTCTCAATTATGTTTGTCATCAGCTTTTATGTTAGTCCAAGGCAGCCACATAGTAGGGAAATTCAGGGACTCCTGAAGTCCAAGGCCATGAACCAAAGCCTGCTGCTAGTTGTTTCTTCCTCTACAGAAGAAAGCGATGACCAGGATCTGGGGACACTTCACTTTTCGGTAATAGATGTGAATTTAAACTCATTTTTAGACACATTGAGTGATGAATCTTACTGCATGTTTCAGGCTTCAAACGAATCATTCATTTCCACTGCTGGATATCTACTGGGAAACAGTAAGTTTTAACTTTTATTTAGGTCTCTCCTATTTGGTTCGCTCCAACTATATGTGTCTGACATCACGGGCTTTGTCAAGGGCACATGAGCGAGTGCGCCTCTGCACCCACCCCCCCATCCCCCCCCACCCCCCCCCCACCCCCCATCCCCCGCCACTCTTGGTTGAACCATTACTGAGGCTGCAGGCAAACCGCTGGAGCCAAGACCAGAGCTGTGCGGGGTGGGGCAGGGGGTAGGGAGGGGTCTAGAACTAAAGCCCAGTTCTTACACTTAGCTCTGTCCCTCTTACTTTCGTTTTTTTAAAGATTTTATTTATCTATTCATGAAAGGGAGAGAGGTAAAGGGAGAAGCAGGCTGTCCGCAGAGCCGGGAACCCGATGCGGAGCTCGATCCCAGGATCCCGAGATCATGACCTGAGCCGAAGGCAGACACTTAACTGACTGAGCCATCCAGGCGTCCCTGTTCCTCTTTCCCCACCCGTAAAATCAGTTACCTACCTCATGCTTACAGAACCAGAGCACTTGGCTGGGGCTGGGCACATGCCAAGTACACGACCAGTTCCAGCCACAATAACGTAACTGCCACATTTTCCAGCATGAGCACCTGCCTGTCTAACACTGATTGTTGACAGGAAGCGTCTCCATCCCACAGACCTCGGGCTGCAAGCAGCTTCTCTTCTCTATAGGCCAACCTGAGCCCCCCTGTAAGAGGGAAGCAAAACTAGCGCAAACACTCTGAAGCTGTACATTTGGAAATGGAGAAACAGACGCACAGAGCAGCGTCCGCCGGTGTCTGAATGCACATTGTATCCGGGGTTGCTAATGCCGCCTTCACAAGGATGGGTTCAGCGGCTCATCGATCTATCATGATCCTGTATGGAAGTTAAACAGCCACAGGATCTATGAACTCCCATCCCACAGTTCGTAGATTTTTCTGCACGCTTAAAGCATATTCTGTTTATTTCCCCATCTCCTGGGAGCGCGGGTCGCCTTTGTCCCCACAGCACAGCCAGTGGTATAAAACTTCTGCATCTGTCAGATTTCTCCATGGGGAGCATAATTGCCTGATTTCCATTTGAAAGTACAGCGCTGACATTACAACTACATAGACCCACCATTGGTAACAATAGTGTCCTGACACCTACAAGGGGACAGGGCGTGCGTAATGATATAAAAAACACAGGCACCGAATGCACGCTTGCCTTCAGATGGACCAGGTCTGAGTGCAGCTGCGGATGAAGTACGCCCAGGAACAAAAAATTTAAAAATTAAAAAAAAAAAAAAAAGAATAAAGAAAAAGAAACCCACAGATTAGCATCAGCGTGAGTCTGGTGGAGCCAGATGGCTCTCTGTGGAAATCAAGCTTTCCCGCTTTCTTCCAGTAACCCCGACTAGCAGACAGCAAGCCTGCTAAGAGGGGAGAGAAATGATCTCATTCCTCCACCAGGCACATGATCCGCCTTCTTTCTCTCACACACAGCTCCAGCTGAAGGAAAGTTGGAAAAAAAGACAGGGTGAGAAAGAAGGGGTGGGGAGTCTGGCTCGCTGTAAAGAATTAGCAGTGGTACCTAGAGGAGGGGCGAGATCCCAGCCCCTGCCAGGCCCCCGCATTCAGAAACCAGGCTCAGATGACCCGAGAGAAAGCCAGGTAGATGGGGACAGGGACAGCAGAAGGGACATCCTGACGTACGGGTGTCCCCTCCACCTGCGTCCATGAACTTCATCTCCAGAGACTTGGTGTACAAGGGTGGGGAGGTGGGGCAGGACTGGCTGTAGCAGCTCTCCATTAGGGAAGGAAGGTGGATGATGTTTTCAGGTTCTTACTAATGAATGTATGCACCTCTCTTGGTGGGCTGGAGGCCAGTGATTCTGTAACAGTGCTTGGCTAGCCAGACCAGGTCAGAAGCCGGACCCGCCATCTGCCTGGGTCTGAGTCTGCTGTGCCCTGGACCATGGCCTGGAGTGCAGGGAGCTGAGGGGCTTGAGCCAGATGGGGTTGCCGCGTGAAATGAACCTAACAGGCTCTAGGTGTGTGTGTAGGGGGCTGCCTCTCCTCCAAGGTCCTATAGCCTGGAGGGGGCTCAGCATGGACTCATCGTGCCTTCCCTGCCTAGTAAAGCATTTGTGGCCCATAAACAACAGTCTGTTTCTGGAGTGACAGCCAGATATTTGGTGGGTGGACATCAGGCCGACCACCAGATGTTGTTGGAGCATAGCCCTTGCAGTGGTGTGCAGGGGTGCAGCCATCCCCCATGCTGAGCTGCCCTCCTCATGGATGTTCACACCCCCCAGCTTGGCATGTAGGCTCCCGAGGGCTCCCACACAGAGAAGCGCATCCAAGAAGGAAGGCTCTCTTGAGAGTGCCAGGGGCTTGAAGAGCATGTCTGCAGCCTGGCTGGGTTTCCCTGGGCACCTGAAGTTGGTCTCCGCCAGTGTTTACTCTGGAGTCAACAGTAGGCTCCAGCAGGATACCCAGTGCAGGATGTGGTCATTCATTTAGAGCTGGAAATAATGATTCCAGTCATAATAAACACTGAACAGAATCCGCTCCATTTTCAGTCAGGGCAAGGGCACCTGCTTCCCAATTTCTGGCCATCTTGGGTATAACTAGGCAGTTAAGTGGCATATTCTATGAGCCAAGGAAGCAAGGCAAGCTGCTGGCTGGGAGCCCAGGCTGCGGGCCCCTGCTCTTCTTCCAAAAACAAAACAAAAAGCTGCCACTCTACCAAACAACTGTTTGGGTCCTCTTTCCAACAGTGCTACTACCTACCAGGGTTCATGGTCTTGGGTGGGTTCGTTCTTGCTAACAGCTGAGCTAAAGGACTTTGAAGGGAAGTACACAGGGGAGGTAACAAGAATCATGAGCTGGATCATTTTCCTTTGTCCCTGCTCTAGCAGGGAAATCACTTACTAAGAGCATTAAAAAAAAAAAAAAAATCCCGGCACTTGAAAAGGGCTTGCAAAGTGTGGATAACTCTTCTAAATGCTTTGTGTATATATATATCTGACATCCCTACGAGGCAGGTTCTCTAATTATTCCCTTTCTACAATGGGGACACTGAGGCACAGAGACGTTAAGCAACATTCCCAAACTCACACAGCTGGTAAGTGGTAGGGCCAGGATTGAAAGCTGGCTCTACCCGGCTCCAGGGTCCATACCTCCAGGCTGTCCTGCATGTTTTGGTGTCCCAACATCGGCAGCATGTATCTTGCTCAGGCACTTGGCCAGCATCAGCCATGTGGTCTCGGGCTACTGGATCTCCCTGAATTTGTTTCTTCATCTGTGGAGTAGGGCCTGGAAGAGCTGACTTAGTATGGGATTGTTGCCAGGAACATAAGTAACGTGTAACATATATGAGGCCTAGCATGTGTTTGATGGTTAATAATTGTTAGTAGCGACATTACTGTGAGTCTCGTGGTCCTATTTGTGCTCTAATATTTTACTGAATCTTCACCCAGAAAACCTTGGAGGTAGGTAGGACTGCTGTCACTAAGCCTATTTCATAGTGGGTGAGGCTGAGTTACCAAGATATTGAGCAGTAGAGTCAGGACAAGAACCCACATCTCTGGACTCTACCCCTTGCACTCAGCATACCCTGACTCGCTGTAACCTTGCCGAACTATGGGTCACACCTGCCTGTTGCCAGACACAAGACACAGTTGCCTCCCGGAAGCCTGGGGGAGGGAATTCAACTCTTGTTGCCTTCCTATCCCCTTCTGCCTCTGGGATTAGCTGGGGGCAGTCAGGTCCTGCCCATGCTTTCCTAGGAATGGTTGAAAACACTTAATGCCTCTTGGGCCAAGTAAGGTCCTAGTGAGGGTGAATCACAACATCACGTGTGCCTTCAGCTTTTGTTTATTATCTAGGTAAAATAGAAGCAATTTTCTGTTCATCCCCAAATGCAGATGCATAGCCCATACCCACATCTCCACTTCCCGTCTACTCCCCTCACCAAGCCTCTGAGAACATCCCAAAACTCTTCGAGGCGGAAGGTGTTTCCATCCCCACAGAGAGACGCCTAGAGGAGCCTTCTGGGTCCTGAAGGCAACTGGCCGAGGAAGCTGGGCGTCTGGCTGTGTTCTGCTTTGCTTCCCTATCTTTCCTAGCTCTGCCCTTCCTGTGATTTTTACATTTTCCCCTCCATCTTACTCTCAGAAAAGCCCTGGGGAATGCTGCTTTTGTTCTATTGCTTCACATAATTCCCAGGGCTGGGAATGAAAATTATTTCCTTTCACAACCCCTGGCCGGGTGCCTTTCACATCCCGGCTGTGTTACGGGGTGATTTATAAACTGCGGGGTCTGGGGCTCTTTCCTCCACCTCCTCTTCCCCCTGCCCTCCCACCATCATTTAAAACAAGACATTGCACACGAGGCGCTCAGAGGTCAGGATGTCCTCTGAAGTTGGCCACTGGGGCTTTTGCTCAGAGGCGAAGATTCAGTGGAACCATAGTGATGAGAGCATGAAAGCCATTCACCCCTGGTAGAAGAAAATAGAAAAGAGGCCCCACAGCCGGACTTATCATCTGTGGGAACAAACAGGACTCAGTCTCAATGTCGGGGGTGGGGGGGGGTTGGCTTTGAACTGAGAATTGTAAAAGCACATTTTCCAAACTTGTCAGGATTGTGTTTCATTTCTAGACTTTTATTCTCAAAGGGACCATGAGGAAGAGACGCAGCTTAAGAAGTTTTGAGCTGAAAAATGAAAAGAAGTTACTTTTCTTTGTCTCCGTAAAACCGAGTAGGGAGAAGTGAAGCGGGGGGGTTCATTTTTCCTGCATCACAACAGAGCACAGAAAGCAGATGGTAGAGCATCGTTAGGAAAGTGAGGTGTCTGTGTCCGCTCTGAAGACGGTTGTCTATCAGCGGCCTCCACGGAATCCTGCCCTGTCACTGAACTCCCTTCAGGGGTCGGTTCCTCAGAAGCTGAAACGAGACAATGAGGTGAGCCAGTCAGTCAAGCTTCAGACTGGTCTCGGTGGTCAGGGGGTTTCTGTCCCAGCCAGACCCCAGCAAACAGTGTGGCCACCCTGGGCTTCCTCTCCTACCTTTGGAGCAGGAAATCATCTTTGGAAGAAGTCCATACAGACCTCAGCCTCGTTGGCATCGTATTTCTTTTGTCCCACATTGTGTCATCTTGGTCACAGACCAGCTCTCTACTTGGACATAACTCACAGAACAGCCCCAAGCCTCCAGACTTTGCTGGCCCTATGACCGTCTGTGAGGTCCGAGCATTAGAATCACACAGGCCAAGGGTCACAAACCAGCCCGGCCACGGTTCACACTTAACCCCTTTGGGCCTCATTTGTCCTCATCTGAAAAGGGGGGAGATGATGATTACACCTGCCTCCCCAGGTTGTGGTAATAAGCAAAGCAGATGATTTACAGAAAGTGATAAACATAATGATAACACAGAGTACAAACTCAAGATGCTGGTTCGTCTTCTAAGTTTGGAAGGGAGCCCAGAGTGAAGGTACTGGAAAAGAACTATCTCAGGGACCAAGCCACACAAGGAAGGAGGGAGGGAGGGAGGGAGCAGGACTCAGAGAAAAAAAGGAAAGAAGAAGGCTGTTGGAAGATTGTCTCCACTTCATCCTGCTTGCCCTGTGGTTTCACTTGGAAAGGTTAGCATCTAAGATTTTCAAGTCATGTATCATTCCCGCTTCTTTTTCTTTCTTTCCTTTTTTTTTTTTTTTTTAAACTGATCATTGTTCCAGAGACTTTTGAGTTCAGAGAGGTTCACATAATAGATTTGTGGCTCAAGTGCTCTAGAAATCAGGAGGACTTCTCACTTCAGCCTCATGTTCCCAGATTAATGAATGACGTCTTTCACCAGAAGGGGCCCTTAGCACTTCAGACTTCTTCTAGAAACCGGATCAGTGATTCACCTTGTTTTCAGATCCTAAAAGCTATGGTTCGTTTTCAGCACAAATAATTTGCTAAGGTACTAGTCCCTAAGGAACATGTAGAAAAATTGGGGCTTCTGGGCCTGTCCCCACTCTCTCCCGTCTCTCTACCCCAGGATGGGCTGAGAATTTGGGAAAGGAGCCTATAGCGCACAAGGAGGGAGATCATGGGCCACCTAGAACCAGCTCACTGGGCCAACTCTGGGTGATGAGTCATATGGAGTTCACCACTCGTGCATATGTTAGGGCTACTCTGACAAGGAATCAGGGTTCAGAAGACCCTAAAATGTGGCATTTTTATGGAGTATGGCCAAAGGGGGTTCCTTCAGTGGATATGTCACTGGGTACATGTTCATTTGAGCTCTGTAGTATGTCCTCCCCCTCCTCCCCCTGAATTGCAAAATACTGAATCATGGTTAGCAATATTTTATGCTCTCCGGAAACTGTTAATTATATGGGTGCTTTTGGTTTTTTGTTAATTCTCTATGAGTTTTATTGTTCCCAAACCATTTATCCCTTTCACTTTGAATCAAAGTTTATTGTGATAATGGCTTTTCTTTGAAAAATAAGCACTATTACCATTTTCAAAGGAACACAATTTTTCCAGAATGGAAATATGCAAGATTAGTGATGAGGACAGTGTGTTTGAAAAGTTTGCGATCGGTTTCATTGTGGTATCATGGCAAATAGAGGGGAAAAGTGTTGATTACAGGTAGAAATGTAACTATTTCTGTTGAGAAGACATGGCTGCCCCTGCTCTGTCACTGCCCATCAGCACTAAAAGGGGCAACTGAACTCTCCCCATCTAACGTCCCTCCATGCCTCAGTTTCTCCAGATGTAAAAGGATTACTGCACCATACATCTACCTTCCACTGAACTCCTAGAGTCGTTATGAGAACCTATAAGAGAACATCTCCACAAGATTGTGAGTGCCGAAATGTGGTTTGTGTCTTTGGAATTGTACAAAAAGTGGGGGTCACCCAAATAAAAATACAAACCAAACAAGAAGGGGTTGGAGTTACTAAAACAAGGGATTCCAACAAAAGAAAACTTTTCTTTAGTTATCCACAGGCAGGCTCTGTGTATGATAAGCCCCTGCTTCCAGAAAACACCACAGTTACTTTGTGGTGAAGACGACTCATCTGTTTTCTGGCTTTACCTCTCACAAAGAATTTTGGAAGTAAACTCAACACTAGGAAAGAATGTCTCACAGACCCTTTAGCCTCCCTGTTATTAAACACTTTCTCACGTTTTCCTTCCTCCTAATTTCTCTTCTCAAAAAGTTTTCAACTTACTCGCCCCCACCCCCCACCCCTTTGTGTCTCTTGTTCCCACAGCATACTTTTCTTTATTCTAACCAGGCCTTTTTTTTTTTCTTTTTTTTTTTTAACTTCCTCACTTGTGTCTTAATTGTGGTCCTCTTTCTCTTCCATTTCTACCCATGTTTCCCTTGCACTTTTATTAAACTCTCTTCTTTCCCTTTTCTGTCCTTGAGGAAAAAGTCCCTGATGGATAAGGAGAAAAAAATGGCCAGCTAGCCTGGTGTTGGGAGAATAGCGACAGCATTATTGAAAGCTAAAGGACCAAACATGACCTTGTCAATTTGAGCCAATGCCACCTGATGATTCAAACGAGACTTGATCAGTATGGAATTGCAAGACTCTCCTGGAATTTCTACACATATATATATTTGACATTTTACCCCAATCAATTCCACACTCCAGATGGTGGAAGAATTTCCTTGTTTGCTGGAGATGAATTCTCACTCATCATCTTTTACTCTTAGAAGACCATGGCTCACAACCCCCAAGGATAGTCTATTAGTACCATCATCTTGCTACAGTTAAAGCTCATTATTGGGCATACTTATAAAATGTGGTGCCATCATTAATTAAGTTTTCTGACTGAGAATTCCAGTGTACATCTTCTATCTAACCACTAAAACTCAGGTTGAATTCGATTAGTCTCTCTTGGAAAATGAAGAGGCAACTTTAAGACTCACAGAACATCAGAGACATCCCAGATGTATTACAGATTTGCAGAAGTGCAAAATAATTGGAGTTTCCACTTGGTGCAATGCAAAATGTGACTTGAGATGTGCAGCAAACAGCATGAGTCACATGGGAAAAAAACTGTACTACATTGGGCACGTCGTGTCTTCTTAGTTTCCTTCTTCTGTTTTGAAATGTTTTTAAATGTTCAAAGGAAAGAAATTCATGACCTCCCAAGTTACAAAACAGTGTATGTGTGACAATCCCAATCACACATGCACCATGGGACCCTCACATACATAAGTTTGGCAGATAGGCCCCCAAAATTTGGTATTAGTCTCTCCAGGTGATGGAATTATGGGTGATTTTGCTTTCTTCTTTGGATTTATCTGCACTTTTTGGTTTTACGATAGTAATAATAATTCAGTATTCCATCTATAATATAAATGAACAAATAATCTTCAGTTGAGCAAACCAACACAGCCCAAGAAAGAATTAAAAGCAGCACAGAAACCCACTTCAATAGCTATTAAAAATGAATTATGTTGTGGTAGAAATAATCTTCCCCTGTTTGGGAAAAAACCATTGCTTAGGCGGTGTTGTCAAATATGAAATTGGGGGATGTCCTAGTGCAGCGGTGAGAACAAAAAGCAGTTTGGGGAAAGATTGCTGCCTTGGGAAATACATGAGTACTTTGGGTCACTGGCTGGTCATTACAGACAGGACTCTATGACTCATAAAGAGTATGACATGGGGTTATAAGAAGGAATTCTTACATTTGTGATGGCAATAATTCCTGGTCTGCATTCTTCATCTGTATCTAACCTCCTAGATAGAGTAAGATGTGGGAAACCAAGTCTTGGTTTCAGTACTGATTTTCCATTATGGGGGTGACGTCTTCATCTTGAAACTTAAGTCTGACTCTCTGTTGGGTTTTCTCAGTCATCCTCAAGACTTCATCCCATTTGGATACTTCCCACATGGGTCCTGCCAACGGGGGTCCCTTCCCACCTGTGCCTCTCACCCTGCACCCTTTCTGGCCTTTACTCTGAATGGTTTTCATGTGTGCAGAAATAATTTATCTCCTCTGACTTGGTTCCATCTGGATTTATTTTCCAATGAATCTACTTGCTCTGGGCGGAAGGTCAGGCTCACCACACCATACTGTTTGTAGGTGTGAACAGAGAAAGGAGCCACGAATTCTAGAAGTGATCTTTTTGAGGGGAAACTCCACCAGTGAGAAAATTTTAACCTTGTTATACAAATGGTGCAATGGGGTCTCCAGGTTTGGTGAGAGTGGCTGCCATTCTAGAATCACCCTCCCCTTTTTCTCCTATTTCTATCCATGGGCAAAAGGGGCCATGATCTGGAGGAACCAAATTTCCAGCTTCCAGAAGCCCCTGCATTCTCCAGAGATCAGAGCAGAGGCCATCCCCTTGATCTGCCTGTTCCTGCCATCACATATTTGTTAAGCGAGTGAATTCCCAATATTAGGGTCCCTAACTGACAAAACAGTTGGCGCATGGGTCATGTCTTCCACATTTCACAGCTTCCAGATAATATACAGAATCTCATACATTCCTCAAAGAGACTGGGTAAAGCAGGCATTCTGCTTTCAGGTTGAGAAAGTGAAGCAAAGAGGACTTGCCCAAAGTGACACAGTTGGTTACTGGGCAGCAAGCTGTGGACGTGGGCCCAGGAATTCTGATTTCAAGCTAATTCTCATTCCGTCATGATGGTGGTCCCCTAGCCTGGAAACACATCAAAATGCCCTTTGGAGATGGTTAACTAATAAACCAGAGTTGACAGACTCTCTCTGAGCCTTCTGAGTCACTTCTGGGGAGAGGCCCAGCCATCTGAGTCTGACAACTTGCCACCCATTGCCCTCCCATGCCGACCGACTCCCAAGGCCTTATCCCCGTCGATGATATCAAGCCCAATAACAAAGGGCCTTTAGAAGGCCTTTCTGCCGCTAACAGTGTCCTTCCATTAGTAAACTCCTCATTTGCCCAGAGTTGGTTCATACGTCCCAGGATCTCCCTTCTACAGAACATTGGTGGGTTAACAACTCAACTTCTAAAAAGACTGAGGTTAAAAACAGCTGTGCCTCGGGGATAAAAGGCACAGCATAGGGACTATCGTCAATGGTACTGTAATAATACAGCCTGGTGACAGACGGGCTACACAGGGATGAGCACAGTGTAATGTATACACTTGTCCAATCACTGTGGTGTACCCCTGAAGCTGAGGTGGCATTGTGTATCAACTCTATTTCCATATTAATAAATAAATACGAAGACCAGTCCTCTAGCAAAAACAAACAAAACAACTCTGCCATTCGTCAGCCCCTAGTAGAAAAGGTTGGGAAGATCTGACAGCCAAGCTTACGAAGGCCTTAGCAAGGCCTGCTGCTGAAAGGCCTGGGGGCCAGGAATACAGGCCCAGCCTCCTTTTGCTGCCTGGCTCCCAACCAGCCAGGCCCCAGCTCCCCGGACATGTCTGGGAAAGGCACTTGTATTGTCAAAAGGCTGCAAAGCGAGGGACAGGGACCTGCCGATTAAGTGGCCACAAACTCAGGCGAGACTCACTCACCAGGGGGCTTGCTGGGGCTGGGGAAGTTCTTCCCATTAGGATTTGAGGGACTCGGCAAAGCCCACAGCAGGTAGACCACTGAACTCCGACAGAGACTCCCACTACTAACATGCTCCAGAGGAACAATTAGGAGCGGGTGTAAGAAGTCCTCCAAAACCGACCTAGCCTGCCATGAGCCCGGCAAGGGGACCCTCCCTGGACTGATTTATAGGAAGGGGTCACCTCCAGAGAGGAGCCTGGGCCACGTGCCTGAATGCTGCACGCAGGTCAGCCTGGAACCCATTATTCTAATTGTCAGGAGAATCAGTTAGGAGACAAGTTGAAGCAAGTTGAAATTTGAAAAACACATTAACAGGGCTCTGACGAGATGCCAGAAGAGCCTGCCAGCAGGGACAGCTGGAAGGCCAATTTTTGAGGCAATACTGAAAGGTGGTCGCTCAAATATCTGAGTCAACACACACTGATTTCTCTCCGGCTCAATACTCCGGGTTAATTGCCCCGGGGAGTCTACCCCACTGACACATCTAACACCCAATTCCATAGTGGAGTCAAAGAAAAGCATGGTATTGAAGTGCAAATGAGGTCCTGGGTGCAGCCTGCAGGCCTGGGTCCTGCTGGAGGGTTTCCTATCACCAGGGCAGACACTTCCTGCAGAGATGCGGTGAGCCCCCCCTTTGCAAGAGGGCCAAGTGGTGAGCATCACATCACAGCTGGCCCTCAGAGAGGGGTCTCTGGGGTTCGTGTCTCGCCTCTGCAGACACTCGCCTGTGCTCTAAGGCCAGAATATATGTTTCAGGAGTGGTCGTCCTCACGGGGAGCAGGAGTCAAGGGGATGTCTGCTTCCCAAATTTGGGAACAAGTAAGAGGGAAATGTATGCCCCTGGAAAGGGATCCTAAATTTGGCAAATTTGTGAGGCTGATGGCCAATGTGATGGATGAAATGAGCCTAGAGTGTCCTCCCGAATGCTTAGAGGTTGGACAGCAGGCAGATCTCAGAAGCAGCAAGAGCCAGCAGCCTAACCTTCGAGGTCCTGACAGATTTTGGCTACTCATGGAAGCACTGTCCCATAACGGGACCCACAGAGGGGCCAGGTGGGATGACCCCATGGCTGGAGGTAAGAATGGGGGCTCCTGCGGTGACCGTCTAACAGCCCTCCCCTCCATCAGAGCTAAGCATGACATCATGAGATGCAACCCCAAACCTACGAGAACTGAGATCTAAATCACAAGGACAAGGCAGGCCCCTAGGAACAGGTGACATGAATCCTTCAAGGTGAGATTCTAGGTCTGCTGCCAATCATCACAGATAAGGAAGAAGCCTGTGCCATGGTAAAACGAAACTCAAAATTCCCTGGGGAAGCTGTGAAAAGCCATTTCTGATTTGGTAGGTCTGAGTTTGGGTAGCCTGAGTGAGGTTCAATGGCCCGGCTGGCTTTGTCCTCCTTTCCAAGCCTCTGGCTCAGTTTATCACTGTTTATCACTGACCCTCAGGGTATGAGTTGGTCCTCACTAACAGGCCTGCGGATCACACGCAACAACCAGAAAGCTGCTCAGCTGGGGCCCGGAGGATCACAGAGTAACATAGCGGAGCCTCTATGAAGCCTGGGGGTCCTCACACAGCAGCCTACCACCAGGGGAAACTGAAGTTCTTCTGGCCCATTGCTCACATGGACATGGGCTGCCTGAGACAAACAAGCATGAAGATCCAGTCCAACTTCTTTCATTTACTTTGTCTGAATGATACCACCTTTCTGAACTTCAGGTTTCTTACATCTATTACAGGGATAGTCAAGGGACTGTTGTATCAAGGGAGATAAAGTGGGTAAAATGCCCAGCACTAACTAGTTGCCCAACAAATGCCTCTTTTCTAAACATCCAGTTTTCACCCCCAAACTGAAGTGGCCTCAGTTTCTCCTTCTGTGGTTGTTGATACTGGTTTATGTCCAGGGAAGCAGCAGCTGCAGGAGCTACTAAATCAGGAACCTGCCTGAGAAACTTCTTCTTTTTAAGCAAGAATCCCAGCCCTGCTCAGACCTGTTGGTTTCTTCTGTGGAGGGATCCCCATGTAGCACAAGTCTGAAAAATGAGTTTGTTCATCTTCTTGGAGCATGAAGTTCTTAGACCTCCCATCCTGAGCTGGTGACGGAGCAGTCATTTCAGAATGCAAGTGCCAGAGACCTTCTCCTGGGGAACGTTCCCATGGAGTCCCAGCAGCTCCTTACCTTGCCTCTTACTTACTCTCAGACTTTCTGTATGTGGCTAGGAATGCTCAAGACCACTCTGACTTCCTCCCCTACCGCTCCCTTCCCCTTCGACCCCTCTTTAGACACATGGCCTTCTTAGTCTTCTTTGAACTTGCTAAGCTCATGTTTGCCTTCAGCCATGGAGCTATCTGGAAGCTCCCATGATAGCCTCATGGCTGGCTCTGGTCTTTCTTGCACACTTCAGCTCAAATGCTTCAGCCCCAAAGAAGCCCTCATTGGCCCTCTCTTCTCCATCACTCAGTTTATTTTCTGGCTAACATTTGTCACTATCTAAAGTGATCTTATTTTCCTACATGTTATCTATCTTCCATACTAAAATGCAGGCCGCATGAAGCAGGGACTCATGTCTTTAGTTCAGTGAGCACTGACAGATCCCAGCCTAGGGCCTGGCCTCCACTCTCTTGTCTCCCTGGAGCCTCAGCAGTTTTCTAAGAGATGCTGTTAAATGAACCTATGAATTATAATCCCGTATGTAAGATGAACATTACAATCTCATGCTGTAATAACAGACTATAATAACATCAAAGAGCGAACATCACTCAGAACCATACAACTGTAGGAAGGAAGGTGATGGGGTGGGGAGGGCAATGCCTCCCAGTAATGGCGAAAAGTCTGCTTAGAGCGGCTCATGCTCCAAAGTCCAAGATTCCCCAGGAGCCCCGATCAGGGTAAGGGACTTTTTATCCTGTCTCCTCTCAGAATTGAATGGAAGGGTGCTGATCATTCCCTCGACTTCAGATTCTGGGACTGAACTGGAAGGAAGTCTTCAGGCATCGCAACAACATCCAATGCCAAGGCCAAGGTCTCGGGCAAAACTCAAAAGATACTGTCTAATAAACATAACCATAATGTCTCAAAAGATACTATCTAATAAAAATAACCAGCTCTTTAACAGACAGACGCTGCTGCCTCGCCTCAAAAGCTTAATCCCCTCTGGACCCTCTTGCATGAGGTTTCCAGAAAGCAGGAGGGTGGCAGTGGCTGCACAAAGCCAGAGGGGACAAGTTGAGGGGGGGCAGTGGGGTGTCCCTACAGCAGTTCCTTCTGCAGACCCATCCCTTGTCCTTCATCACAGCTCTGTGTCCCCATCCTCCAAACCCGGGGGAGTCAGTGCTGCAAATGGCTCTTAAGGAAGCTGAGTTGCTCACCAGGGCAGTTAAGAGTAGGCATAGGTGGAAGGAAAACTCCCATTCCTACCACCTTCAGGGACAACCAGAGAAGAGAGTCATAGGGTCTACACTCTGTCACTGCTCCGAAGTCGCTCTGACTCACCCTGTAATGGAACAGTGCAAAAAATCTCTGGCACTCCTTGTTCAGAGGCGGTGTGCAACTGAGAGCATGGTGTCCAGACAAGCCTTGTTTCTTGGGTACCGAGAGACCAGTATGTTTTTCTGAGCACTAAACATTCATTTGGAGGGAGGGCATAGAGAACCCTTCCAGAAGGAGGGCCCCCCGCACACTTGGGGTGGGGAGATGGGTGGGTTGTGTTCAAGATGCAATGAGCAACATCAGAACATCCTGCTCAGGACCCCAAACTCCATCTGTCCCCATCTGGCTCTGAGCCACAGCTCCAAGCCCAACGGTTCCCCCTCCATGCACCACAGCGCTGCGGGTATATGGAAGGCTCTGCAAACTCACCGTCTGCCTTGTCGCTCGTCGGGGGCAGTGGCTCACTATCCTCATACCGCATGATGGCCACAGTCTTGCTGTCTTGACCTCCTGGAGCACTTGCTTCTGCAAACGGGCATGTGGGGAAGGACAGTGAGAATGGCTAGCCGGCTTCATGAGCTGCAGAGGTGGGGGACCTTTCTTTGATGCCTCTGAACATCAGTCTCCCCTTGGGTATTTCCTTGGGTGCCCGTTGTATGAAGGGCCAACTGGATAGTGGTTCCGGCTGCTGGGGGGACGCAGGACACTTAACATGCCTAATGCCTTCACCAGCTAGAAGATGAAGGAGCAAATGCACGTGCTTTTGAGAACAAAGGGGAGAAAGGAGAATGGTTTGAGGAAGAGCACTCCGGGATGCCGTCCCTTGTTCTGTCACTTCCTGGGTGTCCCCTCATGCCAGGTGGGGGAGGAGTGCGGGCTGATGAGAACCCAGGAGGGTCCCTGCTGAGGCCTTCTCACCCTGTCCCCCTGCTGTAACCACTGATGAGTGCTGGCTGCAGTTCCAATCTGCTCACACTCATTTTCTTGGTCTTCCTCCCACACGTCCCCCAAATCACCCGAAGAAGCCAGTGTGTGTCTCTTACAGAAGATCCTCAGAGGAAAGAGGCCAGTATGGGAAGAACAGTAGCGTGCATATTAGTGTCTCTGCATCCCCATCCTCCATCCCTGGCTTTGAGAGACTCAGTCTTGCTGTGTGGGACCAAGGGACTTGGACTGGAAGTAAATGGGGTTCCCGTTCTTGCGGCCCCAGCACCACACTGCAGTGGGGATGGGAGGGACAGGCAGTGCCTTCCCCAGGGCCAGACAGCTGAGGCTTATCGCAAGAGACCCTCGCCTGATGCAGAAAGGGGCATGAGAAGCCAAGAGAAGCATGGAAAGAAAAGAAAAGAGGCAGAGATCTTTCCAGGTTCTGCACACAGGGTTGTGCCCTTTCTTTACACAGAGATTCCTGGCCAAGAAGTTCAGGTTGGGGGCTGACATCAGCCCAGAGGAGCAGGTGACTTTCCTTTATCATAAGCCATACCTGGAGGGTTACCTACCCAAAGAGTGCCTTTTCCCAGCTTGCACGGAGAAGCTGGTTAGGGTCCATAAGGGGCTACCCCTCCCCTTCCTTCACATCCTTTCTCCTCTGTCTCGGGGTCCATATTGAGATCTTTAACTGAAACAAGCTTACTCATATTCTACTGTCAGTTATTTTTGTTCTGTTTGGTTTTTACAACTCAGAGAAGTGGGTTGGAGTCTACTGACCCACACCATGTTCTAGAAATCTGTTTGTCAGACTTTCCCATTTGAGGACCCCTGCAGGCAGAACAGGAGAAAGTGGTATCCAGTTTGAGCCAAGAGCAACTTCTGAGTAGAATTCTGCCCTGTCCTGGTGTGAAAGCCTCCGGCTCTGTCTCCTCTCTCCCACAATCAGGTGGTAGAACACCTCTCCCCATTTACATTGTCCAGTTCTGACAACAAAGAAATTGTTCACCCCTTCCTAACCATCCTCCCTGTGGAGAGGGAGAAGGTGATGTCATGGGCGAGGCATCCCAAGCCTAGAAATTCAGAGGCCAACACTCTGTTAAGAGTGGCTTCTGGTCTTTAGTAGCCAAAGTTATTTTTAATTTTTAATTTACATCTTTCTATCTCAGTGTCTTTAGCACTAAAATGTGGCCAAAACCTATTGCAGTCCACGGGGATATTAACATGCACCAAAAAGGCTATGAAAACAAGTCTAAAAGTTCTTCCAATACCCATCTCTTTACTGGTATAGCCTCACTTTTTGAACTAGTAACCGTGATTCATGTGTCCCAAAGAGACATCCTGTGTGTATTAGCAATGAGAAAACTCTGGATTTCGAGATTTTCCTTTGCAGGCCCCTGGATCAGCTAGAGATTAGCTCCTGTCTAAAGGAATCCATTTCCTCCTCCAGTTTGCTTCGGAGGCTCAGGAAGGTTTGCCTTGTGCTACTGGGTCTCCCTCTGGGGTCAGCACCTCCCTGCGTTAACCAGGGCAGATGGTAAGGAGCCCCAGCCCCTTGGGGTGGAGGGCAGCTAATGGGGACCTCCTCGTCGGAGTCCAGCTGCTGCTGTATGTGAGTCCAGTGAGCCTAGTGGTGATCCCCGGGCTGGCTTAGCGCTCCATTGTTTTAACCTAAACTCCCTCTCCTGTCATTCCAGGAGCTGGGTGAGTCACAGATCTTGTCCTTCTTCCCAGCTTTAGAAGCCAGCAGCAAATGAGCAAGGTTGTGAGGAAAGCCCATTCGAAGCTGGGGAACAGGGAGAGATTCTAACATTGTTCCCCAGTTGCAGGAGAGGCTGATGGGAAGAGCCCCTTTCTGGGGCAGGAGAGAAGCTGGAAAACAAATGCAGGAGGGACCCTCTAGCCTGGGCCCATCAGCCCAGCTCAAGGAACATCAGACTAGCCAGGATGCAAGGGTTCATCCTGGTTGCTCTGATCCTTGAGATGTCAAGATGACAGAGCCTGCATACTTAAGGGCCACACTGAACCACCCAAGTTGTTAGTGGAAAAAATATCCAACACCGAGAGGTGGCTTTTCCTTTATGCTCACCCTTCCGATCGGGCAGGCTTTGAGGTCTGCCCATGATCTCATCCTCTGAGGCGTGTAGGTTCCGGATCAGAAAGTACGTGGTCATTTTCCCTTTACCTTTCACTTCAATTTCACCCCTCTCGATTATTTCAAAGCCTTGATTTTCCAGAGCGCTGCACAGAGGGGGTAAAATATGCACCAATTACCGAAGATCGGAGGTCTGCAACTTGAGAGTTGGATACAATGGAGAGGGTGATGCAGGAGAAGTCTGGGCCGTGGGGCACACAATGGATTGTGGGAGGGGAGGGTGACCGCAGGACATTGGCCAGGCTGGTTAAGAGGGGCAGGGAGGCAGCTGAGGAGAGGAGGGAACCTCAAGTGGCAGAGTAAGAGCACAGAGGACCCACCCAAATCCTGTGACTCTACCCCACCTTTCCTCCCTCCAACACCCTGCTCATACCCACAGCTGCATGTCCTCTCTGGCCACGCGTGCACCAGCCCTGCGTGGTTCTGAAACAGGAGGCTCCTTGGAAATCAGCTTTCTCCTTTCCAGCCTCCCCAAGCACCCCATTACCCCATGTGGTCAGCATGCTCATCCTCACCCCCCAAGCTCTCTCCATGGCTTCTGGTTGCCAAGGAACTGAAGGGAGGAATATAGGGAGGGGACCGTGAAAAGAGACAGAGCTATGGGATAACTGGAAAATGTTTGCTTGTTCATTTATTTACTCGTCGCTGCCGGGTATTGGAGAGAAACCACAGAACAGTGCGTACCAGCCATGTATCGAATTCACGGTCAGGTGGGTGCCTCTGGCAGCTCTCAGCACTCACTGACCTTCCCTTGCCCTTGACCAGTTCCATGGAGATTTCAGACCCTCACCATGCTCCTCTAGTTCCCCCACTTGGCACCCGCTCTCCTCACTCTCAGGTTTCTGACTCTGCCTCCTCCTTTGTGACCTTTGTACTTCTTCTCTAAAATTGCAGCCACTTACAGGCAAGACCCCACAGCATTTCACCCCCTCCTGGCCACACTCCCCTTTTGCCCCAGTCTCTGAGGCTGAGATGTCTTGTGCAAGAACGCCTGATCTCTGTTCCCTTCCCACCTCCTTGAGGGCTGGCCACATCAGCCCCCTCTCCCCTTCTTTTCAGTTCCCACCATTTGCATCCTTCCCTCAACCTACAAGCCAGCTAAGGTCTCTTCCATCCTAAACAGAAGGAAAAAACCTTCCCACTTCATTATTTCCTGCTTTAATCCCATACACTTTGCCAATCCCTGCTTTAGATCGGAAGCTCCTTGGGAGTCAAGGTGTCATACAGGAGAGGCTCTGGAGTATTTACTCTCTGACACAAAGTCTTCTGTAAGCCAGGGTGGCATGGCTTTCCTTTACTACCTGTGTCCCATGGCGGCTAGGCACTCTCTGTGTTCTGGAATTAGGGAAAGTCAAAGGAAGGCATGAATGCACAAAGGGCTACCTGTAGGCAGTGGGGCTGAGGTGCACTTTGTCGGGGAGCCCGTGACTTTCCATCCTAGAAGCTGTGTTCACGGTGTCACCAAACAAGCAGTACCGTGGCATCTTGTCTCCCACCACCCCTGCCAAGACGGGTCCCGTGTGGATGCCCACTCTGATCTGCACAGAGAAAACCTCACTGAAGCAAGACCATCGAATACTCCTGCTTTTCTTTTTAAATTGAGGTATAATTTATATAAAACAAACAAACAAAAAAGATCTCAAGTTGTTAGCTCCGGGAGTTTTGACAATCAAAACTCAAACACAGCCTACTTTCATGACCTCGCAAGATTATCTTGTGCTCCTTTCCAGGGAACTCCAGCCCTCCCTGCAGGGGTAACCACTCTCTTCTTTCTTTTCCCAAAGGTGAATTTGCCTGTTCCTACAAGAAAAGGAGCCTGTCCAACA
The DNA here is from genome assembly GCF_020171115.1 of Neogale vison. Lineage (NCBI taxonomy): Eukaryota > Metazoa > Chordata > Mammalia > Carnivora > Mustelidae > Neogale > Neogale vison. The sequence continues at coordinate 105,490,731 of NC_058095.1, read as the reverse complement.
CCGAGTATCTCCGCCTCATGCAGAGTACGACCTCATGTATATTGAATGCTATATGAGTGAAATAATAGAAGATCTCGAAGAGTCCTAATTTAAAAATTATTGAAATGGAGGCACAAAATGTTTCAAGTCCTTTTCCCTACTTCCTTAAATAAACCCACATGGTATGTTGTTTCTGGTGGAGAGTCAATGATGTGCCTAACCAGGTCCCTCTTCTTATCTTAAACTTGATAACATCTTTTCCTGTTTTCTTCTTAGTAAATCCACCAGGAAAGTTTCCAGGAATGCATTGTTTAATTTCATTCTTATTGGTGTAGCATTACTGTCATTTCTGTAGCTATCTCACACACATACCCACCCCCACACACACACAGACACACACGCACACATGCACACACGCACACCCTATACACACATTCTATTTACACAGCAGTATAATTTCAGTAATTCAGTGGCTTTATTTACAGCCCTTTAACCAAAACTCGGATCTCTTATCTGACCTTCTTATCTCGTTCCCTCATTCCCTCCCATCTTGATTTTTTACTGGGGCTTTTTTTCCACAGATGTATCTGTGTGTTTACATGGGCCGAGTACTGTGGATGTGTCCTTCCTGCAACCACCTAAAGCCAGCTTTTGCTCAGAAGGCTACAGTGGGCACGACCACCAGAACGTGCAGCATTTCCCAATGTTGGACTCATCGTGAGGGTGAGTGGAATGCGGCTTCAGAATCTCCTACCGAGGGGCTGTAATTGAGAAAAATTGTATTCTATCTTATAGTTGTCTTTATTTACTCTGAGTTGGCTGGGTAGCTTATCTTGAAGATCTGACTGCCAGAAAGAGAGAAGGGATTACATTTTAAACCCCAGAAACACTGCTCTGAAACATCTCAGGGCCGCTAGGATCTGCTGAGCAGACAGAAGAGGATGCTTACTTTTCTTCTCCAAAATTATCCATCTTTTAGAGTGTGAACAAACTTCCGTGCTTGGAAGAGTAGGTTCCTGGGAGAAAGATGAGCAGATGTCTCGCTCAGGGCCACGTGGCAAGAGGAAAGCTATTCTAAATATCTCAGGGCACCCTGGTGTCTCAGCCTACTGCTGAGGGCATTTTCCCCCTTCAGTCTGACTCCTGAACCTCCAAGAAGGCATGTTGAATACACAGTTTCCTTTGGGGTGGGAAGGCTATTCAGTAAACCAGAAACACTTGTGGAACTAAATGCTTAAATTAAAAACCTGGAATTACTTAAAAAAACAAAAACAAAAAACAAAAACAACTATCAAGATGGATTGAGCCCTGCAGAGTAAATGGAGAGCTGAGCTCAACACTACAGACAAAGAAGCTTGCGGTCAATCACATGAAAGTCCCAAGCTCCAAGACCTTCTCTGAAGTTGAAGAGAACTTGGGATGATGATAACCTTACTATTATCTCAATGACTTAGAACATGTGCAAGAGAAGACAAGAGGTGGGAAAAATTACCCATTTTAACTACTGTAACATACCCAGTAACCCCCTGAACAGACGAATAAGCAGAATTCTACCTTTTTGTGTGTGAAATGCTTCGTATTCAGCAAAATACTCAGTTTCTCTCTACCTGGATGGGTTCTCCGGTAATAGGATTCATGACTTCTTTTGCAGAAATTCTCATTCCCAAGGCAAAGTTAGCCACTCTTTGAGCATGGCTTCCGACAGGCACCGGTACGCCCCCCACCACCATGTAGGCATCGCCTATGGTTTCCACCTGGAAGGGGAAAAGAAGCATTCAGAGCCTCTCCTTAATGCATTAAACACATGATTAAATATTTGTGTCATTTTCCATGCATTGACAGAAGGACTGCATTAAAGCTGGTATTTGTTTGCCAGGAGGATGAGGAGCATGAGGGAAGGGGTGAGAAGAAAAATGGTTCCACAAACAACCATGAGAGAGCCCAAAGGCCTTTCTGCTTCTGGCAGAAACAAGTTCCAGAGAAGATGAAGCTCCTGGGTTCGTGTATGACTACGTATTAGATATACATTATTTAGATTGAACTTTTTGCTGAATTCAAGGGGTAGAATTATTCCCTGGGAAAACAGGGTGCCCTTCAAAGATGCCTTAGTGCTGAGAATCATAAAAGAATTTCTGCAAAGACTAAAATTCCTAAAATAGCTCCAATCCCCTTTTAGCTCTACCTGCTGACCTCACTCCCATCCACACCAAACCGCAGACTAGGGGAGGGTCCAGAAAGCTGAGTCCGGAGCCGCAGCCCTTTCTGGGGGCAGCACACCCCCACAGTTCGCAGACACTTACTTTGTAGACCTCGTGGACACTGGTTAGTCTGTCAAACTTGGAGTACATGGAATTCAGCATCTTCACTATCTGGATAGGTTGGCAGGCAGCACAGATGTTAGTAAATGTAACCACATCACTGAAAAGAATCGTGCATGTTTTAAACTCCCCTGCAACATAAACCAGGTGTCAGTGACAGTCCAGGATAGGGAATAATAATCCTAAGAATTCTAGGTGCAGGTGTCCTTTGGGAACCAAATCTGACTGTGCCTTGGGGAGAAGGAGCCGGATGCCATTCAGCCAGGAGACCGGGTCCCCCAATGCCCACTACGAACCAGCCTTCATGCAGGGAGAATCACGTAACATGAAACAGACAGGACCTTGGCCCTTGAGGAGCTCGCAGTCCAGTGGAGGAGACATACGTGTCATCAAACACCCTGTAAGGTGTGACGAGAGGCATGGGAGGGCAGAAACGGGTTGAGCAGGCCCTGGCTTACAAAAAAGCCCTTGGCAAGTGGGCTGAGGCAGAGACCCAGGAGCAGGGCGGCGTACTGCCCACCGCGACAGCAGAGACTGGTCACCACGAGGTAGTGAGTTCCGCTCCCCTCGTATGGCGAGAAGGCCACCATATCCTCAGCATGTGCTCCCAACTTGTCAGGCTACTTCCAGTCCTGCTAATTTTCGTAGAGCGGCTAGACGACCTGCTTAAGTCAGACCCCCAACTCCTCTGCCTTACATCCATGACTTCCATCACACTGAGACTAAAACAGAAAATGTTTACCATGGCCAGTGAGGGGCCCCCTCTGTCCACACCACCTCTCTGGCTTCACATCTCCACCGCTCTCTCTGCTTTACTCCACTCCAGCCACACTGGCCTCCTTGGAGTTTTTCAAGTGCCTCCTGCTTGGCATCCTGGCACTGGGTGCTTTCTCTCTCTGACCCCTCTTTTCACAAATATCCAAGGGGCTCTGTCTCACATCTCACATGTAAGCACCTCATGAGAACTTCCTTTACCACTCTATTTAAAATAACAGTCCCGAGACCCTGTCCTCTTAGCCTCTTTGCTGCCCCCAAGCCCGTATGCCTTACATATGGGATTATATGGGATTGTTTATTTGCTCATTGCCTGTCTTCCTCATTGGACTATAAGATCCATGAGATGAGAGACCATTTTGGTCTCTGTTCTATTCCCAGTCCCTAGAGCGGGGCCTGGCACATAGTAGATGCTCAGTAAATATTTATTAGATAACTGAATATATGACTCCTTGAACACAGCTGGGTATTGTCTGTATTATTTATACCTCTGGTAATTACCTCCTGTTCATGTAACTTTCTCTTCCCTTTGGCTTCTGGTCTACCATTCTTCTTCAGACTCTCCCTACCTTTCTGATCTTGTTTTATATATTCCAATGACGTTTCTTCCTTCTCAAATAAGCTGTGTTCCCTAAGTTTCAATGCCTAACCCTCTTCCCTTCTCACCTCATGGCCCCAGATGACCTTATTTATAACTCATACCGCCCGTGATTAACCACCACCCACATTCCCAACAACTTCTAGATTGATAGCTTACCCTAGAAATTTCCATTGAGTTCTCCCTACAATTCCAAACTACTTACTGGTCATGCTACATGGAGTATCCCACCGGCATTTAAACTCAGCTGCTCCAAAACCGACCTTACCATCCTCCCCTCAAACCTGTTCTTCTTTCTGGTTCGGCCTTAAAATAAATGTATCATGTGTCTCTATGCCAGAAACTTCACACTCAACCCTGATCCCTCCCACTTCCTTTCTCCTGTCTTCTTGGTCATGAAAATCCTGCTGATACCCTTCCCATATGTGGGGTCTTAATTCAGGCGTTTACCATTGCTCACCTGTACTGGGACAGGCTTTCTGTCTGTCTCCCTCTCGTGCATTCACTACCCTGCAGCCAGAATCATATTCATCAAACTAATCATGAAACTTTCCTTCTAAGAAAAAGAAACCTCGGGGAATCCTCACCCTAAGTGTCCAGCCCCACCTGGCATGACTCTGCCACGTCCCCCCACGTTCTAGGGACAGTCCCCTGCAGACGGTGTTCGAGCTGCCCCACCTTTGCTCCGTCATCCCATTCTCCTGCAATGCCTCATCCCTCTTTTTTTTTTTTTCCTGAAGTAGAATCTCAAGGTTTAACTCAAGTGTCAGACACTTCATGTAAAGCCTCATAGCCCCTGACCCTGTGTCTTTCTCTCCGACTTCTACTTACTATTAACTTCCCTAGCATCTGTGTTTCCATACCTTTGCAACAGACAAAGCATGAATTCTGCAGTTAGATAACTTCTGATTGATTTTCAGCTCGTTTACTCATAAACCGGGGTGAACATAAATTTACAAAGCTATTTGGGATAATAACACCTCCCTCACAGAAAAGTTCAGAAAATTAAATGGAATGGCCTGTATGAAAATGTCTACTCCAGATCCTGGAGCAATCAGGACTCCTTAACCCACACGAGTTTCCTTTCCTTTGGTTACCCTGTCCCCCATGAATAGATCCTGCATATAGCTGCCAAACCCACAAGACCGTGAACTCTTTTGGGTCAACACAGGGCAGCACCCTGAAATTCAGTAGCTTTCCCACGGATGTCTGGGGGCGAAAACACACCCATGCCAGATGGAAAGGGAGTTCAGAGTAAACATGCCATTCTCTCCTCCATAAACGGCTTGCTCTCCCAGACTGGTCCTTCCAGGCACCCAGTGACTTATGTAAGGTGTGGGTGTGTTATTCCCAGTCCAAGCACACACAACTCTATTCATGATCCCCAACAGACAGACAGGCCAGGCTCAGGCCACACTTTCAGGTCTTAGAGAGTGTGATATAGGTGGGCATAGTTGACGGGTATTTTTATTTAATCCATATTTCACAACTGTTTTCTTTCCATTATTCTTATTGTTGGGAGAAGCAAACTGAGGCCACATGACTTATGTAGCCAGCCCAAGGTCATGTCACGAATGAGGGACAGAGCCCCAGTCCAGCCCTAGATCTGTGCGGGTTCAGAGCCTGCGCCCTGACCGTGGGGACACACCACCTCCCGCGCAGAGGTCCCCCACAGGGAAGGGAAGCTCTACCTGCAGCAACCTTCTTGCCCTCCTTCAGCTGGTTGGCCACATGTTCCGGCAGCATGGCATAAAGCAGGGTCTCTGTTTTCTTCTTTTCTATGGCCAAGTGCTTGGAGAGGATCCGCAGCTCCTCCTTCTTCCTCTCCAGCTGGTTGGACAGCTCAATCTCCGCCAGTCGCTGCTGGTTCAGGAGGATGAGGTCCCTAGTGGTGTCGTGGGGGGCGATGTCGGAGAGGTGCATGCCGCGTTCCTCCAGCTCCTGCAGGCTGCGAAGCTTCGGGGAGCACATGTATATCATGCAGCCCACGGCCTCCATCCAGATCATCTGGCCTGCCCGTCACCGAGAAAAACGCAACAACAGAGCACGTCGCCGAAAGGGGACACAGCTCACCAGATCACCACCCACACAATATGCCCTTTCATCCCTTGCACAGTCTCATGCCTTTCCTGTCAGCCCCATTTCTTGAGGGCTCTATCCATACTTCCTGTCTCCACTTACTCTTCTTCCCTGTCTCATGGGTGCCCTTTTTTACTTTACCTTTTTACATGTGGCCCACTTACTCCAACACAAGTTCTGTCTCCCTCACCTCCTGAGCCCCCCTGCTGTTGGGTAGTGTCATGCAGAAACCCCCTTCCTGTAACCTCACTTCCGGAGACTTCTCTGACACTGCTTTGTTTCTGAGATTCCCCCAACTTCTTTCAATTTTCCCTTTAAGGTCTTTTTTTGCTCATTCCGTCAATGCTAGTGTTCCCCAGGTTTCTGTCTTGGTATTCTCTTAGGATTCCACAGCGGCATCCTACATCATGCTGACGAGGAATCTGAATTTCCAAAGAAACCCTGCTTCCTGCACTCAAGTGCATATTTCCTTAAAACGTTTAAGGAAAAAGAAACGTTTATTATTTCACTATAAAAAGAGTATCCATGCATTGCAGAAAATGAAAGAAGTCAAAGAAAACAACAAAAGTTGCCCATAATCACACCACTCAGGTAATTACCAAAAACGGGTTTTCTGCCATCTTCTTTTTGTAATCTGAATTTTGCACTTTAAATTTATAATAGATATATCCTTCCCTAGCATAAATACAGGTATGCATCATACTTTTTTTGCAGGCTGCATTGATTATGCCATGTTTTATTCAACCAACTAGCTAGCGCTGATTATATTAGGTCCCTTTTATCAGTCTATAAACAGCATGACAATGGCCAAGCTTAAGGTAAATCATTGTGTATAATCATGCCTATTCTGTTAAGGATGTAATCTTAGAAACTGAATTACTGAGACAAACAATATGCTCACGTTTAATGTTTTTGGATGCATATTGCTAAAATGCCCTCTAAAATGATCGTGACAATTTATACTCCCAACAGCAGTGATTTTTTTTTAAACTACTCACCAGTATTTACACATGGTTACAGCTGAACTCACCTTCAGTCCCCTCTGCTTATTTCCTTGCCCCTCACCCCTGCTATGAACCAGGCACACTATTCTAGGTATTAAGGAGGCAGCAGTGACTCAAACTGGCCAAGTCCCTGACCCCAAGGAGTTCACAGCATGTCTGTTCAGCTAGTTACCTAAGTTACCTAGTTTTATCACTCAGTTACCCAAGCAAGAAAGCTAATCGTTAGCCTCAGTATTCTCTCTTTTTTGCAACCTCTACATCCAATCGCCAACTTCTACCTTAATTCTTTCCTGAATCTGTTCCTCATGCACCACCCCGGCACCACCGCTTGGGTCCCATGGGGCTTTAAAGCTTCTCACCAACTCTCCCATGGCAGCCTCCCGCTTTCTATGCAACTTTTTGAAAAAACCGAAAACTCTGCCTTGTGCCTGTCTGAGCAATGGCCCAGATGGCAGAGAGCGATGAGGGGAGGGGTGAGTTCCTTACCTCGGAGTTTGAGTGCGGGCTGACTTTTCCATGCCTCAGGCATCCTTTCTCTTCGTGCCTTCAGGACAAATTGACTGTTGATAAATTTGCAGATGCTGAAAATGTTGAAGGTAACTTGGGGATGAATGATGGAGAAATACTCATCTAATCGAATCTTCTGGGTTTGGAGTCCCGGGACATACTTCTGAATATTCACTCCAGCTTGCTTGACCCTCAGCTATCCACAGAGGACAGATGTGAGACCAGGAAACAGAAAGCAACCTGCACCACGCACTTCCCCTTGGAAATACCACTCCGTATCCTCTCTGACTCACTAAGGAGGAGAAGGGGTCACTAATGGAATAGATACCGTAGAAGTAATAAATATTATTTTAAAAATCAAATCTGCAGCTAATCTCTGAAAGAGGAAAGGATAGTATAGGGTGCTCAAAAACATATTTCTTACTAACAAGAAATCTCAACTGGGTTGAGACTGTTCAAAGACTCAACTGGGTTGATAGTTCTTCTCTAACTCTGTGGGATTTCTCTGTTTCTGTCTCTTTCTGTCTCTCCCTGTCTTTGACTCTCTCTGCCTTCCCTCCCTTTAGAATTCATTAATAAAGAAACTACCAAATTCTGAGCTTAGATCTGACACCCAGGCCCCAGGTGAAGGAGTCCATCACAGACGTGAGGAGATATCTTCCACTGTTGCCTCCAGAGGACACACAGAAGGAAGAAGCAAAATGAGTCTCCTGTACATAAAATGTCCAATGTCTACATAAGCTGCCCATAATACTTAACATCACTAACCCCGGGCTGTCTGTTAGGCTACAGAAATTGACTTAACATTGTAGAATAATTATCATTAAGTTTTCTGTGATTCTTAAAAAGAAAAAGCAGTTTTCAGATACATCAGAATTTAAAACATTAATAGTAACAATAATAATATCCTCATAGCACCGGGGAAATGCCAAAGCATATTACTTTATCATTCCTTAGTTGTTTCTTATAGGAGTGTTTGATTTCCTCAGTTAGATCGATTCTTTGCAAGCAGAGAAGACCCTCAAATGAGTAAATTTCATAGAACTTTTATCCAGCAGTCCACTGGAGGTGATGATTCCAACAGGTCTCTGATGATTCCAACAGATCAAATAAATATCAAAGAAAATCGCAACTACCTGAAGGCCATTTTAGCTGATATTTTTTAGCAAATTTATTTTGCCTCACTGCCCTTTAAATGAGCTTGTAATCAATTCAGTTGACATAATTTTTGCCAAGGAAATTGACACCAAACATTTTCCATTAATGGTCATCCTTACAGCACCCACAAAACTGTGGCATGAGTTGGCACAGACCTCTCCCCTGATTTCAAGCTGTAGAAAGAGAAGCTTGGTGGGATTGAGCCTTCCACAATGGCACGAGGACGGCAAAGACCCTGATCTAAAATTTCACCCTGTCATTACTGTGTTCTTTCATCTCTCGGTGTCGTGAACTTTGGCGTTATGTCTTTTTTCTCTAATGACAAACTTTCCCCCATGTACTCCCTAGTGTAGTCTCCTTGGTGTTGTCCCCAACCCATAGGTATGGGAGAAGATCCTGCACTCTGGTTTCTGGAGGATGCCAAAATGAAAAAGAAGTCAATGGTCCGTCACACCAGGCTAAATCCTAGTCTCCCAAACCCTGGGGACTCCTCAGGGACTTGAAAGTCCCCACCAGCCATGAAAGACTATACAACATATTCCCTTCCCAGCTTATCCCTAATCCAAGCGACAGAGGGAAGGGGCCTCTTACTGATTCATCAAACACAATGTGGAAAGGAAAAGCATTGCAGAACGTCTTCTGTTCAATCCAGAGCTGCTCAGGATAAACTGGCACGAAGGTATTTACGAGATGCCCTGGGTGCAGAAAAAGAGAGTCCTGCTCACAGGCAGCTCACGCCACCAACCTGGCACAGAGCAGAGCTCGCTCGGGATAGCATCTTAAACGTTCATGGGCAAAGAGCAGTCCCCACTCTCTATCACAGGCTCCCTTAGCGTCTCCAGATGGCCACAGCAATTCTTCCAAATTAAAACAAACAGAAAACTTGCTACCAGGTTGAGAAGTACCCCCCTACCCCCTGCCAAGTTTCTGCCCGACGCTGAAGAGTTTCTGAGCCAATTGAGTATGTCTCGCCATGCAAACAGAGCCGGCATTGAAACGGTGACAGCCAGACAATGAGCTAGCAGAGCAGAGCGTGTGTGCCCGGGCCAGCGTCAGGGACATTTGCCATGGAGCTTTTTAGACTGACAGTTTTGGGTGGCACATGAAAATTTAACCAACAGCCCTATTTGGCAGGGGGTAGAGATTCGAAATGGAGCCTTTTTGATATGAAAATCTCCCAGACAAAGGATGTCAATTGCGTGTTTGACTCGCTTGCCATGGCTTGAGGGACTCAGAATGCAGCCTTTTGAGCCCTGCAGACCTCCTCCCAGATGCATGTCACCAGGACCTATGGGGCAAGATGGGGAGGGCTCTAGCTCCGGGCTCCCAGTGGGGTGGGGCTCCCATTCTGGCTTAGTCATTAGTGCTGATCATGGGATGGGCTCAGTGTCAACAAGGGCACCTTCAGAGCCTGACGCCTTCATTTTTCATGCAGAAGATGGAGGACCTTGTTCAGGGCCATACAGCGCCTCAGGGACAAA